>NC_137664.1:25172146-25292146 GCF_963422515.1 Blennius ocellaris | reverse complement strand
GCTGATGAGTAACTAACCGTTTACTTCATTAGTAATTCCAATTTTTCCTAAATTACTTTCAGTAATCCATTACTTACAGTAATTATTAATGCTAATTACCAACCATAAATCCCAACACGTGAACACAAGCAATCAATTAACCTAAATGTTTAATTAAAGAACCACATCCGTCTCTCTCTCTCTCTCTCTCATTCTCTCTCTCTCTCTCTCTCTCTCGCTCTCTCTCTCTCTCTGTTATAAAGCCCTCCAGCTCATGGATTGAGGCTGACATTGGGTGTCTAAGGCCACATACACATGATGAAGAAAAGCCTCTTTTTTCTCCCCAGCCTTCTCAAAATAAAATTCTGTCCACACCTCAACATGAACACGACTCAACACGAGGCTTCAGGACATGTAGTGCACATGCCAGGCCTTTATGAGCGCTGTGACTCACCAAACACACAGAAGAAGACAGAGCACATAGAAATTTATAGGTAGAAACTGATAATAAACCTAAACATATCACTAGTTCCATAGGTCTATTGTCACACTTGTCTTGCTGCTAGTGTATGTAGCTTATGCAGCTCGACCAGAGCTTGTAGTCTGTGATTGTTGTGGTTATTTGATGGCATTGCGGACGGGGGGGGGGGGGGCAATTTGGCGATAGTAGAGATGGACATTATACACATATTTTAGACTATGTTAGACACTTTTAGACGTACCGGGACGCACATTCAATGTTTATTTTTTGAGATCACAAACTTTGCGTGGGAAGTGGCGTACGCATCTTTCAGGACCTGTTTTGTGCTTCAGCAGCTTTATAAATGAGGCCCCAGAACCCTGTTGTATTTGTAATGTTTCTTGTTATTATTAGAGCGCGAGCATGAAACCAACTGAACATGATGAAACATGATGAACATGGTGAAACATTGAAGGAAATGTAAGAATCAACCACCAGAGTGGCAGAATGTGTCTCTCACGCCACCTAGAAACACTAAAACGCCACGACAGTCTGTCGGAATGTCGTGTCTTTAGTAAACAAAGTTTTGTGAAACTTTGTTTTTCTAAGGATATTTCCAAACATTACTTGATTTAATCAGTTTTTCTTCCTAAATTTCAGTTTCTTTTTGTTTTGTTGTTGTTTTTAAACTGCTCTATTAACAATTAAACTGGGTTCGATAATGTGGTTATTGGAAAGGTTTACAAATCTTGGAGTTAACAGTTCTTCAACACAGGTCTGGTTTATCTGTGAGGAGTTTAACATTGATCTGCTGAACCCAAATAATCCAAAACCAACAATAGAGTTGACGGACACAACATCCAGTCTGATCCTTTACTCTAAAATCTCCAGAGCCAATAGAATCACTTCTCATCACTCAGTATTAATAGAGAACATTATTCATTAAGCTAACAAACAAGTGGATTATTGATTATTGATATCAGCGATCCTCTGCCAGGTTTTGTGGCAGATGACAGCTGCTACAGGAAAGAGGGAGGATTAAATGAGAAGAATTTAAAAGAGTGAGGACAGAGGAGACAATGAAAACATTTAAATAAGATCAGTGTAAACAGAACCCGGTGTCAGTATTAAGTGAAGACAACACTGTTGGGATCTCACAGGACCACAGAAAGTTTGTTCATTTTTTGGTTAGAGACAATATTCATTTGTCATGATACGCAGTCATGACATGAATTCTGACCCAGGAATGTGATTGACCATCACACCCAGTGGGGGTGGAGGGCCTTCTGCAGGACCTCCCCCCCCCCCCCCCCCTTTCTGCTCACAAGACTCTTCCCCCATGCAATCACTGATCGGTTGAAGCTCTCAGGCTTCGACACCTCTGAAGTCACACGTGGACAAAAGGCTTTCACCCAGCCTCCATTAAGAGAGACTCTTGCAAAGCAAACTCCAAGGAGGTGGGTTGCTGCAGAGCAGCTCATCCAGTGTTAGCATACAGCTAACACGAGAGGCCGGCAACCAGAGGCCTTCACTCCTCAACTCATCTGCTGACCCGACCACGAGGGTCAGACCTTCCCCTGATCCAGAGACCAGCACCCAGAGTCTGATCTCCAGGGAACCAACCGGTTCCTCCAGGACGGACCAGGGACCCTCACAGAACTTCTTTGTGTTTTTCCTGAACAAGCAGGGAAACCATCACAGACCTGAGCGACCAGCTCCTCAGTCTGAACAAAGGAACAACCAGGAGCTGCAAAGAAGGACTCCTGAAACATCAACTCCATCTTCTTCTCCTCAGCCTGCAGAACCAGCAACCACAGTTAGCAGGAGGTGCTAACTACAGGAGAAGACACCAGCTTCCCTCCAGCAGGACAACAACTGAACTCTTCCAAGGAAGTGGTAACAACTGGGCTTTACCTGAGATTAGTTAAACTTGATGCTATGTATAGAACTGTTTAACTTTATGAAGATGTGTTGGTTCTGTTACAGTGATTGAGTTCTATAGATAATGATATTAGGAGCCGTTATCAACCTGTAAACCAACGTTAGCTCTGCCACAGACACAGGGTCTGCATGCTAATCTGCTTTACTAACTTGTTAACTCACAATCCTACACATATCACATCAAAGACAACATCACACAGTAACTGAACACCATCTGACGACTCCTGACGTTTTACAAAGCAAGTCTCATTCACATCAAGTCATTCTAGAAATGGTCCTTTAGCAGAGACACACCAGAAGCAGATGCTGTGGCTAGCTTCTATTGTTCTTTTGCTATCAGCACATGGTGGAGACTCAGGACAGACCTCCTGTTCTCTGACAACCTCCATTTGGAATGTAGTTTCTTGTGATCCGCCATCTTGTTTTGTAGTTCCATCACACGTCACACACACACACTCCCTCCAACTCTCTCTCTCTCTTTCTCTCTCACACACACACATGCACCTACACACACCCAGCTGTATATAGGTAGTTAGAATCTGTGTTTTATTCGTTTTCATTGTTAATAAATATAATGTTTGGAATCATACTTGCTGTTTTATTAATGAGCACAAAGGTGAATGAAATGTCGACCTCTTCTGTGTCAAGAACTCCAAAATCCTTCAAGCTTCACTGTTAATTCTGGTAATTGTAATTAATTTAACTATTAATTCAAATTCCTGATGAACTGTTTAGTATATCTTATGAGACTGATAGAACTGAATTGGCTATCATTTCCTGTTACGACAGGTGGTGCTCCAAGGTTCTGATACAGATCAGATTAAATTTACACATTATTAATAACTATCTTTGATAATTATTAATCATTATCGATAGCCAACCAAAACATAAATAGTGATCCATATGAGGACATAATGGTCCCAACATAATGGTGCCCCGTGTGAGGCCATAGCAAAGTCGACTTTCATTCATATTTGTGCAATATTAATATCAGCGTACTTTGGTACAAACCAAAAAATCTCTGATTCCGGTGTGAAATCTCCCAAAGTTTTCACATCCACCATTGTCTTCCTGCTACCGCAGTAGACATCCAGCCGTACTCACAAAAGTACGATGTGGTGAAAATGATTTTATTCACAACTGAATCAAAATTGAGAGACAGTGTGTGAGTAAATAAGTCCTTTGAGTTACACTGGAGTTGCTGCTCCAGCTGATGTCTCCAAGTTACTGCCCTGCAGTGAAACATTAGCATTCGAATGACACCCATTCAAGGCAACTAGAAGCAAAGTTGGTGATTCTATTGTCCTTAAACTTATCACACCAGTGCCACCGGCCGTGTGATACTTCAAGAGTGAGTGAGAATCAGCTGATACTGCCAACGCATATCAGCATAAGAGCATTTTCGCCACAGTGACCAAAACACTGTGAAGTTTTTACCTTGCTGTTATTCCCAAATTCCAGCTTGAGTTAAAGTTAAAACTTTTCCTGACTGATACTGCCATGCAGTTTAGTTAGTGTATGTTTTAACCCTGGTACGCATTTGCAATCGTAAATTCCTACCTGATCTTATCTGTGTGTGTGAAGCTCTCTCTCCACAGGGAGTCCCCCTCACCACACAGAGAAGAACAATCCTTTGATCAGGCTAACCATGGTTCATTGTTGAGATGTTTGCTTCTAATCTTTCATAGGCAAACCACCCTCGCCTGTAAAATTAAAGCAGACTTAGAAAAGGAAGTAGAACTTTTAAAAGTGCAAAATGCTTCTCTCCTCCATGAAGCTGGAATGGCGAGTAGGAAAGCATTGCACTACTTAAAAGATCTACATGCAGCAGAGTCAGAACTCTGCTCACAAAGAGAAGAACTGTTCAGGCTTAGATCAGAGAATCTAACCCCAGTCAGATCTTCCAGCCAATGTGACTCTGGTTTTTCAGATTCATCCTCTGTGGAAGAGGAGCAGGGATCCCCACAGACGGTGCAATCTGTCCCAACTGAGCCAATGTCTTTGGGACTCCAGTCATTTGCAACCTGTCTGTCAACAGACAGAGACAACAATGACTTGACTTCCCAGTTTTCCGACTCAGATTTTGAGGAGACAGTAAGATTATCTTCCAGATTCTCTAAACAAAGTCCCTCTCATCCATCTTGTGACTCCCAGGTCAACAGGAGAAGGGGGGTCAGCTGCTTCACAGCTCCCCCCGACACACCTCCCAGACCTGAGGTATGTGACTCAAGCCAACACTTTTCAAATGCTAATTTAGTCCTGCCTTTATCAGAGAGGAAATCCAAGTTCCCTCGCTTTAAAGAGCTGACATTTTTAGCAGAAGACATGCCAATATTTGATCCAGACAACTCTGATCAACATGTTGAGGATTATTTGAGAGAGTTAGACACTCATCTAGTTGATCTTCCACACGCCACCGACAGGGAAAGGATTCTCTTTTTGCAGAAAACCAGCTCACGAGCGGTCCATAAGTTTATCCAAACACAACCTCCCAGTGTGCAAGACAACTACACTCAGCTTCGCCGAGCGATGACGGAGGAATTTTCTTCTGCCGTTGACGAAACCGACTGTATAGTTGCAGCTCTCCAAATTAAACATTCACGTCTTGAAAATCCCAGGGATTTTTATCAACGTTTGAGACACACGTACTTTCAGGGTAGAACCGCACCGGGCTTGGAAGAGAACCCAAAGTTCAAATCCATGTTCTTGCGTAACCTACACCCTTCCATACGTGTTCACGTTGCACTCATGACACTTAAAGGTATTCCATCCATGCATGAGCTCAGGAAGCTCACACAAGCAGTCTGGGAAACTGCTGTCACTTCCAAAACCATCGCAAAACCATCTGAACCTGCCAGTTCCAATCCTACAGTGTCAAACAGATGTTCTCCCCCACACCCCTCTCACAACAGGTCGAGGGGGGGGGTGAAAAGACAGCAGGGAACCCAGAAGCGTAACCGCTGCATCCCACCGCTGTCTAGAGATGGTCATGCTCAGAACAGAAGCTGCAGAAGACCATACTGGGAGATTCTGACTCAAAACCAAGACGTGCACAGTGACCGGTCTGACAGCGACGCCCACTCTGACAGTTCTGACAGTTCCAGGCAGAGTCAGGATTTCTCAGACAGGGACAACGCCTCCGACCGTCTCTCTGTCTCCCGCGACCAGGAGCGTTACCGCCCGGAGCCCCGAGCAAACCACAGACGCTCCAGGGCTCCTCATAGTCCATCCCTGCACTGACATCAACACAAATGCTAATCCAATGTAGCCACCTTGCTTCCTGCAGTTAGGCAGACTTGAGTTGTCAGCAGCAGCAGAAACTCCGTCCCCAAACAGTAATAGCAAGACACCCTGCTATTAACTTGGTAAGCCTAACTTCTGATTGGACTCAAAACACTGCTGTCCACTTAACAAGTACACTTGGATTATATTTTGTGCACAACCTTGTCAGACACATAGCTAGTTTGAAACACTAGTTAGGACTCAGTATGACTTACACATAGTCATATACATGCATTTCCATGCAGCTCTCATCAGGGTGACACCTCTCCTCCTTCTCACCTTAACCCATTCTAACTAACAACCCTGTGTCTCACTAACACCTAGTGGGAAACAAGTTAGTTATTTCACATCATGCCAGTGTCATTGTGGTTTATCTGAATTTTGTTCCATAACCTGAAGGATTGTTTTGTACTACTCTTGCATAGCAGAGATAGATAGTACCAACAATGCCCAGTTGGTTACCAAATGTCCAGATGTTACCACATGAATGAACTGATGAAATGATGAATGAACTTTCTTATCTGTGGACTGAACGTGTGTGCCCTCAGAATCACACTTCGAGTCTGCTTCTGAGGACACAGGGGGGATGTTGGGATCTGCAGGACCACAGAAAGTTTGTTAATTTTTTGGTTAGAGACAATATTCATTTGTCATGAGACGCAGTCATGACATGAATTCTGACCCAGGAATGTGATTGACCATCACACCCAGTGGGGGTGGAGGGCCTTCTGCAGGACCTTCCTCCCCCCCCTTTCTGCTCACAAGACTCTTCCCCCATGCAATCAGCCAGTCACTGATTGGTTGAAGCTCTCAGGCTTCGACACCTCTGAAGTCACACGTGGACAAAAGGCTTCACCCAGCCTCCATTAAGAGAGACTCTTGCAAAGCAAACTCCAAGGAGGTGGGTTGCTGCAGAGCAGCTCATCCAGTGTTAGCACACAGCTAACACGAGAGGCCGGCAACCAGACGCCTCCACTCCTCAACTCATCTGCTGACCCGACCACGAGGGTCAGACCTTCCCCTGATCCAGAGACCAGCACCCAGAGTCTGCTCTCCAGGGAAACCAACCGGTTCCTCCAGGACGGACCAGGGACCCTCACAGAACTTCGTTGTGTTTTTCCTGAACAAGCAGGGAAACCATCACAGACCTGAGCGACCAGCTCCTCAGTCTGGACAAAAGGAACAACCAGGAGCTGTAAGAAGGACTCCTGAAACATCAACTCCATCTTCTTCTCCTCAGGCTGCAGAACCAGCAACCACAGTTAGCAGGAGGTGCTAACTACCGGAGAAGACACCAGCTTCCCTCCAGCAGGACAACAACTGAACTCCTTCAAGGAAGTGGTAACAACTGGGCTTTACCTGAGATTAGTTAAACCTGATGCTATGATAGAACTGTTTAACTTTCATGAAGATGTGTTGATTCTGTTACAGTGATCGCGTTCTGATGATAATGATATTAGGAGCCGTTATCAACTTGTAAACCAACGTTAGCTCTGCCACAGACACAGGGTCTGCATGCTAATCTTTGCTTTACTAACTTGTTAACTCACAATCCTACACATATCCCATCAAAGACAACATCACACAGTAACTGAACATCATCTGACGACTCCTGACGTTTTACAAGACAAATCGCAGTCACATCAAGTCATTCTAGAAATGGTTCTTTAGCAGAGACACACAGGAAGCAGATGCTAAAGGCTAGCTTCTATTGTTCTTTTGCTATCAGCACATGGTGGAGACTCAGGACAGACTTCCTGTTCTCTGACAACCTCCATTTGGAATGTAGTTTCTTGTGATCCGCCATCTTGTTTTGTAGTTCCATCACACGTCACACACACACACACTCCCTCCAACTCTCTCTCTCTCTTTCTCTCTCACACACACACATGCACCTACACACACCCAGCTGTATATAGGTAGTTAGAATCTGTGTTTTATTCGTTTTCATTGTTAATAAATAGAATGTTTGGAATCATACTTGCTGTTTTATTAATGAACACAAAGGTGAATGAAATGTCGACTCTTCTGTGTCAAGAACTCCAAAATCCTTCAACCTTGACTGTTAATTCTGGTAATTGTAATTAATTTAACTATTAATTCAAATTCCTGATGAACTGTTTAGTATATCTTATGAGACTGATATAACTGAATTGGCTATCATTTCTTGTTACGACAGGTGGAGCTCCAAGGTATCTGATACAGATCAGATTAAATTTACACATTATTAATAACTATCTTTGATAATTATTAATCATTATCGATAGCCAACCAAAGCATAAATAGTGATCCATATGAGGACATAATGGTCCCAACAACACTGATAAAGCATGTGAAACATTTGTCTACATCTTCAAATCATTCTATGATAAATAAAACAAAACAAAAAAAACTGTGTGGATTACAAAATGTCTCTATTGAGAATTCATATAACATTGAAGTGAAACAGCAGAGAACTAATGAACCTGAGCTTTCCTTGTTTTGTTGTAGTGACGTTTTTGTCCAACATAACAGAATAAAAAAAAAAAACACACTCAGTTACATGAGACGTGTGTGTGTGTGTGTGTGTGTGTGTGTGTGTGTGTGTGTGTGTGTGTGTGTGTGTGTGTGTGTGTGTGTGTGTGTGTGTGTGTGTGTGTGTGTGTGTGTGCTGCTCCTTCTGGTGTATTTCCATGGATCTTCTCAGCTCCAGGTTGCTTGTGCACACAAACAAATCCAGTGTGATATTTTCCAGTGGTGAAACATTGGACCTCTACTGATCAGAGACACGTCACAGGAGGAACCTCACAATGACCCTGAAGCAGCTCAATGGATGTGAGTCACTGTCGTCTCCATCCTATACTCTTTCTTCTGGGACTTGTTAAAGAAGGTTGTGAACTGATTTGACCCCGAGGTCCCTGAACTATTCACTATTCACTTCCCTCCAGACAGCGCCCCCCTGTGGTGCACTGCTGGAGGGAAGTGTTCTCAGCTCCTGTTCCTGAAGGGGGCATTTTGGCAATATTAGTGATGGACATTATACAGATATTTTAGACAATGTTTTGTTATACACCGTTATGTTATACAAAGGATCAAAGGCAAAAAGATGATGGGCAGATGACAGAATTTTATCTTTGATGGGCGTAAAAGGCATCAGCCTATTGTCACTTCATCCCTGTCTGCCCTCGAGCGAAGAAAACGGCCCTCCAGTACTCTCCTTTATCACAATCAGCGATTCGACCATGACGACTCAGTGGACCTTTTTCGTACGAAGAGCCACAGTTTGTTCAGGACATGGCGCCCGAGTACTACGTCCCTGTGTACTGGGTCCCACATCCCATTCTGGACTGGGGGCCTCAGTACTGGTTCCCCCAGCCTCAGGAATGGATCTTACATCCCATTCTGGACTGGGGGCCTCAGTACTGGGGCCCGGAGCCCTCTCTGTACTGGGTAAGTGGCATTTAGAATTTAATAAATACCTGGAAATACAACTTATGACAAGTATGTTAGGTCAAGGCAGAATTTAGACCAGTATTATGAATGATTACATGAACATTTCATGCAGTAAGTTACAGATGTAGGTTCTATCTACCTCAACTCCTTCTACAGTGTTTTGAATTAGATCCTCTTGAGTTGGCTCAGCAGGATTAAAAAAATCATTTGGTGCACATCTGATCAAAAGTATTGAACTGTGGCCTGACACTTTAGTCCAAAAATACTAACACTGGGATTGTGTTTATACAGTATCGTACCATGTTTTTGTGAAAAAAATTGAAGCCAAAATCGGCTGTGTGAATTCCAACTTTATATGTAAATGAAACAAAAAAGCCCAAAGTAGAACTTTTCTTGATTTTGAAGAAGAACGCTGTGACTTCTTCCTCCCTGTGTCTTCTGTGTGTTATGGTTTGAAGTTGGAACCCCAAAGCAGAGCCCAGAGACTGATCAAACAGAGGTCAAAAATGTATTTTCCAAGCGGCAGGCAGGACAGGCAGTGGAGACAGGGGGCTGGCTGACAGGCTGGCAACGACACTCCAGGAGAGGCACAAAAACCTGAGCACAGGAAAAAGTATTAACATCCAAAAAATGGCAGAGAACTAGACTAGACTTCCAACAGGGCACTACCAAGTAGACGGAATGATCTGGCAGAGGTGTGGAGTGAGAACCAGGGTTTTGAAGACAGCAATTATAGTGTGGAGTAGATTCAGGTGTGCCTCATTCTCCTGGAGGAGCCAGCCACGCCCCCTGTGACACACACCCTGCACAGAAACAGAAGAAGGGAGGGGGAACAGACAACAAAAACAGATCCCTAACACTGTGGACATTAACAGTGTCTTTCCTCTTGTCTCTGTCCTTATTTCTGCTTCATCTTGTATTTTGGGTTTGTTTATTTGTTGATGTGCAGGAGGCCGAGCAGGAGACGGAGCAGCAGGCTGAACATTCCACTGCATCGTTCAGTCTCTCGGCGAGTGCTCCAGAGTTTGTCCCCTCTGGGGGGAGTCTCAGTGATGTAAGAATATATATATTTACTGTTTTTATTTATTTTTTCTTAAACACTGATACAGTAGTCATTTCTGTTGTTCATGCTGTATTTTATTTTATTCAAATTTGTATGTTCTTGTCCTTCTTGTGTGTTAGGAGTCGTCTGACGATGACGATGATGATGACAAGTCACCAGTCATCGACATCGTCGTCTCCTACCTGGGACATCTCAGGTCCTCGTCCCCCTCCTTCAACTCCGACGTTGAGGAATTAACATCCATCCTCAACGGGTTTGTCACCACGGAGGAGTTGTTGGAGGAGGTGGTGGAGCTGATTTACGCACAGGTTGGGAGACACTTGCTCCTCATTTCAAACCTTTTTGGACCACTGTCACCTCCGACAGAAACATCCAAGGTCTCATCGTTTTTTATTAAAGTTGTTTTGTTGTTGTAATTGCAGTGTACTGGCACTGGCAGCTTCTCCACCACTGGAGCACAGCTGTGCAACCACCTGTCCCGTCAGTCACCTTCAGTCCACCGAGCGGGACCTTCAGGCAGCTGCTCCTGAAAAGGTACGTTCAAGTTAATGATTTGATCTGTGCTTATCTTGAATTCAGAGAAAAGCCTTTGACTGATGACACCCCTCATCAACATGAAATGTTTACATTTAGTTTGTTATCTATTTGTTATTTGGATAAAGGTGCAGACTGGAGGACGAGGGCCGAGATGTGGCGGTCCGAGGGGACGCGGCCCCTCAGGAGAAGTTTCACAACTTTGTGCGCTTCCTGGGAGATCTTTACCTGCATCTGGAGGTAAGAATACACCTGTGTTGCCCCGTGTATGTGAGCCTGTTGTCATCATCTTTCACCTCTACAAGAGGTGTGGCTGCATGAGCATTGCTTGAAACACAAAAAAAGATGTGTCATGATAATATTTGAGATTGTGTAAAATTTTAAGGGTGTCTAAAAACTTTTTCCACCACTGTAAATACATAGCCGTTCCCATTCCGTGTATTCATATTAAAAGGAAAAAGTCACAAAAAGATAACCCATAACAAACACATGTATTGATGTTATTTTTAGGTTAAGAGCTCTAATGGACACCCGGCTCACGCAGACGTCCTCCTGACTGGACTGAAGGATGTGCTCACCAGTCTTTTATCCAATCCAGTGGATTCCAACGTCACCTGTGCTCTGGAGCTGCTCAAGGTCCAAAAAGTCATTCAAATATGTCTTTAAAATGTTTGTATGACTGTTGAAGGTTGGGCAGTAAAGCACAATGTGTCTGAACCTTCTAGGCGACAGGGTCCGTGATGGAGGAGGTGTGGAGAGAGAGAGGGAAACCACACATGACCCAGCTGGTCCACACCCTGGAAAAGGTCCTGGTGGAGGCCGATTGCAGCAGGTGTGTCCGTCACTATGGGCGTCTGTGTGGATTGATGCTGAAGCTTCTCATTCATCTTTTTGATTGTCTTCACAGTAAGTCCATTTGAGACATGAACATAAAAACATGTTTTGATGATCCTTTATCATCAAAAAGCATCATCATATACATCAAAGAGTTTAATTAGCTATGAGGATGTTATTTAATATCTACACATAAATCAGCAGGTTGGTCACAAATTGAATGTTTGGCTTCATTTTCTCCTCAGAGACGTGAGGCAGATGGTGATTCAACTGCTGAAGTTGCGCTTTAGTGACTGGGGCAGGATGGCTTCTGCTGCAGCCTCCAGTGATGCTACGCCTGAAAACGGCCATGACAACGGCCACGATCACAACCAAGACATCAACCCTGATGACACCCCCACCAACGAGCCCGACCCCCTTATGGTCAGTGTCGACTTTGGTTCACTACATTTTCTCAACTGAAGTCAATTCAGCCACATTTTTCCTGTCCTGGTTTGTGAACATCGGTCACACTGAGTGTTTCCCTTCCAGGATGAGATCATCTTCTATACTGAAGACGGAACGCCATTAAAATCCTCAGACCCTGGTGAGTCCATCTACATTTACTGATTCTGGGCTTAGATGTGTAGTAAACTTTGTAAAAGAAGGGCCACTCCGTAGAGCATATACATTCGCCAATGCCACATTTGTTAGCAGAACCAGGCTGGCATCACAGGAATGATAGGCGTCAGCTGGTATTGACACTATATATATATATATATATATATATACACACATAGTGGGTACGGAAAGTATTCAGACCCCCTTAAATTTTTTACTCTTTGTTAAATTGCAGCCATGTGCTAAAATCATTTAAGTTCATTTTTTTCCTCATTAATGTACACACAGCACCCCATATTGACAGAAAAACACAGAATTGTAGACATTTTTACAGATTTATTAAAAAAGAAAAACTGAAATATCACATGGACATAAGTATTCAGACCCTTTGCTCAGTATTGAGTGGAAGCACCTTTTGAGCTAATCCAGCCGTGAGTCTTCTTGGGAACGATGCAACTAGTTTTTCACACCTGGATTTGGGGATCCTCTGCCATTCCTCCTTGCAGATCCTCTCCAGTTGTGTCAGGTTGGATGGTGAACGTTGGTGGACAGCCAGTTTCAGGTCTCTCCAGAGATGCTCCATTGGGTTCAAGTCAGGGCTCTGGCTGGGCCATTCAAGAACCGTCACAGAGTTGTTCCCAAGCCACTCCTTCGTCATTTTAGCTGTGTGCTTAGGGTCATTGTCTTGTTGGAAGGTGAACCGTCGGCCCAGTCTGAGGTCCTGAGCACTCTGGAAAAGGTTTTCGTCCAGGATATCTCTGTACTTGGCCGCATTCATCTTTCCTTCAATTGCAACCAGTCGTCCTGTCCCTGCAGCTGCAAACACCCCCACAGCATGATGCTCCCACCACCACACTTGACTGTAGGGATGGTGTTGGGCAGGTGATGAGCGGTGCCTGGTTCTCCACACATACCGCTTAGAATTAAGGCCAAAAAGTTCTATCTTTGTCTCATCAGACCAGAGAATCTTATTTATCATAGTCTGGGAGTCCTTCATGTGTTTTTTGGCAAATTCTATGCGGCCTTTCATGTGTCTTACTCTGAGGAGAGGCTTCCGTCGGGCCACTCTGCCATAAAGCCCTGACTGGTGGAGGGCTGCAGTGATGGTTGACTTTCTTGAACTTTCTCCCATCTCCTCACTGCATCTCTGGAGTTCAGCCACTGTGATCTTTGGGTTCTTCTTTACCTCTCTCACCAAGGCTCTTCTCCCCCGATGGCTCAGTTTGGTTGGACGGCCAGCTCTTGGAAGAGTTCTTGTCATCCCATACGTCTTCCATTTAAGGATTGTGGAGGCCACTGTGCTCTTGGGAACTTTAAGTGCAGCAGAAATGTTTTTGTATCCATGGCCAGATCTGTGCCTTGCCACAATTCTGTCTCTGAGCTCTTCAGGCAGTTCCTTCGACCTCATGATTCTCATCTGCTCTGACATGCACTGTGAGCTGGAAGGTCTTATATAGACAGGTGTGTGGCTTCCTTAATCAAGTCCAATCATTAGAATTAAACACAGCTGGACTCCAATGAAGGTGTAGAACCATCTCATGGATGATCAGAAGAAATGGACAGTACCTGAGGTAAATATACAAGTGTCACAGCAAAGGGTCTGAATACTTATGGCCATGTGATATTTCAGTTTTTCTTTTTTAATAAATCTGTAAAAATGTCTACAATTCTGTGTTTTTCTGTCCCATTGGTGTGTGAATGTGAGCGTGAATGGGTGAATGACTGATATGTGAAGCGCTTTGGGACTGCACTCAGTGTGGTTAGAAGGCGCTATATAAATCTAGACCATTTACCATTTACCATTTACATTAAAAGGAAAAAAAATGAACTTAAAGGATTTTAGCAAATGGCTGCAATTTAACAAAGAGTGAGAAACTTTAAGGGGGTCTGAATACTTTCCGTACCCACTGTGTATATATATATATATATATATATATATATATATATATATATATATATATATGTAGATCAGGTAATGCCGAACGGACAACTAGTTCACATCCAACAGCACAGTCATCAAGCGACTACGTCACTTGTAATAGTTTGTTTAAGGGAAATAACGTCCTATAAAAGTTGTTCAATGAGGAACAATGTTGATATAACATAGGCCCACTGCCTTCTACTGCTTTACTCACATAGAAGCTGGTAGTTGTACTGCACAGCTCCAGTTGTTTTCTCATTTGCACAAATCACAGTGAAAATTAAACATGTTTACACAAATGTACTCCAGACAAAAGTCCTGGCTTTAGACACTTTGTCTTTAGATGCTAGAACAAAAACTTGTAGTATTTAAATATTTTTATGCTGCTGTGTGTGAAGTTGTTTAATGTTTCCCTCATTGTGTTTTAACAGATGCCGATGAGAAGATCCAAGAAATCCTCGAGAGCCAGGATTACTTTCCTGAAATTGACACAGAAAAAGAAAACCAAGAGTAAGTACACCAGTGAATATTCAGAGAAAGATGTTGACGCATTGATTCTCTTTTCTTTAGCACACAGTTAAAAAGACAGACATAATAAATATGTCTTTTAGTATGACACGAGGCACTAAAAAAACTGTGAAAGCTCTGAAAACAATGATGTATGTATGTATGTATGGAACAACGATGTATGTGCCTGTAAGTAACAGTATTTTTTTGTGTCCGCAGGTACGACTTTGAAGTCGAAATAGAACTTGAAATAGTGGACTGAGAGGAAGGTGCTGAATTTTTTTTGCAGCTGAATTTTTTTTGCAGCTGAATTTTTAGACACATTGAATTTTTACACACTGAATATTTGTAGATGTTGAAAAAAAATCAGACGCAAAAAAAGATACGTACTGACACACACACACACACACACACACTCTTTCTTTGTACATAGTGTTTGCTGTTTAATATATTAGATCTCCGTGTTTGTTTATTACTTAATTGTGTTGTTTTAATAAATCATTTCTGAATTATTTTTGAATAAATACATTTTTGTTAATAAACACATTTTAACTGAATTGATCGATTCTTGGTAATTATTGTGTATTTATTGTTGACAATTCATTGGTTTGTAACAGTCTGTGCTCGAATCTCACACCTTCCTTGTTATTTAATATTGTTATATTTACACAGAAATATTAACTAACTTAAATAACCTTTTGACAAACGAGACTGAAATTTGGTATTAGCTATTTCCAGCTTAGCTGGTGGTGCCCCGATTCATTATTATTTGATAAATAACCAATTTATTCAAATTAATAACTTTTCATTAATAAATTATTTTTGATAATTTATTAAAGGTATACAGGAGGATTTTCAGGAATTTTAGGAAAGAACCGCCCTCTCCACCGTTTCAAAAAAATGCGCATGCGCAACGCTGTACCTGCTCCCGAGACGGAACGCCTACTAAAACGCGTGCGAGAGACATGCACGAGCCCAGTTCTCCTCGTGCACGCTCTGTTTACAAGTCACAAGTCGGCATCACTCACATGAGCTCACTTTACAAGAAGATTTGCACCAGAGGGGGTGAAACTGTGTAAAAATGTCCGAGAATAATGCGTCGGGTCGGCCACCGGCATGATGAGAACCGTGTGGAGTGAGCTGCGTGCAGGGACGAGCACGTACGACGGCCTTACGTCATATATCACCAGAATGATTGACAATTGGGAGGACCAGTTATTTTGATGATCCACCCGGAAGAAGAAAATCCTCTACTATACCTTTAACTTTTGAGTAATTACTCAATTACTCTAGGAGTTTCTGATGAGTAACTAACCATTTACTTCATTAGCAATTCCAATTTTTCCTAAATTACTTTCAGTAATCTATTACTTTCAGTAATCAATTACTTACAGTAATTATTAATGCTAATTACCAACCATAAATCCCAACGCTGTCTAGATAGAGCTGCTCAGGCTGGTTTATTCGAGAAAATCATGTTACTGTCTAGATAGAGCTGCTCAGGTTGGTTTAATCTAGAAAATAGCTACTATTTTAAAGAACTGTTTTTACCACAAAGTGGTATCTGAGTGGTCGTTTTCTTCATTTGAACTGAGCTGTTTCGAGCTCCGCCAGACTGACCCAGTACTGTGCGCTGTCGTCTACAGACCACCGAAGCACAACAAGGATTTTATGAGAGACTTTTATGAATTCATTGCTTGTGTGCTCACGCGTTATGACAGGGTTTTAATTGTCGGAGATTTTAATGTGCACGTATGCGGTCCCTCTAAGCCAATGGCCAGCGAGTTTTTGGACTTGGTGGAAGCTTTTAATTTGACACAGCACGTCACTAACTCAACACAAGTGCAAGGGCACACGCTGGACCTTGTGTTGTCTTGTGGTTTTACTGTTGACCATGTCGTTGTCGGAGATGCCGTGTTCTCTGACCACAGCCCTGTCACGTTGGATTTTATTTTGGACTTGGAGGTGAAGCTGTCTCCCGTGCGTCATGGTTGTGTTATCAAGCCGGACACGGCCGTTGCTTTTTCTCCTCTTTTCACTGCATCGGCACTGGATCTTCTAAACTCCGCTGCATTTATGGACACGGAGCAATTGATGAACTCTTTTATTTCCACCTGCTCTGAAGTCCTGGACAGTGTTGCTCCACTTAAAGCCATTTGTCCCAAGCCAAAGCAGGAACCGTGGCTCAATGACACTACACAAGCAGCTCGGCGTGAGTGTCGGAGGGCGGAGCGGAGGTGGAAGAAGGATCGCTTGGAGGTTTCGCACCAGATTCTTAAAGAGTGCTGGAGAAGTTATCAGAGTGCTGTTAAAGTTGAAAAAACGAAATACTTCTCAGACTTGATTTTAAATAATATCAGTAAGCCTCGAGTTCTTTTTAAAACTATTGGTTCTGTTTTTAATCCGAGTCCGTCCACTTCATTGGAGATGTCAAAGAAAACGTGTGAAAAATTCCTCTCCTTTTTTAATGAGAAGGTTGCTGCTATTAGGGCCAACATATCTCCCTCTTCATTGTGGTGTTGTGTATCCACTCAGTGCTCAGCTGTTTTCTGTCAGTTTGAGTCTGTGCCACTGTCTGTGCTCACAGGTATAGTTTCTAAACTAAAACCTTCCTCCTGTCCCACAGACTCAGTCCCTCCTCGCTTTTTTAAAGAGGTTTGGGGCACCATTGGCTCTTCTGTTAGGGAGATCATCAACAGTAGCCTGGCTTCTGGCATAGTGCCCTCCTTTTGTAAGAAAGCTGTTGTAGAGCCTTTGATTAAAAAACCTGGCCTTGACCCTGCAGTTTTAGCAAATTACCGTCCAATCTCAAAATTACCTTTAGTGTCTAAAATTTTAGAAAAATGCGTTTTTGCACAGTTGCAACCTTTTTTAGATGCAAATGGCACCTTAGACCCGTTTCAGTCAGGTTACAAAGCTTTGCACAGTCCTGAATCTGCATTTTTAAAGGTTTTTAATGACCTGTTTTTAATGACTGATTCTGGAGGCTCTGCCATTTTAGTGCTTCTAGACCTCACGGCTGCTTTTGACACAGTCGACCACACAATTCTTTTAAACCGCCAAAGAGATTGCGTGGGTGTCAGGGGGATCGCGTTGGAGTGGTTTAAGTCCTACCTGTCGGGAGGTCCTTCTCCGTCAGGCTGGGGGACTCCACCTCTTCTTCTGCCCCGCTTCACTGTGGAGTCCCCCAGGGATCAATCCTGGGACCCATTCTTTTTGCCTTGTATCTCCTCCCACTTGGAGAGATTTTTAAAAAGCATGGCATGTCTTACCATTTTTATGCAGATGACTGCCAAATTGACATGCCTATTGAAGGAATATACAAGTTAAACATTTGATTTCTGTGGGACAACTGAAGACATTGTATTGTTATCTTCCTACACAGCTGGGATTTCTCCCACTGCTAAAGTTGGGAAAAACAAAACTATAAATTAATGTTCAGGGACATCCCAAGTTGGTTGGCGATGTCTCCTCAGTGCTCCATTCTGCACAATTCATGGTTAAGGTAAGATTGGAACAGATAAGAGGTCAGAGGTCACTTTGGTCCCACAGAACGTCAAGCTCTGAGTAAAACCAGTTTTAAGCAGTTTTGGAGACAAAGGAATAACACCTTCACCATAGCAACGCATACATCACGAGGAACTGACCAATGTGAGGTTGAGGTGTCGTATGCAAATGTATAAATATGAACCCCGCGTTGCAACGGGGCCCTTCTTCATTGTAAACCTGGTCTGTATTCTTGGGTCTGCAGAGAAGAACGGTCCGAGCTCGTATTATGTAATCTCTGATATATGGAATTTTGTAGGATTGTAGGCAGAGGAAGAAAAGGGTGAGGTAGAAAAGTTAAAACTACAACTGATGCGCATGCAGCTGGAAAATGAAAAGAAAACACACTCAGAGCACAGCAAAGCAGGAAAAAATAAAGAGAAGTGCATTCAAGCTCCACAGGTCCCTGCCATCCAGGCGCCAATGCAAATGATGGCACCGCCACCGACAAGGTCACAGCTGAGAAGTTGGGGCCTCCTCGACCCAGAGGTCGAGGAAGAGGATTCAGGAGACAATCAGGTAACAGACCACCTCACAATAACTGTCTGATTTGTGGACAACCAGGTCACTGGGCAAGGACATGTCCAAACGGAGCACAGATGGGATATCCTCCATACATCCCTCAACCGCCATGGCCTGGCACGGGGTGTGAGCCGACTCCTATGTAGCCTACACAGCCAACTCCACCCACTCAGCTCCACGCCGCTCCAAACCCAGAAGCTGCTCCAGTCCTCGGGTGGAATCAACAACCTCATTTCTGAAAGGGCCCACGGGAAGCCGGAAAGGGGGCGTTGGCAGACCCTTGTCTCATGGTTACGGTAAACGGACAGCCAATGCGCTTCATGGTGGACACCGGTGCTCGATTTTCATCAATCAGAGAATTACTAGCGGGCACCAGGCTGACCAAAGACTCTGTACCATTAGTAGGTTTCTCGGGGATCCCACAAAGACTGCCACTAACTGAACTGACTGATGTTGCTGTGTCATCACAAACACACAGACACAACTTCATTTTTTCACAAAACTGTCCCGTGAATCTCCTGGGGAGAGATCTCTTGTTGAAACTGGCAGTAATGATCAAATGCTCAGCAGACGGCCTTTCATTGATGTTTCCAGATGGCACTGAACATCGATGTTCTGTTGGTCCTGATCCAACACCTTTCAACGGCGTCGTGACTTCCATCGATCAACCAGAACTGTATGAGGGGAACTTGCCACAGACCGCTGACCTCTACTGGGCAGAACTGGACCCTGGTGACTCTGGTTTTGAAACAATGATGCAGACCTATTGTGAATGGCTGCCCTGGATTAGATCTTTGAATCCTTATACAGGTCCTTAGATCCATACTATTGCACATTGTTTTATGACAGAGATTCAGATTTAACATATGAAGAACATTTTGAACAAGTAATAAATGAACATGTGTGGCCATTAACTGTAAAAACACTGTATGTAGGAAAGCAAGGAGTAGCTTTAGGAGTAGACCTCACTGAAGAGCAGGTAGAGTGGTACAGACACTCAGGTGAGGCATATCCACACATAACTATGCAAATTAGTACATCACATCAGGCAAAAGATCTGGGTCCTATGATGCGTCAAGCCAAAAATGCCTCTGACTGGATGGTACCCACGCTTCCCATGGTGAGTTGTTCGCCCTCATGTGAAATGTACAGTATTGAGATGTCATACGTCGTGTCTTCTACTCTCCGTCATCACCTCATTCAGAGGGACCACGGCAGAGAGAGAGACGACCATGAAAGTGCCAAGGAGATGCTGGATGGTCTTCCATCTTCTCTATGGTCTTCAGGCCCTACTGATGTTGGTTTCTGCAAGTCTGCGGGACCGGTATCTTTTTCTGTCTCTGTGTCCAATCCCATCTTTCTACCACAGTACAACACCAGTCCTGAGGGACAGGCGGGGATTGCAGACACGCTGCAGGGTCTTATCCAAGCTGGCGTAGTTATCCCAACTGTTGACACAGGATGGAACACACCCATTCTACCGGTGAAAAAGAAGGAGGCAGGTACTTATCGCATGGTACATGATCTTCGTGCCATAAATAATATTGTATCTACAACCTCCACACCTGTACCAAATCCACATACTGCGTTGTCACATCTCTCACCTGAACATAAATATTTCTCTTGTATAGATTTGGCTAATGCTTTTTTCTGTCTGCCATTAGCAGATCAGGTGAAACCACTGTTCACATTCACATATCAAGGTAAAAAATACACCTATGACAGACTTCCTCCTTTGTCTTGTCTCCTGGGATCTTCAATAAAGTTCTCAGACAGCAACTGTCAGATTTAGAACTACCTCCAGGAGTTCTTCTGGTGCAGTATGTTGATGATTTATTGCTTGCTGCTCCTGATGCCTCCACTTGTTTGACGGCAACACAGGCTCTTCTTTTACTTCTCCATGAAAAGGGATTTAAGGTTTCAAGAAAAAAGTTGCAGTGTTGTCGTCCAACAGTGTCGTTTCTTGGCCGTCTGGTATCATCGCGTGGCACAGGTATTGCGTCAGCACACAAGACATCCATCTTGCATCATTCAAAGCCGAACACAGTCAAAGACATGCTATCTTTTTTAGGATTAGCAAACTACAGCCGTTCATTTATTCCTGACTTTGCTGAACATACACACCATCTTCGGTCGATGGTCCGCAAGGTTGGAATGCGCAATCTTAACGGAATCTTAGATTGGACATATGAAGCAGAGGAATCATTTGTCACCTTGAAACAGTCTCTCTCCCAGGCATCTGACATGGCAATTCCTGACTATAGCAAACCATTTCATCTGGATGTTTCTGAACAACCACATTCAGTTGCTTCTGTGCTTTTTCAGAAACAAGGGGGAGAACGTCGTGTAATAATGTACACAAGTGTCATTTTAGATTCAACAGAGGACAAACAACCCCCATGTGCCAGATATGCAGCAGGACTTATAAAAATCCTTAAGAAAACTGCACATATCGTTCTAAATCACACCTTGCATGTCCTTACATCGCACAGTGTAGCAGCATTCGTCACAAGCAATGCGTTTACAATGTCGTCACAAAGACAGAACAACATGTCTAAAACTGTTTTTGCTCCACATATAATGTACACACATGAAGGAGTGAATATGGCAGATGGGCTCACAGAAGGAGAACCCCATTGTTGCACAGAAAAAACAGAGCAAGACAACAAACTCAGACCAGATTTACATACATCCCCACTGCAGGAAGCAGACATGACTTTGTTTACTGATGGCTGTTGCTACAGACATGAAACTGATGGTTTAAAAGCATCATATGCTGTGGTAATTGAGAGCGAAACAACTGAGCAACATGAAGTGCTAGAAGCAGGAAGATTAGAAGGTCCGCAGTCAGCCCAAAGAGCTGAACTAGTAGCAGTGATCAGAGCATTGATACTAGCAGAAGGAAAAAATGTAAACATCTATACAGATTCCGCATATGTACATAGTGTTTTTCATATTGATCTTCCAGCATGGCTCAGAGTAGGATTTAAAACCACAACAGGTCAGCCGGTAAAACACCATGATGATGTAATAAACCTACTGCAAGCTATTCACAAACCCTCCACAGTAGCAATACTGAAATGTAAAGGGCATGACAAGACTCAAACAAACATTTCACGAGGAAACAACGCTGCAGACCAGGTTGCAAAGGATGCAGGAGGATATTCACATCAACTGCAGATGATTGTAAGTACTGACAACCACAAACTGATTAATCAACCACATGACCACATTACCCGCCAGTCAGTAAAAACACAACAGGAGGCGGCAGCACCGGAGGAGAGACGGGGCTGGCTGGAGCATGGAGCACGGAGGCAGGATGATGGACTGTGGACCGGACTGGAGAACCAACCAATACCACCTGCAGTTCTGTTAAAAGATCTCATAGCTGAAGCACATGGACCAGCACATCTGGGTCAAACAGAGGTAATGTCACGATTGTCACACTGGTGGCACCCGTACATGAAGGAAACAATTCAGACATACATACAGGATTGTGAAGTATGTCAGTTTTTTAATGTTAAACCATCAATTAAGACATCAGCTGGTAAATTTAGTTTACCGACTCTACCGAGGCAAGAAGTGATCATTGATTTCCCAGACATGGGAGATAGATGTAAAGGAAACAGATATCTCTTAGTGATGGTGGATTCATACACCAGATGGGTGGAAGCTTATCCATGTAAAAAAGAGGATGCAACAGCTGTAATCAAAGCATTTGTAAATTATATATTCCTACACATGGGTTCCCTCGTCGCATCAGGTCAGATAACGGTACACATTTCAAGAACAAAGACCTACAAGCAGTTGAGAAAATGATGGGATTAAAACATGCTTTTGGAACAGTGTACCAGCCACAATCACAGGGAAAAGTAGAAAGGATGAACCGAAACCTAAAGACGAAGCTGGGTAAGATATGTCACCACACCAAGATGGACTGGGTAAGTGCACTGCCCATTGCATTAATGGCTGTCAGATCTTCTGTCAATTCCCAGATAGGTTTCACCCCGTTTGAACTGCAGAGAGGACTACAGGTTCTCTGCACAGGTTGCCGGGACCGGCAGCAAGGGGGACTCGGCTGAGATCCCCAACACCAGCCCCTGGGTACTTCTCAAGGTGATAAAGAGGAAGTGGTCCGAGCCCAGGTGGACGGGTTCGTTTAAGGTCGTCGAGAGGACGTCTCACGCTGTTCGGCTGAGTGGCAAAGGAGACACCTGGTACCATCTGTCGCAGTGTACTCCGGCAGGAGAACCATATCGCACTCTACAGGAGACCTCCGACCATCTGAAGCAAGTTGCCCCTGGATCGGCTGATCCAGGAGACGCTCCACACGTGAAAGGGCAGAATAATCCCTGTGTGAGAGTCAGGTTGTCAGGGCAGTCTACCCCCTGTACACCGAAGTAAGAAGAACACAGACAAGTAGACGACAGCAAGAGAGGAGATGAAAGAACGCTCCTCTCCGTCATGTGACGTGCCAAGTCACCACCTCTGGAGAAGAAAGACAGCAGATGGCCAGGGAGGAGGGGAAAGAGCGCTCCTCTCCGTCATGTGACGTGCCAAGTCACCATCATTTAAAAGTTTTGTATGTTGCTATTTGAGTATATGATTGTTGCTTTTGCTTACATATGAACTCTATTATATGAAGAGTGCCTAATAGCTGTAATGCTATTGATGCTAGTTATTGACCTCTGGGGTCAGAGGTCAAAAGGGGGAATTGAAGGAATATACAAGTTAAACATTTGATTTCTGTGAGACAACTGAAGACATTGTATTGTTATCTTCCTACACAGCTGGGATTTCTCCCTGCTAAAGTTGGGAAAAACAAAACTATAAATTAATGTTCAGGGACATCCCAAGTTGGTTGGCGATGTCTCCTCAGTGCTCCATTCTGCACATTGTATGGTTAAGGTAAGATTGGAACAGATAAGAGGTCAGAGGTCACTTTGGTCCCACGGAGCGTCAAGCTCTGAGTAAAACCAGTTTTAAGCAGTTTTGGAGACAAAGGAATAGCAACGTCACCATAGCAACGCATACATCACGAGGAACTGACCAATGTGAGGTTGAGGTGGCGTATGCAAATGTATAAATATGAACCCCACGTTGCAACGGGGCCCTTCTTCATTGTAAACCTGGTCTGCATTCTTGGGTCTGCAGAGAAGAACGGTCCGAGCTCGTATTATGTAATCTCTGATATATGGAATTTTGTAGGATTGTATAATCTGATATGCATTTTTGTAATCTCTTGTTTGTGTGATTATTAAATGCATTATTGAAGAAATTAACACTCTCTTTCTGCCTCTCCCGGATCAAACGAACACGCAGGAATTCAGGAGAACACGGGTACGAATTCCAACACTATCGCCAAGAATGAGCACAGCCCCCTGACACCCCTGCTCGACTGTCTAGGTGACATTAAGGCTTGGTTAGCCCAGAATTTTTTAAAACTCAATGAGGGAAAAACCGAAATGATGGTATTTGGATCAGCCCTCACGGACTTGGGATCACTCGAAAATTATTTGCATCCCAAAGTCACCAGCCTTGGCGTCACCATAGACAGTGATTTTAGATTTGATAAACAGATCAATGGCGTTTTAAAATCGGCTTTTATCATCTTCGACTTTTATCTAAGGTTAAGCCGTTTTTATCTTTTAATCTTTTTGAGCAAGTCGTGCATGCTTTTATTTCTTCTCGTCTGGACGACTGCAACACACTTTATTCTGGCGTTAGCCACAAAGCACTTTCCCGCTTGCAGTTAGTCCAGAACGCTGCGGCACGACTTAGTATATTACAGACCTCATTCAAATTTACCAACCCCCCCGCGCACTCTGAGGTCTGAGGGCTCCAGCTCGTGGGTCCTAAGACCAAGTGTAAAACCAGAGGGGACAGAGCGTTCTCCGTTGTCGGCCCTAAGCTGTGGAACGCTCTGCCCCTCCACGTCCCAACAGCCCCCCCACTGTGGACTGTTTTAAATCTCGTCTTAAAACCCACTTTTATTCTCAGGCTTTTAACGCCGCGTGAGTCGTGTGGTCCCCTGTGTCTTTTACTTATTGTTTTATTTATTGTTCTCATTTATTTTATTGCTTTTTAAGCGTCTTTATTTTTCTATTTATTCTTTTGAATTGTTTTATTCTTATTTGTAGTTTCTTAATGTGTTTGTAGTTTTTCATCTGTTTTGATTTTTATTCTATGGTTTTATACTTATTTAGTGTTGGACTGTTTAGTTTTATGTGCAGTATGTGAAGCACTTTGTAAACGCTTCGTTTGTAAAATGTGCTATATAAATAAAGTGGATTGGATTGGATTGGAAAATCCTGTTACTGTCTAGATAGAGCTGCTCAGGCTGATGTAATCTCACAACAGTTAGAACATATTTGGATCAGTGTGATAACTGTAAATAATATAAGTAGCACTAACAAGGGTATTGTGTGTTGTCCCCCACCCATCCCCCTTTCCCCCACTCTCTCTCTCTCAATCACATCATACTGTCTGTCCAACCTGCCGAACAGGACAAGAGAAGAAAAAAAATAGGAAAAAAAAGTTTTCTTACAGTATATGTGGCAGTGCCATAAAAGAATCAATTTTTAACGTCAGTACATCACAATGTAGGAATGTTGTTCAAATAACGTCTGTGGAAAAAATGAATGTGTGTAAGTACTCTGTATCTGTATCAGTGAGTACTCAAACGCAAGTACTCATACACTACTGTGTTGGGAATAAAGTGGTATTGCTGCATTCCTATCGACAACGTCAACATGATCAGATTTACACACTTAAATCACACTCAATACACTATATTTCTGTACAGGCAGTACATTTCCTAACAATTCAAATCAAATTGTTTTCAGCAAACTGCACCACGTTCCTGTCCTGTCTATTCCCAAATGCTGCATTTCCCCCCCACAACTACACACTAAAATCACACCTAACTGAAATAATGCTGTCAAGATAGCTTTTTTTATAAATAACTTAAAAAATTCAAGTGTTTTCAGCAAACTGCACCAGATTCTTGTTCTCCATGCCCCCAGTGTGTTAATTTTCAAATGGATTCACTGCAGCTTTTCTTTTCACAATTACACATTTAAATTGCACCCAATGTATGTGATGCTGTACCGGCTAATTTAAAAAAAGAATCCCCACAGGGACAAAAAAAATTATTCATCCTTTGACATTATAAATTATGCCTCATTATAAAATGATGTGTCTTTTGAGCAGAAAGCGAAGGAGGATTTGCATGGGTCTGTCACGGATCACGGACAGGACCCAAGTGCAGGACTCTGGAGGCAGGCGGGGTTCAAACAAGTCTTTCATTTCATGGTTGACAGCACTTGACTCAATCACTGGACAGGACAGACGAGACATGGAAGACTAACAAACCAACAATGACTAAACACAGACAGGACATATATATAGGGCAGGGTGATGACTGGAAAGTGGCCACAGGTGTGGTGCTGGAACGCCCAGACCTATGGCCCGCCCACTCTTAAAGGAGACCTCAGTCCAAGTTCCTGACAGGGTCTGCAGTGGTAGAAGGTCCTCCCTGCTGTGAGTGATGCTCAGTCACCTTCCTGAGTCAGAATTCACATCATAACTGTATAATGGCAAATTCCAAGGAAAATTGTTTTTCCTTGGAAATGAACAAACTTTCTACGGTCTTGTTAGGGATGAGTCCTGATAAAGCATTTTTTACGAGTACGAACATGATATGAGTAAAACTCATCAATATCCGTGCTCATGCTGAAGGAAAATCCTCATTTGGTAACTGACTGTCTTCACGCTCTGTGATTGGCCAGTCACACACGGCGCCCAGTATCCTTAGGTTTTCTTCAGCTTGCATCCATTTCAGTTTTTATGATATTAAAAGTTTCACCTTGTTTCACCTTGTTTCATAACGTACAACGTATACATATTTTCATAACGTATTTGATGAGACAGAGCTGCAAACGGCTCGTGTCGCTTCGGTCACTGCCTCCACTCCGGTCTCGTATTTTTTTTACCGTCTGCTTGCTCTTAGTTTGGCTGGTGGTGTAAAGTCAGTGGGAAGACTTTGCTCTTACTGAATGTGGTGCTAACCCTTTTCTACACTGAACAAGGCTGATTGATTATTTCCATCTGCCAGCACCAAGTTCACACAGATCATTAAAAAATAAACAGTCTTACAGCCCACTTACACACATAAGGTTGAACACACAAACTTGCCTATATTAATGTTTATATTTATGAACAGCCATAATTGTATATGGCTGTTCACAAAAATAAATATTATATATATATGCAACAAATTAAACTGTATATACTGTATATCCTATATCGTTTTTTAATATATATATAAAACATTGAATTTCAATTCTGAGGCTGTTCTGTAAAGTTTTCAAATAAACAATAAATAAAGACATTTCTGATCAATCAAGATCAATTTCAGACTTAAAATAATGTACCAATTTAAGCCCCACCCTGTTTCACTTGAATCACTTTCACTTCCAGTTAAGGCCCCGCCCACTCAGAGTACAGATACGGATACAGATGATAGATGGTTGAACAGATAAACATAAAGATGGAGATAGTGGTGTACTCGCTCATCTCTAGGTCTTGTGACATCCCAACAACCATGTGCTGCCCTAAAGTGGTGTCAGTGGTAGTTTTATCATTATGAGTACCAGAAGGAGGAGGAGAAGGTGAGGAGTATGGATGAGGTGAAAGGGGTGAAGAGGTGAGGGGAGTGAGAAGGGGGTGACGATGGGTGAGGAGGAGGTTGTGAGGGGTGAGGAGTGAGGAGGAGGTGAGGGATTGGGGAGTGAGGAGGTGAGGGGGAGTGAGGCTGAGGAGTAAGAAGGTGAGGGTTAAGGAGGAGGAGGTGATGGGGAGGTGAGGGGGTGAGGAGGAAGAGGAGGTGAGGGGGGTGCGGAGGAGGAGGAGTTGAGGTGATAAGGATTGAGCAGGATGTGGGGTGAGGAGGGAGGAGGTGGCGTGAGGAGGGAGGAGGTGGGGTGAGGAGGGAGGAGGTGGCGTGAGGAGGGAGGAGGTGGGGGTGGGGAGGGATGAGGAGGTGGGTGAGGAGGAGGAGGAGGAGGTTAAGGGAGTGAGGAGGTGAGGGGTGATGGGGTAAGGAGTGAGGAGGAGGTGGGGTGAGGAGGCAGGAGGTGGGGGTGGGGAGGGGTGAGGAGGAGGAGGTTAGGGGAGTGAGGAGGTGAGGGGTGATGGGGTAAGGAGTGAGGAGGAGGTGGGGCTGAGGAGGGTGAGGTGAGGGGGTGAGGAGGGAGGAGGTGGGGGTGGGGAGGGATGAGGAGGGTGAGGTGAGGGGGTGAGGAGGGAGGAGGTGGGGGTGGGGAGGGATGAGGAGGGTGAGGTGAGGGGGGTGAGGAGGAGCTCTTGCGTCGTGACGCCTCGTGCTGCGGCCCCTTTAAGAGCAGGGCGGATGCAGCTGTCCAGCTCTGAGCGTCGGAAGCGGATTACTGCTCCTGCGCTGCGGTTGTCTGGTCGCTACGGCCGCTGCTCCACCGACACACCGCTGACTGACCACCGCCATTGTCCGAGCCCATCGCCTGCAGCCCTCAGCGGGGACACGGACGAGCCGTGGCTGGATGCGCAGCTCCACCCGGAAACATGGATTTCAACGTGAAAAAGCTGGCTTCTGACGCTGGAGTCTTCTTCACCCGGGCGGTGCAGGTAGGACCGCTGTCCCCCGGTCAGGGTGTGTGGGAAGGAGGCCACCGGGCACCGGGCTGTCTCCCAGGGTTCCTCCGGGATTCTGTCCGAAGAGGCGCCACTGTAAGCCGATCAAGCCTCAGCTCGTCTCCATCCATTATTGATGGCTGCGACTGAGCGCGAGTCCCGGTGGGGGGGGGGGGCGTTCCACGATGGAATAGATGCAAATATAGTGAAAGACAATGATAACATAATGTAGAGCAGTAAATACAATCACTTTATTAAATGATGCGCTCGGGGCCAGCGAGGGTCTGCTACATGTTGTGTTCACTCTGGACCAAGATCTTAAAAAAAAAAATAAATAAATAAAAAAATTCACAGTGCTCCATCATGGGGCCAGGGGGTCGGGGGCTCTTGTGGGGGTCATGTTTCTGTGGACACTATGCATGAAGCCCTGGAAACTGTTCTGGATGGAGCCACTGGGTTCCTGAAATCCTGCCTAGTATTTGATGGAGGTTGGGGGAACCTCAGAACATGGAGAAGTTGTTCCATCTTGCGAGGTTACCCCGACCGCCAGAAAATACCAGTGATGCGTTCACATTCCCCTGTTTGATGCGAACCAGAGTTCTCTTTTGGGACCTTCTGGGAAAGTCTGTTTCGTTTGGGGAAATGTGAAAGCACCCTAAACTTGGTTCCAGATTTTTCAAGTGGAATCTGGTCACTTTTATAACACCGGTCTTGGTCCTCTTTCAAACAGTCTTTTGAGCGGCGGGTTGAGGGGGCGTGACGTAGAGCACAATGCAGGTGCACGAATCTGAAAAAGACAGAAAAGAAAGCGGGAGTCCTGTAACATTTGTTTTCTCCTGGAAAATGGGTCGTGCACCGACGTGGAGTAGCGAGGAAGTGGTTCCTTTACAAGTGATCTTGATTGCGGGTGGGGTGAGAGGACAGGAGAGGATGTGACGTGCGCAGTGCATTCTGGGTAGTAAACAAACACGCTAACCCCGCAAATAAGAAGAACCAGACGCAGAGAAAAAAAGTTGGAAAATAGCTTGTGGGCAGTCGTGAAGAAAAAGTAGTGCCGGAGACTATAAAGCGCTGTTACTGCACATCTCCCCTTGTAGTAAATGCTTCCTTCTGCTCACACTCCAGTAAACAAACATGGCCGACCCCGTATTCTAGTTTTATCATCCATAACTGTAGTTATGTATTTGAGACTCATCTGTCCATACGGATGACCGGTTCTCTCCATTTTGTTCATGTTTATAGCACATTGTTCTCTACACACATGCTTGTGTGGCTTCATTACAAAAATATGTAACGGCGCCCTCCCATGGCCCAGCATACTAACTACATCAATGTCGGTGTGTCCACTGCTGCAGTGTAAGCGCACCCTCCCTTTTTTTTTTTTTTTTTAACAGTAGGTGTTGTGTAAAAGGGGCCAGAGTGGGACCAATAGTGGACCCAGGACAGAACCCTGTGGAATGCAGTGGATGCGAGGCATGTTGGGCTCCTTCAGGGTCTGGCCAGCTGTAACCAGAGCCTGCGTGTCCTCTCAGTGAAGGGCAGATAGAAATGTGTTCATGTCCTCCATGAAGCTCCAGGCTGCTGGTGTGTGAGTCCTGATGGATTTCTCAGTCATCGGTCTCCGTGTGACTGAGAGCTGAAGCCTCCTGTCAGTCCAACCTGGCAACCCAACACCAACACGTGAGCGTCAGTCTGGTGGCTGTGGCGCACACACACAAATGGTCGTTCTACCTTTATTTATCAAAAACAAAGTTGAGTGTAGTTTATTTCCATTTTGTGCACATTTGGAGTTGGTGAGAAAAAAGTGAAATAAATGTATAAAACTGAGCAGAAATCAATACACAACACAGTATATGTGTAAAATGTTTATCAGTGACATCACAGTCCCAAAGCCTAAACACCACACATCTTCTACGTCAGTGATTCCCAACCGGGGGTACACGGACCCCTAGGGGTACGCGAGGGTATTGCAGGGGGTACGCAGAAAGATTATAAATTACCCTACAGTATCCACACACAAAAAAAAAAATTATACTATATTATATTGTATTATATCATGAATTTTAGTAAGGCCATACGTTTATTTTCAATGAGTAGCAGTTCGTCCACAGTGATTGTAACACTACAATGCACATAATATGAAAAGACTATAAAGTGGCGCGCTTTAAAAAAAAAAAAAAAAAGGTTCACGTTCTTGCTGCGGGCGCGCACGATTCGCGAAGCTAGCTAACTCTAGCTGCATACCGACTGTAAACATGGATGCATGGCTAGGCAGGAGTAAACGTCCAGCTACCGCTACTGCTACCGTCGCCTCGGACGCAGGCACAGGGGAGCCCAGTGAAAAAAGGAATTATGAAAGACTTATGAAAGACAAGCAAGCGCAAGTGTCTCATTAAAAGGTATGTTTTTACACTCACAATAATTGTTTTATTTAAATGAGCAGTTGGATAGATAGAAAGACAAAGGGTTAAATAGAAGTACACATTAAGGCGAATAATCACACACGAGAGAGGGGGTACTTTTCACATGGAAACCAGCTCAAGGGGTACACTGGTCGAAAAAGGTTGGGAACCACTGTTCTACGTAATTCATCTGGTAACGAAAACGTTCCCCTTTTTAAAACTGCAGTTTTGCTAAACACTCTGAACACATCAGGCAGATATCTGCTCGCCTTATAAGAGTCATTCAACAGGGTCAGATTATTCTTGAATGTCAAAACTCTGTTGATTTGTCAGCTTAAAATGACTTGTTTTCAATTCAATATAGATCATGCAAAAAAACACACCAAAAAACAACCCAGTAAATTCTTAATGAAGCCACAGAAAATAATTTTTTTTCTGAAGATTGTGGATGCTTATGTCTCGTTTCTTGAGGTGTAATCGTTCTGAACTGAAGCTGAAAACCTTGGTTTAGAAAGAAGAGAAGAATTTATGATTTACAATCATAAATTTACAATTTATGATTGTAATTTTCTTATTACAAACTTCACTAATGTTTATGCTTTTGATATCGGAACAATTTCATTTCCTAGGGTATTTCCCAGCAGTGTTTGATAAGTTGTTTCTATAGTTTTTGAAAACCAAAGATTGAAGAAAACTACCGTATTTTCCGCACTATAAGGCGCACCGGATTATAAGGCGCATGGAATAGACCAGTGGTCAGCAACCTTTATAGCTCAAAGCCATTAGGTTACATTTTCCACTGATTCTAACACCCAGAGAGGTGCACACGCTTTATTTTGATAGTCCTACCTGCAGCCTATGCCAGGACGACACTACACACAAAACCTTCTTCACTGCTGGTTGACAACTTACAACTACCAGTAATAATAATGATAATAAACTAAACTACGTGAAGTAAGCAACAAAAACACAACACAACACAATTATTACCGACACCACAAACCAAATAGAACCCCCAATAATTGCATTTAAAACACCACAAACAGAAACTCCCATAATTCATTGCAGCTATCGGCTGCACTGAGGAGCTCAGGATGCAAGGCATGATGGGAATTCATGTTTTGTGTTGTTGGAGGTTATTGTGGGTTGTTGTTGGGCTTGGTGTTGTGTTGATTGTGTTTATGTGTTTTTGTTCCCCAGTTTAGGGAGTCATTATTTCATCTAGTTTATTTTGGTTTGTTAGAATGTTGGTGTTCAACCATGAGTGATGAAGGTGTTGTGTGGAGTGTCGTCCGCTCTGAAGATCTGGTTGAGAAGTTAGAGTTGTCAAAATAAAAGCTTCTGGTTGTTCAGCTGTCAAATAGCAGTCTCGAGTAGAGCAATTCTTCCATATATAAGGCGCACCGGGTTATAAGGCGCACTGGCAGCTTTTGAGAAAATTTGAGGTATTTAGGTGCCTTATAGTGCGGAAAATACGGTACCTTGAATATTTCATGACAGTTCAGTCAGCTAAGGATCCTGTCTTGTAGTTCACAGAAGAGAAGCTGGGCCAGGCTGAGAAGACGGAGCTGGATCCTCACCTGGACAACCTGATAAGTCGAGGAGACAGCACCAAGAACTGGACTGAAAAGATCTTAAGACAAACAGAAGTCCTGCTGCAACCCAACCCGAGTAAGTCCTTCCACTGAGACTCTGCTTCATTTGCTGCTTTAGACCTCTGGGTCTGCAGCGGGGGGAGTAGGGTCACTGGTCGGGGTTGGCAGAGGATGGGAACAAAGAAAATGAGACACTTTGTAGAATCTAAAGTAGAACTGACAAACTGTACATTGTTTTGATTTGACGGCTTCTGCTTTTGTTTGTTGGCTTCACTGTAAAAAGTGTGGGGAGTAGAGATGATAGGCAGAGTTCAGAGTCTCTCTGAGAGGAAGCCTTTGCAGGATCTCGGTATAAAAACAAAACATTTCCATTCTTGAGCTATAAAAGGATCATTCATTGCATTTCTGTACGTCTCGGAAACTTTGGAATACAGATCAAATATTGCAGTACCACTGATAACCACGGGGCACTGTTGTGATTAGAAGCAACAAACAAATGCAGGAAATGTAAGAGTGGCTGAATGACGTGACCTCTTTCTTCTTCCACAGCCTCCTGCTGATGCTATTGTAGCTACCTCATTATAAACCTAGTTACACCGTGGGAAGCACACGGGTTTTTCTCCAGTTTCATGATCATAAATGAGCCGTAAAGCGGACTTCACACATCAATCAATGAAACGCGACAAAAAAGTGATGAATGCATCATTAACCTGCGAAGGCCAGCAGTTATCAGCTGTTGGATCTTTTGTGCAAACATAAAAAAAAAAAACACACACTTGGACCTGTGCCTGGTTAAGTTGGATTGTCTTTAACACACATCTGGGAAAGTTGCTGAACTATGTGATCCAACCAGCTCTCTGAATCTGAATGGACTGTGGTCAGAATGTCTAATAGATCTTTGTTTTCCCCATGCTTCAGTTGACCACACTGGTAAGTCCTCATGGTGATCACTACATCAGACCTCTTTCCTCATTTACAATTTCATCCAGATTATGCTGTGCACTGTATAGATACACTATGCATATTTAAAAAATGTGTTAAATGACTCTTGACTCTGCTGTCAGATGATTTCTGCCACATTTCAGTTGTTGATGATTTTAAAACTGAGGCTATGCAATTTTTATATTTTGTTTTATTCCAAATTACGTTATGTATAGAATAATACATATTGATGCACATTGTTAATAATTAATTACAATTATCATTAGTATTAACTATAGTAATTGATCCACCTTGTTTCCCTTTAGTTTATATTTATATATATTTTTTTTTTAAATTTCACATCCAGTTTTTATCCCGTGTTGTCTCAGGTGCTCGAATAGAGGAGTTCATCTACGACAAGCTGGACAAGAAGCTCCCCTCCAGGACCACCAATGCAGAGCTGCTGGGCCAGCACATGCTGGAAGCTGCTAATGACTTCGGTCCAGAGACGCCATATGGTGAGTGGAGATCTTCAGGTGTTTGATGCAGTGAAATTCAATCCAATTCAACTTTACTTATATATTGCCAAATACAACACAGCCAGATCATGGCAGTATTACAGAAAAACCCAACAATTGCATATGAGCAAGAATAAGTGACTGTGGAAAGAAAAAAAACCTTGATTTTAATAGGAAGAAACCTGCAGAACCAGTTTTGAACCGTTCCAATGATTTAAACATGTTGCCCCACTCGAGCCGAGCAAAAGCGTTTTCAGCGCCGCAATTGGAGATTCCAGAACTGAAACTGCCCACAAAATATGAATAAACCTTCTTATATTGTCTGCGGAGTTCCATTTATGAATGAACCCCACCTGGTGTCTGTGGATTAAAGAAGTGATCACTCTGTCCAGGCGCTTCCTTAAAATCTTCGACGGTAGCTTAGTTTCCGGAGATGTGACAGAAATAGGCCCACCACTCTTGCAGTCATGTGGGTCTTTTGTCTTTTTTCTCAATTAGTGTAATCAAAGACTGGGGTAGAGTTTCAGGTTGTTCCCCTCTTTCAAAGGATTCCATGCACATGTCAAATAATAGAAGAGTTGACTTGGTCACAAAGCATATAAACAATTCTGCCGTGTTGCCATTGGGCCCAGAAGCTTTATCATTTGGTAAACCTTTAATAACTCTCAGACTTTCCTCCTGTTATTGGTGAATCCAGATGTTTCCTTTCATCTTCTGATAATCATCACTGCAGACATACAAATTCCCTATAGACATTTTTGAAGGTATTCTTTACAACAATGGGTTTAGTGAGGAGGTCTCCCACCGAGGCTCGGATTGCATGAATCAGTGAAGAGAGTTCCGTCTGTCTGAGCCCATTTCTATTGAAGCACCTTATCAAATTGGTTTCTAATTTCTTAATTTTACTTTCTCTGCCTCATAACACTTTTCTTTTTCTTATGTGAGGTGTACTGTATGACAAACCGCCTCACCACTGCCTTGAGAGCCTCCCAAGCTGCTCCACCAGAGGGCGCAGTAGCAACACTTGTGCAATAAAAGGGTTGATTCGACTCCTCAAAGCCTCCTTGGATTCACTTTCTTGCAGTAAAGACGAATTGAACCTCCATCTTGGCATTCGATTCCTCTCAATAACCGGAAGCAACTCCAGTAGGTCTGGGGTGAGATCTGATATCAAGGTACTTCCAACTGAGCAGGTCATTACAGACTTCAAAAGGAGCTTGAAAAGCAGAAAGAAGTCTCTGTGAGCGTGTGTGTGTTTTTTTTTTTTTTAAACCCTTTTTTATCCAACAGGTAAAACTCCTTTTGAAAACGACTCTGGTCTATGGATGAAACAGATGATTTTAAAATGTTTATTTAGGTATAATTTTCTCAAAGCTTCATAAAGCTGCTACAAAAGACAAAGAGCCACACGAGCCACAGGTTGCAGAACGATCTTGACTCATCCTGTTAGGCTTTGAAAAAAAAAAAGATGAGACAAAAACAAATCAGCTCACAAGAGCCATTTCTTTGATGTGCTTTGTTTGACACGACGCATCACTACGAAACGCTGCACTTGCGGTTTGAGAGCAGCCGTCGTGCCGAGCATACAGCCGCTCACATGCGTTGCAAAGTTGCGGGGATTGATTAAAGTGGCAGGCCACGTTAAAATTGTGTTAATAGTTACGATCGCAACTTCAAGAAGGAGTGATGTGATCTCTCCTGCTGGGTCCTGTCAGCACGCTCCCTCATCTATATGATGGAAACCACTTCAGTGCTGAACGTATTGGAGGCAAAGCTGCTCTTATGTTTGGGAAGTCGCAGCGACAATGGCAGAACTGTTAATCCAATCATCTAACACGGAATCACAGACATTTAGAGACGATTTAGAATCCCGTAAAGACTTGATTATTCTGGATGTCGGATGCAAATATGCAGAAATCCTTCCGTCTGTACTCTGTGTATATTTTATCTGTATCTCAGTTTGATTTGTTGAAGTTTAGACGTTGCAGTACCACTGGTAAACATGGGGGCAGTGTTGAGATTGGAAGTGGTTAAAGTGTTGAAATCAATCTGTGTGACGCCTCAACTTCAAGGTTGCCTCTGAATACCAACCAAGCCTGACCTATGAGGTATTATTGATGGAAAAGGTTTGTGTACTGTGAGTTGTGTACCTGTACAGTTGTTTTCTCTCCACAAATACAACACCACACTTGCAAGCCAAAACTTCTTGATTTACAGGAGCACAAATCCTGTTTTACAAGTCACAGATTAAAAACTGTCATGCTGATATTTTTCCTCCAATTGTTGCAGTAAATCTGGTGAAAAACACATTTGTGGTCCTGTACCAATGTGAAGTTGTTTCACACAAGTCACACATTGTTTTCTTCATCTACAAATGACACATCGCGGCTCTCAGCTGAGATATCTGGCGAAAAAGACCTGTGTGTTCAGTCAATGAGAAAAAGGTCCATGTCGGCACCAACGACACCACTCGGCCCCAGTCGTAGCAGCACAAATCAGATTTAAAAAAACTTTTTTCTTACCTGGAAGGCTGTGGGAAGTCGGTTTTTATCAGCGGGTCCATCCCCACTTACTTCCACAGTGATGAATGTCAGTCCAGGCTTTTTAGTCTGAACTCTTGGCTCCGGGACTCCTGCTCAGCGCTCAAACTGAATTTTATTTTAGTTTTATTCAGTTTTATCGTCATGATGAACTCCATCCGAGTAAAGTGGGCAACTCCGTTTTACCAAGTAACATTCACAACGCCGTCCAATCAACCCCAGGTGATTGACTCCCTGCAGGCCACGCCCACTCCCTCCACTCCTCCCCCCTCCTCACAGAAACTCAGGACACCATCCAGCCCATTCCCACCAGGAGACCCTTCACATCCAGGACTTTTAGCAGACCACACACTCTCATTCCTTTTAATCGTCACACTGAACACACCCAGCACCAACATTAAAATGGCTGTTTTAAATATCCGCTCTCTTTTAAACAAACTTTTATCATTAATGACTTGATTTTAGATAATAACTTAGACTCCTCCTCCTCACTGAGACATGGCTGGGCACTGATGCACCAGCTGTTCTTACCGAGGCCTCCCCACCTAATTTTAACTTTTTATTCTCTATCAGGGATGGAAAGAGAGGAGGAGGAACTGCGTCCATCACTAAAGAAAAATTTTGCACATTCAAAGTGACTTTTATTTATTGCGGTCCCCCCATCATGTATTTAATCATATACAGACCACCTCATCATTTTAGCAGTTTTATTGCTGAATTTTCAGAATTTTTAACTAAACTTCATACTAAATTTGAGGGAATTTTAATCACTAGTGATTTTAACATACACATTGATAGCCACTTGGACTCATTGTCCAGAGAAGTTCTAAATCTCTTGCAATGTCTGGATTTTAAATAACACGTCACACAGCCGACTCACAGGGCGGCGCCCCCTGTGGTCAAAAGTTGTGCCACCCCCAGTGTGGACGGCCCAAAATGTGGCCCTTTCCTCATCTTAGTCCTCAGTGTCCTGCCATGTCTCCACATCACCAGGCATGTCTTCACTTATGGTGTGTGTCTGCATGTGTGCGTGTGTGTTCACCTGCTTTTTATTCATCTATTTTATCTTTGCACTGTTTTTAATTCTGTTAAAGCACTTTGTGTTACTTCAATGTATAAAAAGTGCTATACAAATATTGATTGATTGATTGATTAAATATTTTCATTGGTCATAAACCCTCCGTTGTTGTTCACAAACTCTGCTTTAAGTTTATGGCTTGTTTTGTTAACTGGGTTTATTGAAATGTTGGTGAGCAACACACACACACACACACACACACACACACACGCAACAGTACTCGCAAAACAAGCAGTGACATACAGGATGTCAACAAAGATGGGAGCAAGGAGTTCAAAGTGGCTTCATTTTTTGTCAGTTCTGTAAATTTATAAATATAAAATAGTTTAATTTATAAAATAGTAAGTGCACAGGAAAAAATATACAGACAAGAATAGAATTTAGTAATTTAATTTCGAGAACTGGAGCAGGACAGGAGGCAGCAGCAGCAGAGGTGGAACAACCTCTGGGTGGAGCAGGACAGGACACAGCAGCAGCAGAGGTGGAACAGCTGCTGGGTGGAGCAGGGCAGGAGGTAGCAGTAGAAGAGGTGGAGCAGGACAGGACAAATCAGCAGCAGAGGTGGAACGGCCGCTGCTGTGGAAGCGGTTAACCTCGTTGGCCTTGTCAGTGTTGCCTAGTGAGACACAGTGATGGCTCTCATTCCCCTCCACTCCTCCTTTGTGTTACGATGCTGCAGGTTTCTCTCCAGCATTTCCTTCTAGGTTTTTTGGTGTTGCCTCATGCCTCTTCTTCCGTCACGTGGATGGATCTGGTGACCGGGATCATGTCTCTCTGACTGTGGGCAATGTTGCTCAATAAGAGATTTCCCTGAGGGTTCAAATGAACTTTATCCCTCAGGAATAGTTTCTGGATGGTAAATAATGCCCCCTTGAACATGCACAGCAAAATCAGCCATCACAGTATTTATAAACGTTCTCTCCTTCTCCACCTTTACTGGTGAACCATATCTCCAGTGGCGCCTTTGGATGATGGCGGAAAGTACGATTTTCAGCAGAGGAAATTGCACTTGGTTTCCCAGTTGTAGGGATTTCTTACCTCATAAGGATCACAAGGAACCATTTATGTTATGGTTGACTATCGATAATGATTAATAATTATTAAAGATGGTTATTAATTCTGTTATTGAAAATTTAATCTGATCTGTATCAGTTTTACCTCGGAGCTCCACCTGTCTTAACAGGAAATGATAGTCAATTCAGTTATATCAGCCTCATAAGATATACTAAACACTTAATCAGGAATTTGAATTAATAATTAAATTAATTACAATTACCAGAATTAACAGTAAAGCTTGAAGGATTTTGGAGTTCTTGACACAGAAGAGTCGACATTTCATTCTCCTTTGTGCTCATTAATAAAACAGCAAGTATGATTCAAAACATTATATGTATTTACAATGAAAATGAATAAACAGATTCTAACTACCTATATACAGCTGTGTGTGTGTGTGTGTGTGTGTGTGTGTGTGTGTGTGTGTGTGTGTGTGTGTGTGTGTGTGTGTGTGTGTGTGTGTGTGTGTGTGTGTGTGTGTGTGTGTGTGTGTGTGTGTGTGTGTGTGTGTGTGTGTGTGTGTGTGTGTGTGTGTGTGTGTGTGTGTGTGTGTGTGGAGAGAGAAAGAGAGGTGGAGGGAGTGTGTATGTGAGACGTTTGATGGAACTACAAAACAAGATGGTGGATCACAAGAAACTACATTCCAAATGGAGGTTATCAGAGAGCAGGAGGTCTGTCCTGAGTCTCCACCATGTGCTGGGGAACAATGGAACATGGAAGCTAGTCTTTAGCGTTGCTTCCTGTGTGTCTCTGCTAAAGGACCATTTCTAGAATGACTTGATGTGAATGCGATTTGTCTTGTAAAACGTCAGGAGTCGTCAGATGGTGTTCAGTTACTGTGTGATGTTGTCTTTGATGTGATATGTGTAGGATTGTGAGTTAACTAGTTAGTAAAGCAAAGATTAGCATGCAGACCCTGTGTCTGTGGCAGAGCTAACGTTGGTTTACAGGTTGATAACTGCTCCTAATATCATTATCTATTATCTTTGTAAGCGTGGTGTTGTATTTGTGGAGAGAAAGGAATTCTACAGGTACACAACTCATGGTACACAACTACAAATTCACTTTTACCAGTATACAAACCTTTTTCACCAATAATACCTCCATTCTTCCCACTGTAATTATCATTGACTTATTTGAGAAACTATAACAGTTTGAGTCATTCGATTTTTCACATGGAGAATGAGTGACTCACATGTACATGTGTGTATTTGTGTCTTATACCATCTGTAGGCAGTACACTGATCACAGTCGGAGAGTACCAGAAGAGGCTGGGCACAGCCGAACGCGAGTTCCTCCAAACGTCAGCCACCAACTTCCTTTGTCCTCTTCGTAACTTCCTGGAGGGAGACTGGAGGACCATTTCAGTAAGTCTACGTTTCCAGGGAACTCAGATCCTGTAGATAGTAACACCAAACAATGACCAACACCCCTTATCGTGCTAATAAATGAACAGAAGTTTTGTTGTTTGTCATCAAGATTTTGTTTCTGATCGGTTCCCTGTTCTCTTGTGCAGAAAGAGAGGCGACTTCTGGAGAATCGACGGCTGGATCTTGACATCTGCAAGGCGCGTCTAAAAAAAGCCAAGCAGGCAGAAGCCAAAGCAGCGGTGAGACGTGACCACACTTCTTTCTTCTGTCCGTGTCAATGAGATTCGTCAAATCTTTTCACGATAATAGCAAGAACACACTCTTGCAGCACAGCTTTGGACCATTTCACCCACTCATCAGTGAAAACCTGTCGGGTTCATCAATCTTTTAAACATACCTACATTATATGGACCAAAATACTGGGACAACAAAATATCCACTTTTCAGCACTTTCATTTAAAACCTATTGCCATTGGTTTGGGTTTGTCTCCTGCTGTGTGGAGATTCCAGTCTGTTCATATTGTTGATCATTCTTGAGGACAGCTATGACATTGAACAAGCCTGACTCACAATGTCTGTTTCAACTCAGCCGTCTCAGACTGAAAGAGTTTCTCTCCACTTTTCACTGAATAAAATTCACTTCCAACCAATGTTTCACCTTCATAATGAAAATTATACACATTTCTAAACTAAATGTTTTTTGTTTTTTTACACCATAACTTAAAGGGTCAAGGATATTTAATGTCATTGGATTTCTTTTTCTAAAATTGCAGTCAGCAGGAGCTTTAAGCCAGAGGTTCACACACGCTCACGCACAATTTAGATTTTCTTTCAATAAAAGTAATCATCATGGATCATCTCATGATCACGGCTAACATCCAAGGTTCAAATTAATCTATTTATTGCATCTAAAGCAAGGCCAACCAGTGTGCAAATGTTAAAATAACTGATATGGAAATACATTTGAAGAAAAGTGAGCACTGATGCCATCACAGACGAACACAACACAATGTGACTGGAACCTTTTATTGCTTTGAGTCAAGTCAACAAATTCTTCACTATAAAAAAGGTCCCCAGTTTGTCTGAGCATCTCTTTAAAACACTTTCCACTCTCCTGTGTTGCTTTGTTTCTCCTGGTTTGAATTCTGCTTTGGGCTGTATGATTTGCACTTACTTTGTTTTTCTGTCTTTGTGTCTGCATGATGCCACGTGTCCCTCATCTCTGTTTGAAGGCTGCGCCTGATTTCCAGGAGACGCGACCTCGGAATTACGTCCTGTCCGCGAGTGCGTCCGCGGTAAGAAACCTGAGAGGAGAGAGAACTAACATCCAAACCCGCTCTCAGATCATTAAAGGCTCTTATAAATGCCTATAAATATATTTTCACTGATACAGATACCAATAATAATCTCCATTTATTGGCTTGGACATCTTTTTATGATTTCTTGTAACTTCAATGAAGAAAATATAAAAATTTAAGAAAATATTAGTACATTTTAGAGATACACATCAGTTTTGTCATGTTTTTTTTTAAAATAGCATAAGCACAATAGTATTTGGGTTCTTTGTTTTTTTAATACCAGTTACTGAATCTCATTGACACATTAAATCTAAATACACTTCTAAATTTTTCCAAAAACACATTATTTCATCAAATGTAATATATCAGTTCATGATTTGTGGATGATTTTATAAAGAACACTTTCTATGGCATGAGAATAATACTCCTTTTAATTCTGCAGTCTTTAAGTTATGCCATTTTATCTTTATACTGACTTTAAAGTCTTAAAGAATAGAAATATCTTTAAACAACACTACGAATTGCCAACAATCGTTCCTTTTTATTTGTATTATATTAACACTTTTATTGACTTCTATCTTTAAATCAGAGATTTCTACTGCATGTATTATTAAAAGTAAAAGATAAAAGATAGTAAACGACAGACTGAACTACAATACAGTTTAAGTTTTCATCATCATATTTAATCAATCACTTGATTGTGTTGACAGCAGATCAGATTTCACCTCATTATTCCAACCATGCTGGAGGCAACGGGTCAGAAATCAGCGACAGAAAAGCTGAAAAATGACTAAAAACAAAATAAAATATGTTTCATTCAGTTTAGACAATATAAAGTGAAATTATTGTGAAGGATTGAAAAGTGTGTGTGTGTGTGTGTGTGTGTGTGTGTGTGTGTGTGTGTGTGTGTGTGTGTGTGTGTGTGTGTGTGTGTGTGTGTGTGTGTGTGTGTGTGTGTGTGTGTGTGTGTGTGTGTGTGTGTGTGTGTGTGTGTGTGTGTGTGTGTGTGTGTGTGTGTGTGTGTGTGTGTGTGTGTGTGTGTCAGAGCTGGGATGCTGTTCCTGAGTCCAGTGTATCAGAGCAGATGAAGGTGGGACTGCTGTTGTGCTCGTAGGAACGTTGGTAGTGACCCTCTGTGTTTTCTTCCTTCACTCCTCTGACCGTTGTTTCTCCACAAACACAGTGAAGCTTTTGACTCTACATGCGTAAAACAATTCAAACCAGTTTTCAAATGTCATTTTGAAAGAGTTGATTTTCCAGCCTTTAATCTGAAGGTTTCGTATCAAAGGATTCTTAAAATCCTCACGTCACTGACACAACCACTGAAAATGTTCAGCGTATACATAGCATACACACAATTCATGAGAATTACAGCAGAAAAAAGTTGTGAAAGACTGATATGTAAAAAACGGTCGTATTTTCAAAAGGAGTGCTTTTATCAATCCTCATTTGATGCATCCAAGTCGGCTGAAAAATTGTCTTGTATTTAGGTGGCTCCTGTTGTGCCTGTTTGGAGGGGGTTGTAGGTCTGGGCCTGAAAATATAAATGAGCACTGTCCGTCAGCATCATAGAAGATCCCTCAAGTTGTTGTGAATCTTTTTTAGTCTTGTATTGTGTTAAGGAAAGGCCGAAGTCACTGAAGGGAAGTTTTGGTTTTAATTCCACTGAAGCGGTGTTCAACCACAATGTTCAGAGGGAAACACATGGCTTTGAGTTTCTGACTTGATTGTGTGAATTTCACTTTGAGGGAGGGATGATTTTTGATCTTTCCCTGTGAAGAATGAATTCAGCAGGAAGCCACTGGAGGAGGGTCTCCCTCCTTTCCTTCGGGCGAAAGCCTGCATGAAGCTCCAAGTGGAAACCTGGAATTCACACCTCATGCATGAGCAGGAAGCTCTTTTAACAATGAATTTTGTTCTGTAGGACTTGGAGTTCACTGCATCCATACAGACTTCAAAAATCCATATTTCTGTCGATATTTGCCCTCGGATAGACCATGTTGGCTCCCATTAGTTTCAAGATAACTGTGTGCTCGGGTAGCATGTGGAGTTTTATTAGTGTAGGAAGACCCGCCAAACCCTTCTTGATTTAAAGCTTTGATGTAAAAAAAGGTCTAATCTGAGTGCTTTCTCTCCTCCTGCTGCGTGTCCCAGCTGCTGAGCGAGGAGGTGGACAAGGTGAGTCCCTCCTGGGTCAGTGTTGGATTGTGAAGTGTGAGTGTTGTGGTCTCATGCTTCCCTCCTCTTCCTCCCGCTGTCCCGTCCAGGCTGAGCACGAGCTCCGTGTGGCTCAGACCGAGTTCGACCGGCAGGCAGAGGTCACCCGGCTGCTGCTGGAGGGCATCAGCAGCACACATGTGAGTCAAACAGGCGACCGATCCCTTTGGGGAGGGAGGTGGGGGTCGGTAAACACATCAGGTTTACACGCATGTCCAGTGTTTTGTTGAAATCTGTTTGAAGTCATCAACAAGGTGAAGTTGGTTTGCCTCAGGGGAAACCAACATGTCATGGAAAGAGTCATGTTATACATCGTTCCAACACTTCCACATGGTCTCGTCAGTCCACGAACCTCGTATTCAACGTTTCCAGCTCCTCCTTGATTCTCCTCCATTAGAATATTGGATCCCAGGAGCTGCATTCAGGATCTGCTGCGTCTGCGTGAGCTGGCCTGGCTCCGCCCACACACGCCCATCTTGGGAGGAGGAGGAAGTACTTCTTCTCGTGGTGCCATGTAATTGTGGGAGGAGTCAAAAGGGAGGAGCCTCCCTTGACTGGGACTGGCTCAACCCCCGGTGTGGTTTTTAATTGGCTGGTTGGAGCAATTCCAGGTTTTCAGACGATTATTACTGTTGACAAGAAACTTTATTTTGCATAATGTGAACCCTTTAATGTAGGGGAGATATAAAGCATATTTATGTTTTTTAAGGCAAGGCAAATGTATTTATAGAGCACCATTCAAACACGGGGCAATTCATAGTTCCATAGAGATAAAAGAAATATATTGATAAAAGAAATACATTAAGGTTTTGTATATGTGTTTCTATACATATTTTGTAGTTGTTCTAACTCAATTATAAAGTAAATATGTGAAAAGAGGCAGTCTTGGCCTTGCTGATTTGTTTCATGTGGGAGTTGAAGGATCAAAGTAACTCTCATGTTCTTCACAGTGGTACAGGTAGTCAAAGTAATACCATCCAGTGTTACTAGATATTTACTTCATTTCTCTGTCAAATGATTTGGGTCAAATATAATAACTTCTGTTTTATCTGATTGCAGAATCAGAAAGTTACATCTCATCCAGGCTTTTATGTCTTCAAGCCAAGCTTCAAATTTTAACGAGTTGATTTGTATCATCTAGTTTCATAAATCAATAGATTTGTGGATCAACCTCATAATAGTTAGGGTTAGCCTTAATATATGATGGCCTAGTAATATTCCCCACAAGAAGCATATGAGGACTTTAGGACCTATACTTGTGAAAAGTATCAATCCCCTGCAGTCTCCCTTTTTGAAGCCATAAGAACAAGACGAAAGTTCGGCAGTGACGTCAGCAAGCTGCCGGAAGAAACGTTTGTTTGGCAGGACTGTTCATACTCCACAAGACGCTGCCAGACTTGCAGGCCACGCCCCTTGCGGCATGTGCCCATCTTGAGGAATCAAACATTTGAATGAGACAGCGGAAGCGTGCGACAGTGGTGGAAAGAGTAGTTTTCGAGTTGATGAGAGAAGAAGAGGATGAAAAAAGACAGATGTTCAAAGCTGAGGAGGAAGAAGAATTGTTATTAAGATGCGCTCCAACGGAGGAAATGAAGAAAAAGCAACTGCAAGACGCTGCCGAACTCGAAGGCCACGCCCCCTCACAGCAGCTACATGTCTGAAGCGGCGTTTTCACTTTTCAACTCTACAGTTTTGTTTCTCACCTCCTATCCTGTCAGAAATGCATTTTGCTGAACTGTTTCAGTAATAAAAGAAAGTTTTTGTAAAGGAACTTGATGTACATGGATTAACCAGGATTAACTTTAGTCTGGGTTTAAGAGTCATTGAAATGAACGAAGTGGAACATGTCTGATAAATATGATGGAAACCACTTTAGTGCGAAACCTTTAAATCTGATGAAATGTTCCAGTCTCTGAGTAGGATGTTATGTTAAATGGATTTCACTATAGAGCTTTCCAACTGCTTGAGCAGTCCCAAAGTGCTTTATATTGTTATGATCAATGGTAATAAATGCAGCACTGAGACCAGTCCTTAGTCTGAGGCCATGAAAGGATCATTAGTACCTTTGCCCAGAGTGTTTTTGTGCTATGACGAGATCTAAAACGTGACTGGAAAGACTCAAATACACTACATAAATGGTCACATAGTGACTGACAACCACTTTTTTGCTCGTAAAGCTAGTTAATATGAATATTTCTGGATTTCTCATTAATTTTAGTTCTGGACTGAAAAGATTGTAAGTTGTAAATGGGAGTTGCTCCTGCTCCACCAGTTTCTCCAGGAGTGTGATCATTAAAATGAGTGGTGAGGGTTGCTTCATTTAAGCTTAATTGACAAACCCATTGTGTTTCTGCTAACGGCACACAAACAATTTGAATTCTTCATCATGGTATATTGAACCCACTGGACCCTTCATATGAAAAACCTTTGGAGTTCTTTATATACAAGTGTATGAAGTACTTTCAGCTCAACAGATATACGTCGATGCTTTGACATTGTGACTCTTAATTTTTAACATTTTATTTCGCCTCTCTTTTTGCCCCACAGCTCAACCATCTGCGCTGCCTGCAGGACTTTGCAGAGGCTCAGGCCACATACTACGCCCAGTGTCACCACTACATGCAGGACCTTCAGCGGGAGCTCAACAGGTGAGCTTTCAGCCCTGCAGGCCGCTGCAGGTATACTATGGGACAGCAGCAACCCCGTCAAATGTCCCTGCATTAAAGACAGATTAAAATGATGAATAAAGCCAGAGTAAAAATACACAAGAACACACTGGTATAACATGCAAAATTCAGACCGGAACGCCAAATACACTGGGATTTTTAGATGACGGAGATGAAAGATAGGATTGTGAGGGAATCGCTCGTAAAATCTGTGGTTTATTTACATTTGTCATGTGTTGTGTGAGAAGCTGTGACTACTAAAGATGAACATGACACAGTGTGGGGAAGCCATTAGACCTGGTTGTGCTTGCAGTGAGACAAAAGGGTTATGCAATGGTCACAGCCCGTCGTACTTGCAAGTGAGCGCTGTCTACCTGCAAACACGTGGCCAAAATTGTGGGATCAGTAGGTGAGTACGCCTCCGTACGGATTTGAGACACGCCGTAGCACTTTTCCTGCATGAGAAAATGTCGCTGTGTTCGGGCCACGGATTCACTCCTGTACGAGTGACGTGCTTCCATCTATAGCCAATGAGCACACAACGCTCTGACTCCGTGAGTAAACGAAGTTGAACAAAAAAAAAAAAAAAAGAATGTTATAAGTAACATTTCAGTGATGAAGCTGTATTTCTGAAATCAAATAATCCAAAGTGAAAACGCAGCTTCAAAAACCACAGCTTGGAGTGATGCGTTCAGGTGCTCGTTAAACTGTGGGAAACCCGATGTCTTGGGTTTGCAGCGCTCAGAGTTACATTACATGCCTTTTTGGAATTATTGATTTGAAGGATTGGATTTCAAAGTATCTCTGTCACGGTTAAAGACATGATTTAAATATGACTGATGCAGTCATTAGCCAGGTGGAACGTATATGACCAGTTTCTGGGTGGGGGGGGCATCCTGTGTGCAAAGAAGATCATTCTTCATGAGAAACAAAGCCATATGATACCATACCAAATATATATGGGAATATACTAGATATATGAAATAATATGTAAAACTACATTGTACATGATTTATTTTCTCCCCAAAAAATCTGAAATCTCATCCGAGATCTGTTCACCCTTCATTGGTTCACTTTTATAATCATTATCAACGTATTATTTCCCCATATTTCCACACCATAACTCAGATATGGAAGAATGAGAAGTTATTTTACAAGTTGAGTTTATTTTGATCTAATTCTGAAATTAGATCAATTAAATTAGTTATTTGGGCTATGAAAAGCATAAAACGCTGACACTTTCAAACATACAGGCACTGTAAGCTGAAGCTGTAAAAACAAATATTAATTATATTAATTAATATTATATCACTATTCAAAACAAAACAAAACAGATTGAATGTTTCATTCATTTCAATTGAACCTAGGGTAGGCACTGCCTACCCCGACTGCACGTCACTGCAGTGAAGTTATAATGTATATTAGTCCAGGATGACTCTTCAGGGGCTGTGGTCTGAGGACTTGTTGGAACACAGCTGGGCAGCTCTCCGTGCTGCAGCTTGAACAATCGCTGAAAGCTTTCCCTCCTGTTTCTTTGTTTCTGATTCTCATTCAGATGCTCTAATGCTGTGTGTGCACCCCACTCCTCTGCCCCAGCGGCTGCTGTTCCCACCTTGTCCAACCAAAAGCCCAGCACCGTGTCCATGGGGCAGACGCAGCTCCCCGTCACAGGAGCCAGGAAGGCCAAGGTCCTGTATGACTACGACGCCCACGACGCCAGCGAGCTGTCCCTCCTGGCTGATGAGGTACGCTAATGTCTCGGTAATGTCAATCCTCTAGTACCAAGGAGCACCGTTTGTTAGGAGGCGTGAAGGTTTCCTTTGGGAAGGTTGGGCGTGCTGCATAGTTTGTTTCCTCAATATGATGACAGCCCTCCACTATACCTATTTTACTTGATCAAACTACAACAATTTGAAATTATCCATGAAATGTCGTCCTATCTTTTATAAATGCAACTTCAATTATGTGTCTAGTTTTTGTCAGATTGCATTCACGATATTGACTGAAATAGTTTATCGGACTATTTCACCTTTGTGGCTTCAAGATGGCTAAATACTGAACTCACTTGCATGCATTATTGTTTGACGTATTTGGACCTACACTTACCTGAAGGTGATCGATATCCGAAGAATTTTTATGGCAGCGAGTAAAAAGGCTGTGACTAGACCACGTCTCTGGGGAACTCCTCCAAGTGACCAATAGGAGCAATAATCACAAAAGGATGAATGTAATGCTTTCAGGAAGAAATGGGATGCACAAGAGGTGATAAGCTGCTTTTTCTGTGATTTATGGTTTATAGAACCTCTTGTTGTGTCTTCAGCTCATCACTGTGTACACTGTACCAGGAATGGACCCTGATTGGTTGGTTGGAGAACGAGGGAACGACAAGGGCAAAGTGCCGGTGACCTACCTGGAACTGCTGAGCTAATGGACACACACACACACACACACACACACACACACACACACACACACACACACACACACACACACACACACACCTACTTGTATCAGCATGCGTTTGGGTCACACAGGAAGCTTCTGCACTCATTCCAGTGAAACACAATAAAAGCATGTGGGTGAAACCATGGGGCAGACGTCGAGGCTCTGCAGACCTCAGACTCTCCTAAACACTCCGTTGACGCCGCTGTTTCGTCCACATCAGTGTGAAGGTTACCTCTGTACCTCAAATGTATGGCGATGCATGATTTTCTGTATTCTGCTCTCTGGCTGTATGAAACTCTCACAAATGGTCTGTTGGGAACATTTCTATAAATACTGATGAGTCACTGAGGAAATTGAAGCAGAGGCTTGTGACCATGTGAGAAATAGTTTATTTTGACGAAGCCGACTTCCTCTGCTTGTGTTTCATGTGTGTGATGAAGCCACAGCAAAACACACAGTCTGCAGCTTTTCTTAACAGTCTTACATTCATTAAGCATTAAACTGCATAATACATTGAAGTTTGAGTTACACGTTGCAACAGATGACTTAATTTAGTAGTTCAGCTCATTATGCTAACGTTAATGTGCAAGAACAGTGACTCTGCAACAATGAAATTTGATTGAGCAGGAAACACAATTTTTATTGGTAAATCCACTTGATAAGGAGAGAAAGTGAAGGCGGAACTCGGGGATAACTTGATGTTTTGTATTTATAAAATACAATTGGATGAAACACAGCCTCACAAATTAGCCCAACAGGTTTATTCAGTTTTGCGAAATTGTATCAAATGTGATCATATTGAAGCAAACTGAGTCCAAGTTCACATATAGCCACGAACTTTGACTTTGTGTCACTGCCAAAAGTTCATCCCCACTGTGAAGCACGGTGGAGGGAGCGTCAAGATTTGGGGCTGCTGGTCATCATGGACGCAAAACATTTAACTGGCTATACTGCAGGACACATTGAAATGGAGCTACTACAGAAATATTTCAAGTCAAAGCTTAGAGAGATGTTTGTCTGACGTGAGTCTGAAGAATCTGAGCGAGCAGAAGGAGATTTGAACCAAAATTAAATGAGTTTAAGTTTCACTTACGCCACCCGATTCAGGTGTTTTGCTGACAGTTTGACCTATCGTGTGAAAGCGCCAATTCCAATGTTTTCACCCCAGACCCAGGCCTTGTTCATATGTGCTACCAATTCAGATATTTTTCAACATGCGACTGCTTCATCATCGACGTCTGACGGTCGGCGACCACCGCGCGCCATGGCGTCAACGCTTGGTGTGACTTCACGTCGTCTTCTGCGAATGTGCTGTGGGGCCCGAAACCATTGGGTCTGATCATGCAGCAGTCTGATAGGTTGCCTTTGAATTGTAATGTGAGTGATGCCCAATACCAGCAAAACATCTGAATTGAGCATGAAGATCTGCAGCGTTCCTCCTGAAGGCCGTGTGGCTCTGACTGCAGCCGCTGTGCCGGACCCTAAAATGATCAATGCTTAGGTGCAGATCAAATCCTATATTTGGTGACATAGGAATGGCGGATTGGGCCCTGGCAGGTGAACTCAGCCGCTTCATTATGTTCATAATAGTTACAGGAGAAGATCACAAGTGAGTGTGTTGATTTACCTCCACACTGTGCAGATAAAACATTGATTTCACCCTTCGCCTTCACTTTCTTTTACACACACCACGTGGCCAAGTTTGTGCAGCTTTTTGTGTTTCTTGAACTTTCGATTGATTGCTTGGACCGTCCAAGTTGTGACCAGCGTGTCCGTTATGTAATCAACCCTCGGAGCTCTCCAGCTAACGTTCTTTAAACTCAGCAATACAAACGGCTGAAAGCCACGTGCTGAGAAGGGCTTCCAATTCAACTTAAACCTCTTTCAATCCCCAACATGACTGATCGTCTCAGAAGTTCAGCGCTGCAGTCACGAATCGCTGCTCAGTCAGCATTGTTCTCGTCAAAATCGTCTCTTTTTTTGGAAGATTCTGTGATGCTGCTACGTGCTATCGATGATTTAAAAACCTGTGAAGAAACTGCTGCAAAAATGCATGATTGAGGATGTTCAAGTGGAATCTGTAAGTTTTTGTCTTTTAAACACTAATTTGCATTTGTTACATAGTTTATTTGTTTATTTGTCTTTGCATGTGGGAAAGTCCTTCTGGGGTCTCTTTCAGAAAACAAGTGCAGTGAAGAGTGAGAAGAAGGACCATCTAAATGTGACTTTGACTTATTGATGCTATAGTGGTTCACAACCACTATAGCATCTCTCACTCTCTCACTCTACCACTGTGCTGTTCTGACCTGATGGGTGAATTGATGTTGGGGACGATTCAGCTGAGACCAGGCTGATGTTCTAGTTGTGTGCCGGATCCTGATCCCAGCTCAACGCTTGTGGTGATCCTCGGCTCATCCCTGCCGGGTCCGTGCTCCTCAAGAGTCTTGTGTTTGATGGGGCTGCTACGTCTCGTCCCTCATCAGTTTACGGCGGTGTGAAAAGCCAGCTGCTAATTCTCAGCTCTTTATTAACTCAACTCTGTTGAGCTCATTTAATTCATCATTTCTTCATCTCATCATTTGGAGAAAACTTAAAGAAGTCTTCCATACAGCGTCATGAACTGTTTTCTTTCAGACCTGCCCCCAAAAAGTCTGATCTCTGAATTAAAGCCCATTTTTACATGAAATTGAGTCATTCATGAGTGTTCAGATTATATGCAGATAAATCTTTGAATTACCATCACCAAAGTCTTCTTCCTTGTGCTGTCAGACATGGCCGACTGTTTCACTCCGTTATTTTTATACTGCATGTTCCTAAAGCCTTTTATGAGTCAAAACAGGATTGTGGTAGTTTTTTCAAGTGAAATCTGGTCTGTATGTAAAAGCAGGCGTTCAGAAATCTGAATGACCACATTGAGTTCATTGGATTCCACTCAGTGTTTGTTCAAACTTCATCCTGAATCAGATCCCAGATGTATGTCCTGCCAATGTATTCGATTGCTCTCTGACAGCGTCATGTGTTCAGTTTGAAGTGCTCCACACTTGTAAATGATTTAAGTCTGAAAACTCCGTAAGCCCATGTGTTGCCAGATTTACTTGATAATACGAAGTCTTGTAACTTGCAAGTGATGACCGTGTTCTTGTTTGAATGGCTTACTTCAGCAAGGTATGGTTAGTGCAATAAGTGTGTGTTTCAGCTGTGTGTCATGTGGTGACAACACCCCAGTCATTTGTAACCCAGCATGCATGAGAGAAAACAGAACTCCCCTCGCTGGTTCCTGCAACCTGCAGCGTTCTTCACAACCTTCAGCAAACATCAGGACAGAAAACCTTTTGCAAATCGTCCTCAGGAATACGCGTCAACGTCCCAGCTGCAATAGTGACGAGGGCACAGCAGAAAAGTGCAGGTTGGGGGTCTATGTGGGGCTGCAGGGGGTTAGGTAAAGTGCACAGTTAAAATAAGTGAGAAAAAATTAAATAAACATTAAAGCTCATTTTATCTGCAACGGTTAAACTAAGCATATTCAAGTGCATCTCATTAAATTAAGAATATCAAGAAATTAATCCATTTTAATACAATTGGTACAGTGAAACTTCTGGATCATTTATTTTTAATCATAAACTTACACATTTCAAGATTTTTTCAGTTTAATTATTTAAATGTAATTTCACCGTAAAATCATAAAAGGGCACTATCCTGAAAATATTTTTTTTTGTCATCAGCCAGAGGCCGTTAATGTCACAATTATATTTGATTTAAAAAAAACTTTGGAAAGTGAAGTTTTTCTATAGTCATGAAATATGGACCAATGATGTGTTCCCATTTTCTGAGATGCATCTGTGTTTTGTGTTGTGACAGTTGCAGACGATCTCAAGGCCTCGCGAGATACTTTAAAATGCCAGATGTTTGGGTGGTCGCCATGTTTCATCCTCACACACTTTGAAAGTCCCTCAAAGAGCTGTGGGAGCATTTCTGACCCTGGTAGTCAATAAATAAATATTTTTTTTCCCCAGAGCTTTCCGCTGTGCCTCGGTGCATGTGAACTGAGTAAATCTCATTTATATCTACCACGGGAGGCTGTGACTGCTCTCATCACACAGATCACTCTGACTGGAGAGAATATGGTTGTGTTCCATGTTTTTAATTGGGAGTGTTTTTAAAGGGTTTGCTGTTTTAAACTGTCCTCTTTTCACGATGTTCTGCTCCTTCTGATGGCCACTGGTTTGATGTGCAATAAACATGCATGTGTGTTACATGTGAAACTCCAGTGTCTGGCGCTTCACTGTTTTTTTTTGTTTTTGTTTTAAACTTCATCACTGAATTAGAAGGTATATTAGGAACAACATGTACACAGACCAGCCATTACATTATGACCACCAACTTGTGCCATAATGAACAGCTACTTTAAGTGGGTGGGACATATTACACTGAAAATCAACCGACCAAGCTGATAGAAGCATAAACATTTTAACGTGAATGCAGTTAAGTGAGTTTGACTATGAAAGGTGAGGTGGACCAGACAATGACCAAATAAGAGTCGTACTTTAGGGCAAGAGTGTCAAACATGATGCCTGGAGTCAAAACCAGTTCGCCAGTGTCCAGTCTGGCCCTTCATGAACAAAAAGGTCAAAATGAAACTTTAACTTTTGTTTTGATGGAAAGCAACTGCTTTTTCAGCTTTGTTTTATTGGGAGGATGAATCCCATCATCACAGCCTGGAACGGCCTTTGTTATGCTAACAACAAGCCACGGACAACAAAGGACATCAACAAAGAGGCGTAGTTTGGGAACTGCTTTGTTTTTTTTAACCAACCTTTTACTGTTTAGCCTTTTTACATTGTAAATTTCTCAATTTGCGAGGTGAATAAAAGATCAATCATCATCAAATAGAGGTGGCAAGGTGGAGGTGAGCAAAATAAAGGAGAAGCTCAAGAAAAAGATCTGGAGGATAAGAGGTAAAGGAGGAAGCTGGAGGGGAAGCTCTGGGATAAATATATATATATATATATAACAGGTCAAAAGTTTTAAAACACACTTTTTCCAGATTTTTACTGAAAAATATTCAGTTTATTGCATCATTACACTCTGAAATGAAAGCATCGAACAAATAAGCAATCCAAGTTGAAAAATAAATCATGGAATAAATTTATAGACCAAAAAGTATTCTAAACTAGCCACTGTTGGGCCACTCAACCTCATGGAAGGGGGGGGGCACGTTTTGAGAACAAAGAGATCACATGCTCAGGCCAAGAAAAATTTGCCATTGGTCATGTGTTCCCCACCCCCCCCCCCCCCCCCCCCCCTGGATCTCCCCCCTCCAAGGTGCAACACTGGAGGCCAACAGCAGGGGAGCCTGAGAGCTCCCTCACCAGCTGGAATGTCCGGGGCGGGCCCTCCCTCAGGATTGGTCCACATGACCCAGAGCCCAGCGGAAACCCGGAACCACAACAAGAGGTATAAAATACCCAGCGAAGGTAAAAACTCCCTCTTCCAAGCCGAATGTGCTCCGAGACGGACGCACCTCTTCGCACGGAGACAAAGTTCCGCATGTGTTAGCATCCTGACCTCCTGAATTACTTTTCCTTTTTCCTTTTTTTCACACGATCCTGAGTGCAGTGGCAGCGCACACTCCCCGCATGCAGACCTGAAGCCGCTTCTTCTCCTCCTCCTCACAAGAAGCTTGATCATCCTCGGATCATCCTGTGGACTTTTCCCTGTCCACAGACCAGTTCAGTTGTTTCCCTGGGACGACAGAGAAACCAGCCCGCAGCCGGGAAATCAACGGACTTTCCCCGGCCGCCAAAGCACGTTCACCCTCGTCCAACTGAGTAAGGCTTAGAGTCTGGGCAGGAAATGAGAATAACCTGACTGTAATATTGCTGTGTGTTTTATTATTGTGTTGAAGTCAGGGACGCCGATCCCGTAGTTTCAACCAATCTGTGTCTGCGTGTTGGATTCACATCCACGTGAACCTCCGCACTGTGCAGCTCTCTCTCTCTCTCTCTCTCTCTCTCTCTCTCTCTCTCTCTCTCTCTCTCTCTCTCTCTCTCTCTCTCTCTCTCTCTCTCTCAGCTGCTCCGGGTGTCTAGATCCTGCACATTCTCATATCTGGACTTGTGGACAAACAGCACAGTTACACACATCGCGGGACTGTGCAATTAGACAAACCCTGTCCACTGCTTCTTCTTCCCCTCCTCTTTCTCTTCTCCTCTCCCCCACTAACAAACGCAGCTCAGCAACAGCTGTTCCCAATGCGCTTGTGTGACCGTGTGTAGTTCACTGTCCCTCTTTCTTTGTACATAGTGTTTGCTGTTTAATAGATTAGATCTCCGTGTTTGATGTTTATTACTTGATTGTGTTGTTTTAATGAATAATTCCTGAATTATTTTTTTTAATAAATAAATTTTTGTTAATAAACGCATTTTAACTGAATTGATCGATTCTTGGTTATCATTGTGTATTTATTGTTAACAATTCACTGGTTTGTAACAGTCTGTGCTCGAATCTCACACCTTCCTTGTTATTTAATATTGTTATATTTACACAGAAATATTAACTAACTTAAATAACCTTTTGACAAACGAGACTGAAATTTGGTATTAGCTATTTCCAGTTTAGCTGGTGGTGCCCCGATTTAGTTATTGTTTGATAAATAACCAATTTATTCAAATTAATAATTTTTCATTAATAAATTATTTTTGATAAGTTATTAACTTTTGAGTAATTACTCAATTACTCTAGGAGTTGCTGATGAGTAACTAACCGTTTACTTTATTAGTAATTCCAATTTTTCCTAAATTACTTTCAGTAATCCATTACTTACAGTAATTATTAATGCTAATTACCAACCATAAATCCCAACACCACCTTTGGCAGATAAAACAGCTGAACACACTCGTGGCGTTCTTTTGAAAATGGAAATCAAATATTCTTTAGAAAGTTCTTCCCAAGTCTGTTGCAGATGTTCCCATAAATGTGTGGCACTTGTCGGTTGCTTGGCTTTCACTCTTCTGTCCACTTCATCCCAAACCAGCTCTATGGAGTTTAAAGGACCCATATTTGGCTATATTTCGTGTTTCACCGTCCATCCTATGCTCATGTGGGATAATAATTTGGGTCATAGTGTTCAACACTCAAAACTTCTGAAATTATAGCTATATCTTGGATTGAGCTGACGTCACCTCTCATGAAACGGGTGGTTCTCAGTTCCTCCACCTCCTCCACCCTCACGGAGACTGCAGCCCAGCCCACAGCCTCCTCCTCCACCCCCTGGGTGACGTAGCCAGCAGCTCACGCTGGTAGTTGTAGTAATGTACTGACACATCTCGGCCCTCCTTAGTCTTTTATTGTGGGAATAGCAGCAGGTTTCAAGAGGAGCTTCTGAGTAAGTCCAGTTTCAAAGTACCGTAGTTCTGGAAGCTTCTTTGGTGAAGAGTCGCTCACAAACAAACACATTCTTTACGGAAAAGAAAAAAAAGTCCAGCCACATTCACTGCTGTGCTTCTTCTTTCAGTAAGACAAATAGTGTGGAACCATACTTGCACCTGAAAACACATTTTCTCCAGTGGACATGAAGGTGAAAACACATTTTCTCCAGTGCACATGAAGGTGAAAACACATTTTCTCCAGTGGACATGATGGTGAAAACACATTTTCTCCAGTGGACATGAAGGTGAAAACACATTTTCTCCAGTGCACATGAAGGTGAAAACACATTTTCTCCAGTGCACATGAAGGTGAAAACACATTTTCTCCAGTGGACATGAAGGTGAAAACACATTTTCTCCAGTGGACATGAAGGTGAAAACACATTTTCTCCAGTGGACATGAAGGTGAAAACACATTTTCTCCAAGTGGACATGAAGGTGAAAACACATTTTCTCCAGTGGACATGAAGGTGAAAACACATTTTCTCCAGTGGACATGAAGGTGAAAACACATTTTCTCCAGTGGACATGAAGGTGAAAACACATTTTCTCCAGTGCACATGAAGGTGAAAACACATTTTCTCCAGTGGACATGAAGGTGAAAACACATTTTCTCCAGTGGACATGAAGGTGAAAACACATTTTCTCCAGTGGACATGAAGGTGAAAACACATTTTCTCCAAGTGGACATGAAGGTGAAAACACATTTTCTCCAGTGGACATGATGGTGAAAACAGTTATTGACAGCAACAGAAACAGCAGCGTTCAATGTGAAGCAGCAGAGACTGAGAGATCAGAGAAGAAGCTCCTTGGCACATTCGTGGGCGTGTCTTGTTTTGGTTTCTCTGCATTTCAATCGTCCTGGAGGCGGGGCTTCTCCAGCTCTGTGCTGCATCAGCAAGGTGGTGCTGCGTCATCAAAAGCCCCGTTTCCACCGCACACAAGTGCCGGGACGGAGCGGAGCGGTACGGAATAGAGACCCCGACCGAAATTTTGGGTCGCGTTTCCACTGCAGAGAGGAGCTTTAAAAGTGGGCGGGGCTTATGAGCTCCACAGAAATGTGACATTACAACAGAAAAGAAAGTCGTCAGATCTAGATCTTGTGAATCCTCTGTTGTTGTTTACATCGTCCACTTTGCACTGTTGTTTTTTGCAGCGGGAAAAAAAAAAAACGGTTACTTTTTGCAGCGGTTATTTTTTGCAGCGGCAGAGCCGCAGCCGCTTCCGTGTTTGTGAGAGAGCGAAACCTCCAGCCACTTGCCGGCGACTTGCCCCGCACTCGAGCGCTCGGGTGCGGGGCAAGTCGCCGGAGCGTTACCCCGGTTGTCTGAGGCATAGACATGGGAGTCTTGAACACATCGGAACACGGAGGCACCGAGCTCCTTTTCATGGCTTCCGCGGTCCGTCCCCGCGATAAAGCTCCACTGACCGCAGCTGAACAGAACGCTGACCGCCTCTGGGAAGCGGAGCTGCCGGAGTGCGGTCAGCGGCGGAGCCCAAAGCTCCAGACTCCGGTGTCCCGGACGCACATCCACGCCACAGCGAGCGCTATGCTGCAAACAGAAAACTCCAACGCGATGCAAAGTCCCGAGCCCCGGTCTCCCCCTGCCTCAAGTCGCTGTTTCACCACAAACACTAAAGTTGAGCAGTAAAGAAAAGAAAAGGAAAATAAAAACAACCAGAGCAAAGTGACCACACTGACAGAGGATTCATCCAGCCAGCACATTAAAATATTGAGGGCGTGTAGTAAATCACTGACCAATCAGCAGACAGCAGCTCAACCTCAGACCTGTTCCATGGTCCTGGTACCCCAACGGAAGGGGAGCGGAAAAGCGGTGGCCTTTGGAGCGGTTTAGACCGCATTCCTGTCATGACACGCGAACCGGAGCGGTTTAGACCGGTGTAGGCCGGCACTTTTTGTGCGGTGGAAACGGGGCTAAATTGAATCAACGCGTTGAGCTCCCCCACCAGTTTCAACAGAGAAAGATCACTGTAAACTCAAGCTTGAGGGAATCAATGAAAAAAAAACACTTTGGGGATTATATGAACCCCAAATAGCACTTTTATGATGTTTAAAGCAAAGAAAAGTCGATTTAGTATAATTTGGGACCTTTAAGTCTTGAGACTGTTCTGGCCACTGTTGTTCTTTTTTCCTGAGGTAGTTTTGGCATAGCTTGACTTGTGTTTTGGGTCATTATCTTGCTGTAGGATGAACTACTGACCAACTTGGCGCATACCAGAGGGTATTGCATGGCACTGCAGAATGCTGTGGCAGCCATGTTGGTTCAGGGTGCCTCTCACTCTGTACAAGTCACCGACCCTGGATCCAGCAAAACAACCCCAGTGTGTGACAGTTGATGTCATACACTGTGGAACCATACTCTCGCCTGCTCAAAGGCGTACAAAGATCCTGCAAGATGAACCGAAGATTAAAAATTTGGATTCATCAGTCCATAATTGAATTGCATTTATTGTCATTGTAACAGGTACAACAAAATCACATAGAAGTTTGGGGGAAAGAAGGACAAGAGGTGAGGAGAGGAGGAAAAAAAGACAGATTACAGTCTGTAATTAGAAAAAAAATCCACCTCAGGCACATTGAAGCATCAGCACAGACAGTTTACAACATATCTCAACAACAAATCTCAAGACAAGGCACTTTGGTCAAAGGAAGGGTAGTTTTGCAGCCCGCCGCTAGGAGGAGGTGTCTCGGTGCACAGCCCAACAGGCGTGCAGCCATATCTCCCCCCACAGCCTCTGCTGGGAATTTGGGAGGGGGGCGCAGCAAAGGCAGTGAAAGGTACTGGTGAATTCCATTGGGTCAAAGTATCAGGGAAGGGGAGGGAGAGGAGGGGAGGAAGGGGAAGGGGGGGGGTAGAGCCTTCGTTCCACGCTCACATCCAGGAGAGTTGAAGACAAAACACAGCCTTGGCAACTGGGTGTCTGGGAGCCGAAATGTAGATTAGGTTTGTTTTCGTTCAGGCGATTCAGCTTTATCTGTCGACCTTGAGTGTCTCTGGTCTTCATGCTGCTCCAATCGTGACCACATTTTCAACTTTCCAGCCAAGTTTTTAACTTTCTCCAAGATGGTTCCAATTTCGCGTAAACGTTCAAGGATCGTGTCTTGAGTTCGTTTATCACATGAGTTGGAGCGAACGCTTTGAACAAAGCTCGGCGCAGTCCCTCAGTGACGATAGGCAGCCTTCCCAATGCAGCTGCCTGCATCTTCTCAACTTTGCGATAGATCAGAAAGCCTCCAGCTCCAATCAGCAGCATACCTGCTATCATGAATCCCAATATGTAGAGGTCCTCCACATCCTCCATGGAAAGAATGGCCAAACACAGGGACCTCCAGGAACCCCAGGAACCTCCAGGAACCCCAGGAATCCAGCATGTATCCGGCTGCAAATGTCCCATCGGGACATGCGGGCTCTCCTTTGCCCAATCATAGTGTCGTAAAAATTTGGTTGATCGCTCCGTTCCGGTTAAATTCGGATGGGGGTGTGTAGAGAGGCTCTTGTTTGATCTGACACGAGACAGTACAGGACGGGAGCAGCAAGCGGGGAGGACGAGGGGGAGAGGAGAGAAGAGAGAAGCGGTTGTTCTGTGAGCCGCCTATCATGCAAGCTGTTCACTCTCAGAAACTTGTTCTCTGATTCAGTTGTGGCTTTGGGTCTGCCAGACCGCTGTCTACCACAGTGTGTTCCAACACAGACAGAGGGGGTTGTGTGTGATCAAGACAAGTTGGGACACCTGTAGTTATTAGTAGAACCAGCTTTCAAGGCTGGTTCAACCTTCATTGCTGCAGAAAAGCTGTAAATTGTTAACCCACTTTATGTTCCTTGAAAAAGGCCTTTGAATATAATTCTGAAATGTACATTATTTTTCAGTTTTGAGTAACCAAAGCTTTTTTTTTTTAACCACTGGCTGTTCAGTACTTACCTTTGTACCATGTCAAGCTATTCATTGGACGTGCACGACTTGAATTGCAATAAATCACTGGAAAAGTTAGCGTGTTCTAAAATTTTTGACCATTAGCGCACACACCTACACCCACACCCACACCCACACCCACACACACACACACACACACACACACACACACACACACACACACACACACACACACACACACACACACACACACACACACACACACACACACGCACACAAGAATAACACAGAAACATTTAACAATGATGCCGGCGAAGACACGGATGCTTGTGTGGATATACAGTTCTGAGACATTGAAACATTCTGAAGTCTTGACACTGAGCTATAGGAGGCCTGCAGAGAACAAATAAGATCCAATATTCAATTAACTATTAACTATAAGAGAATAATAGAAACTATTTCACAGTTCAGTCTACAGGTGTTCAGTTTAGGGTGACGAGAGAAGCAATGTGAAACTACGGGGTGCATAAACAAGTTTGGAGTGAAGTGAGTCAGGTTCAGGTTCAGGTTCAGGTTCAGGTTCAGGTACAGGTACAGGTACAGGTACAGGTACAGGTACAGGTACAGGTACAGGTACAGGTTCAAATACAGATGGCAACCATCAATCAAAAGAAGCTTTAAAAAAACAACAGAGCAAATGTTTTTTAATGAATTAATTTATTGTTTTGCTTTTATTTGTGCTTCAACATAGTCCAACCAGAACTGCATGGACTGGTGCAAAAGGACACGGAAGGGGTAGAGGGGGCAGAGGGGGAGGAGGGGGCAGAGGGGGAGGAGGGGACACAGAGCGATGAGTTGACACAGTCCTGCAGTGTAGCTGTTTAGTCCACTGTTCAAACAATGGATGACCAGGGTGGGCTGTGGTGTTGGTACCAGCCTGTACCATGGTGACTAAGAAGACAAACGTCCAGAGCAATGCTGAGCAAGAGTCACTATTTAGTTCGTTGGACCATAGGTGATGTCGCCCGGTTTTTGATCCAATCATAGTCCACTAAATGACATGTCTGGTTCCTCCCGCTCTAGTTAATTCAATTTTTGATAGTGGCTTGTGGGTAAAGCCGGCTGTGAGATTCTATGTTCATGTCACCCACTGCAAATGCCACAGTGCAAAGAATTATCGGATTGATCCAGTAAAATGAATTGGGTCAAATCCTGGTGCATTTAAACCAACACAACATTCCCAATACTTTGTTCCGTGTACTTGTAAACTTCAACTTTATTTATGTAAACGGGGCAATCTGGGACATCTGAGGCCCTGTTTACGCGACAACGTGTCACGTGACAACACCTCATCCGTTAAAAAAATAGGAGCGTGTTTACACTGCAGCAGCAGACACAGAGACAATGATGTAGTTAGTATGCCGGGCCATGGGAGGGCGCTGTTGCTTTGTTTTATAATGAAACCACACAGACAAGTGTGCAGAGAAGAATATGCTATAAACATGAAGAAAATAGAGAGCAACCAACACCCGCATGGACTGATGACGCATCGGATGCTATCAGGGGTGAATCTCAACTATAAAACTACTGATTATGACGATAAAACTAGAATATTGACTGCGAGTCATACCACTGCAGGTCGCCATTTTTGTTTATAAGTGATGGAAGGGGAAGGGGGGGGGGGGAGTTGCACATGCTCAGTAACAGGCTAACTAGCCTCCGGCAGTCTCTGCAGGAGGGATTAGCGGCCGTGAAAGAAACTGTCCACCTTGGGAGCCGGATTCAAAACTTTGTGGATACAGTGTATCCACACACTGGTGCCGTGTAAACGAACCCCCCAACAGTGAAGAACGTTTTGCAGATAGACTCGTAATCGTTGTCGTGTAAACAGGGCCTAAGTTTGTTATTGCAGTGGTTGTTGTCTGTCCCTTGGCCTATGAGGTAGTGTCTTTAAATTCAGGTATGGTTCTGTTCAGGGTCCAATCCAGTTTTCTTCAGGTATGCTACACCCCGGAAGAGCCATTATGCTGATGACACCCAGTTGTATGTTTGTTTTTCTGCCTGATACCAGTGTTTGCAATGCTGGGTTGTATAGCTGTCACCCCAGTCTCACTGTCAGGTAACAGGGAATTATAGCAGAAAACTTTGTACACTATTCTGGAGTCTAAACAGAAAACTGAGCGTCACATTTGATTGACCATGAAATGAAACGGCCACATTAGAGTTAAGTTAAACATATTTCTTTTCTCTCTAGGAAACCCCCTGGATTGAGGACCCAAACTGGACCAATAAACTCAAGCTGCTAAATAAAAATGGTTTCCTGCTCCAAGATGTGAACCCTTTTCTGTAGGATCACTCTGCACAGCCAGCTTTAGCTGCATGAGGGAGCTCAGACGCCGACACTACGAACCGGGTTTAACTTATCCTGATATCTCTCTTACCTAGTTAACTTACCCAGACATGTCCGATCCTGATAAGTGTTACAACGAAGCGTCTTATCAACTCGTTAATTCAAACCAGCCTGGTTGCAAAAACCACCAGTAACAGTGTTTGTGCATGTAAAAGGGGCAGCGTTTGTTATGTACCAATCGCAAACCCTGCAGACCAGCTTACGTCATGGAGGAGCATATATTGTCCGGAAATATGAAGAGTTCAAACACATCAACCAGATTAAAAGCAACATTGTTGCCACAGCGAAAACAGGAAGAAATGCTGCAGAAGATTCTCAAATCTGTCAATGCTTAACTTCACGAGATTATTTGATACTAATTCATCAAATAAAAATGTACAGCACTCTGATCACTCAATCTCACCTCATAATGGCACAATTGTGCAGCACTTCCTCACTGACCCTCCTTCAAACATTTTTCATTGAGTTATTTTGAGTTTCCCCAATGTGAGTTTGTTTTGTGTTGGTATATTAATTCATCACCTTGACGACAGGAATAGTTCTGGTTCCAGAAATTCATGTTTCTGCAGTTCTGTCAGTGTGAGCATTATTATTAATTCATTATTCCAGATCAACCCTCATGGAGAAAAACAGACTTGGAACAAGAATAAGAACACTCTTTAAAGCCTCAGTAACAAAACTTAATTTCTTTCTGTCAAAATGATTTAATTTCTCCCTAAAAAGTCTTTCTCTCTTCCACCATCTGTGCACCAATCAGGATCTTCTATGACTGGCCAGGTTATTTTCCAAGAGATCAAAGGTGGAGGAGAGGAGGTGGAGCCTGTATACTGATTCCTCTCTGATCCCGAACATAACCTGCTCCGGGCCATGTTAGAGGTTCAGACAGTTACCACGGTGATTTACCAGGTAAGAAGTAAACCAGCGTTGAAAGATTGAAAACCAGAGTTAATCCTGAAGTTAATCTACAAGAGAAAACCAGTTAATTCTGAAGTTTAATCTTGAAGAGTAAACCCGAGTTAATCGTGAATTTAATGCAGAAGAGAAAATCCTGATTGGTAATACAGCCTCTGGTCAGCTATGGCCTCCCTTGCCCTTTCACAGCTTTTGGTAGATGCTCACCATTGCAAACTAAGGAGATTCTCTATTCTGGTTGGTTCGATATATACATTTGGTCTTTGTCAATCTCACCCAAATCCTAATTTGTCTGCTTGTAACATCAACTCTAAAGGCTGCTTTACACTTGACGCACGAGCGTGATGTGCGGAACATAGACGTGTGGAATCAGCATGAAAGAACGTGTGCGCCATTTATACAACAAGCGGCTCCCGCTCCCAACCTGCAGGGGGCAGTGCATCGCAAACACACTTCTACCACAGTATTAAATGACAAATAGAAGAAATAGACTTCTTCTCAGTGTCACCAGCAGGTGATCCTGCAGTGGAGAGCAGAGCATTCAACTATTGTTTAGAATTACATTTTCCCCTCTGTTGAAGTCTGACACTGAAGCTAATTGACATCTATGAGTCCAATCTTGTGTTTTCAGTGTGGATGTGCAGCTTTATGCTTATCGTATCTTTATAACCAAGTCATCAGTCCTCCTCCTCATACAGCTTTGCCTTCTTTTCCACACGTCTCCGTCTGTGTAGTCAGAAAAATGTGTGTGAACAGGGCCGCATGGAGGGGCGTGGCGGCTAAAATGATGTAATTTGCTGCACCAAGTCGTGCGGAGCTCGCTGACACGTCAAGCATAAAACAGCCTTAATATATTTCTCCCACTAACACTTGCCTTAATTTACGTGGACTTGCGTATACGCTTGTTCCAGAGCTACTGTGAGCAGCCACACCTGTAGGGGGCAGTGTAACGAGTAGCACAAAGCCATAATAGCTCAATTTCTATTGTATAAATGTGTTTATCTCTAGTCGCCTTACTGCTCTCAGTAGAGGCTGATGTTGATGGCAGCACATTGAGACTCTTTCACAACTCCCCAAAGCCAACATGTTTGCATTGGAACTCCTGACTGACCTGTCAGGAAATTATATCTAAGTGTTATCCTAATCTTTAGTTGCTCTCAGGATTGCCGACACTCTGCCTGTATTGATTGCTTTTGCTAAGAGAAGCTTTTCCAAACTGAAATTGATAAAACAAACTACCTGAGATCATCAATGGCCAAGAAAAACCCGTGAACATATGTGCTGCTCTCGGAATGTGTCACATCTGTGTTGATGTATGTATTTTATTAGGCACTTAATTTTTGTTCGTAACAAACACTCCATTAGTGAAATGACAAATTCACAGTTATTAATTTAATATTTATTGTGGTTAAAATCCTCAGTTTATAGGAAGAGGGAGAGCGGAGCTGGGACCGTTTCGCTCAGGTCCCTTGAGGTGTTGGCCTCTGCGACCTCCTCAGAAGAACTCTGCGTTTGCTTCTTCGTTCCTGTGACCTTTGACCAGTGTTTTCCAGGTTCCACATTGAAAATTCCACAAAATCACAATCGAAAGCTCCATGTTTTGCATCGCGAGTGAGTCGTGCTTTGTGGGTGTATTTAGGTGTAAACGGGTGAGTTAAAGAGCAGAGTTCAGCAGGTAGTGCGCTGTGTCATTTAACCACATGGCAGATGCTGCTCTGAGTTTAGTGTTGCTTTCTGCAGCTTCCTGCACACATTATTGGCCTGATTTGTGACATTAAATCAGCAGTATTCCAGATGGTGGGTTTCTGAATGCTTGACAAATCTTTGAAAAGTTTGACAAATGTTTGATAAGTTATTTTTGTCCATAACAGGTAACCCTCACCCTTCTACTGAAGTTTATTGCTGAAAGTTAGTGAGCCAAAGTGAAAAGGATGAATGTTCTATTTTTGTCGGTTTGTATTGAACCAATGTGTTGAGTTTATTAGTGTTTTCCTCTGCTGCGTGTCGGATGTTTCAGACTGAAATCAGATCTACACCACTAAGACGAAGTAAATGTGTGCATTAGGTGCCAGAATTTCTCTGTATTAGCACTGTGTTATATTAGCCATGAAGTCAGTTTAGATAGTGAAATAGACTCGGAAGAGATATTGATGTTTAACTGGGTTAATTCTTGTGATGCAATTGATGAGTGACTGAAACGAGCCATCCTGCTGTACTTTGACTGGACTGAACATTGTAAAGTAAACAATAGGACATTGAAACAGAGACACTTGTTATGAGCATAAGTTATGAGTTAGGTTGATGAAGAATGATTTAATAATTGTTTTTAATAAATGAGAAGTACTTTTGGGAAGATGAATGATCTGTTTGTGTCTTCAGTCATGTCAACTTTACCTGTTTTCCACAAGAATTCTTGTTGAACCCAAGCTATATTTCCAGATTTCTCCATTTTGTTTAATTTTTTTCAACATTTTATTTATTCAAACCAAAAACGTTTTTTTTTTCTTTTTTTTTTTTAAACTTTGTTTAAAAAATCATATTTGTCAGTCTTTCTACCGAGTCAAAAATGTGCCAAACTATGATGTAACTCAAATTTGTGATTTTATTTTGAGGTTTACTTATTTTCGGCACATTTGCACTTCTGCTTCCATTTTGTCTGAAAGCAAAAACTATGAATCAAGATGACAGTTTACACAGTGAATTGTCTGCCATTGTATTCAGTTACTTTTCCTAGATTAGTTCAGTCATTCTCTGCCACCTGGGTAATTTGAATATAAAATGTTGAACAAAAGAACTGTGGTGTAAAAACACATGTACAATTATTCTAGCTGATCATGGATGCAACATTTGTCTGTAACCCTTCAGCATTAACGGTCAAGCTCAGGAGATTGAGGTGCATGAAGAGGCCCCAAATTAACGTTTGCATAGCACTCAGAGGCTTGGGTTGGCACTGCCTTCAGTCACATTTCTTTACTAATGTAAATGTCACTTACAATGTCCTTGAACTAACATGAACACAAAGTGGAGTTTCGGACAAGCCTGATTTAATTAAATAGAGTTGCTTGGTGTCAGTTGAAGGATATTCAGATTCTACTTGGTGTGGTTCTGGGGGTTTCAGATTCTACTTGGTGTGGTTCTGGACCCACTGGCACAGTCGGACGCAGTAAGTCTGTGGACTGACAGTCGAGAAGGAACGACCAGGATGTCTTAACCTCTTCCACAAGTGCTCCAGCCTTTTCTTAAAACTGTAAACTGTGAAGATGTCAATGATCCCAATGAAGTAACGTTGCTCAGGGCCATCGATGACATGGAGAGGATTCTTTAAGTTTGGTAGCAATCGTCGGTTTTGGATTTTGAAGTCTGGTAGCTCAGCCGCGTCGCTGCCTGGCCCTCCGTGATCCGGACTGGTCTGAAAAGCTCCACAGCCTGATGGATTAGCTGTATGCAGTGCCTTTAAACCACTATCTGTTTCAGATGAAGGTAAGGTGCAGTCATCTTCTACGACTGCTCCAGGAACAGCAATAGGGCTTGCATGAATGGGGCTGGAGCCGGGATTCACAGACCTAAAATAATAAATCACAGAGAGGACAATGAACCAACTATTCTGGAAGCTGCTGTGGGTTTGGTGTTGAAAGAAAAGTTGACCCTCAAGGAGCAAGTGATCAGTTTGAGACCAATGTACAGTTTAATATATATGCAGTACACACAAGAATACCACCTTTCAGTCCTGGTCAGTCTTTGTACTAGTTATTGTCTGGATTCCTGTGAAGCTCCTGCCTTGTCACCATTCTGGTATTTCCATGGGATTGGTTTTAGCATTCCCATGTTTGTCAGTTTTTGATTAGACTTCAACACCAATAAAGATCCTGATCTATTGTCTCTTACCCCTGATCTATGATTGGGTCTTCTGTCCTCACACTGTGACTGTACACACGCTTATAAAGATTGAGGAAAATTACCTTTCCCCAAAGACCTTATGTAGAGGAAGATAGTTCTGTGGTTGGGTGCAAACTGGCCATCAGGAGCACATATCGTCTTCTAATTGAGCTACCTCTTGTTATTCTCTAATGATGAAAGTGTTTTAACCAAACTTTAACATAGCACTCATATCAAAGATCCTGGATGAATGAAGAGTTGCTGGAATTTGTACTTTTTTAGAGAACTTTAAGAAAATAACGGATCTTTTGAGACAATCTGACTGTGGATTGAGTTTGAGGACTTCCCTGTGAGATGTCACTTTGTTCTGTGAAGGAACACGTCCTGTGGCAAACACAGTCTCCAACAGACAAATATATTTCCATTTGGCAACAGTATCAACATTTGGGTCACTAATCACAAGGTGCTAGAAAGACACTAACTTTTTGGTTCTCATGATGAGAGTAGCAAAGGAGAGACTCTGGAAGCGCTCGTCGTGGTGTAGTGGTTGATGGGCCAGGAGAAGACTGTAGTCCAACACGTTGCGCCTTCGGAGGAAGTGAGTGTCGATCTCCATCTGCCGGAGGAGCCAGGCCCGCTGACACTCTGCACACATCACACAACGCAGCACAGAGATCACAGCAGGAACTACTACCATACAGAAAGTCATACAGGCCAGTTTGGTACAGTTTGAATGATTGCACTGATCAGCCATAACATTAAAACCACATGCAGATTGTCATGTGTTGCAATAACCGCTGTGTAAAGCCCTGACATAGAAGAAAGATAAATAGATGATTTACATAGACAGACAATGGAGCATTAATGCAACTTTCATATTGAAATAGATATAGATGGATGGATAGATACAGATAGCAGTGGCAGACCTCAGGGCCTCCAAGGCCTTCACCGCATGCCTAAGAAATGTATCTGAATCACAGATTGATGTTTTTTTTTTTTCTATAAATACTTATTAAATAATTCCAGATGGTCGGTCTGCTTCCTCTCATAGCTTCACCTCCAGTTGCGCTGCTTCAAAATGTGTAGTTTGATCTTAAAGCCTTCAACCAATCACATTTCAGCCGTCATCTGTTGCCAGTGCAAAGAAATGTGCCTGAGGTCTTCAGATCACGCTGCAGCTCCAGCCAGTCAGAGTTGGTGGCACCAGGGCCTTCAAGAAGGCTTCTGGTAACACCTCTGATTGGATAGTCACAGTTTACTAGCCAGACCGAGCTAACTACATCTGTAGCGAGACGCATTAGCAAAAATATATCCATCCATCCATCCATTGGCTACCGCTTTATCCGGGGCCGGGTCGCAGAGGCAGCAGTCTGAGCAGAGTTGCCCAGACTTCCCTCGCCCCAGACACTTCCTCCAGCTCCTCCGGTGGCACCCCAAGGTGTTCCCAGGTCATAGAGAGACATAGTCCCTCCAGCGTGTCCTGGGTCTGCCCCGAGGCCTCCTACCGGAGGGACATGCCCGGAACACCTCCCTCGGGAGGCGTCCGGGGGGCATCCGAAATAGATGCCCGAGCCACCTCAGCTGGCTCCTCTCGATGTGGAGGAGCAGCGGCTCTACTCCGAGCTCCTCCCTGGTGACTGAGCTCCTCCCCCTATCTCTAAGGGTGACTGAGCTCCTCACCCTATCTCTAAGAGTGACTGAGCTCCTCACCCTATCTCTAAGAGTGACTGAGCTCCTCACCCTATCTCTAAGAGTGACTGAGCTCCTCACCCTATCTCTAAGGGTGACTGAGCTCCTCCCCCTATCTCTAAGAGTGACTGAGCTCCTCACCCTATCTCTAAGGGTGACTGAGCTCCTCCCCCTATCTCTAAGAGTGACTGAGCTCCTCACCCTATCTCTAAGAGTGACTGAGCTCCTCACCCTATCTCTAAGGGTGACTGAGCTCCTCCCCCTATCTCTAAGGGTGACTGAGCTCCTCCCCCTATCTCTAAGAGTGACTGAGCTCCTCACCCTATCTCTAAGGGTGAATGAGCTCCTTACCCTATCTCTAAGGGTGACTGAGCTCCTCCCCCTATCTCTAAGAGTGACTGAGCTCCTCCCCCTATCTCTAAGGGTGACTGAGCTCCTCACCCTATCTCTAAGGGTGAATGAGCTCCTTACCCTATCTCTAAGGGTGACTGAGCTCCTCCCCCTATCTCTAAGAGTGACTGAGCTCCTCCCCCTATCTCTAAGAGTGACTGAGCTCCTCACCCTATCTCTAAGGGTGAATGAGCTCCTCCCCCTATCTCTAAGGGTGACTGAGCTCCTCCCCCTATCTCTAAGAGTGACTGAGCTCCTCACCCTATCTCTAAGGGTGAATGAGCTCCTTACCCTATCTCTAAGGGTGACTGAGCTCCTCACCCTATCTCTAAGGGTACGCCCAGCCACCCTACGGAGGAAGCTCATTTCAGCCGCTTGTATCCGGGATCTGGTTCTTTCAGTCATGACCCATACTTCATGACCATAGGTGAGGGTAGGAACGAAGATCGACCGGTAAATCGAGAGCTTCGCTTTTTGGCTCAGCTCCTTCTTCACCACGACGGACCGGTACAACGTCCGCATAACTGCAGACGCTGCACCGATCCGCCTGTCGATCTCACGCTCCATCTTTCCCCCACTCGTGAACAAGACCCCAAGATACTTGAACTCCTCCACTTGGGACAAGGGCACTCCACCGACCTGGAGGGGGCAAGCCACCTTTTTCCGGTCGAGAACCATGGCCTCGGATTTAGAGGTGCTGATCCTCATCGCAGCTGCTTCACACTCGGCTGCGAACCGTGTTAGTGCACGCTGGAGGTCCAGGCTTGATGGAGCCAACAGAACCACATCATCCGCAAATAGCAGAGATGAGATTCTGTGGTCCCCAAGCCGGACCCCCTCCGGCCCCTGGCTGTGCCTAGAAATTCTGTCCATATATATGATGAACAGAACCGGTGATAAAGGACACCCCTGCCGGAGGCCAACGTGCACTGGGAACAGGTCCGACTTACTGCCGGCAATGTGAACCAGACTCCTGCTCCGGGAATACAAAGACCGAACAGCCCTCAACAAGGGACCCCGGACTCCATACTCCCGGAGCACCCCCCACAGGACATCTCGGTGGACGCGGTCGAACGCCTTCTCCAGATCCACAAAACACATGTGGACTGGTTGGGCGAACTCCCACGAACCCTCAAGCACCTGGTGGAGGGTATAGAGCTGGTCCAGTGTTCCACGACCAGGACGAAAACCGCATTGTTCCTCTTGAATCCGAGGTTGGACTAACGGCCGGACCCTCCTCTCCAGTACCCTGGAATAGACTTTCCCGGGGAGGCTGAGGAGTGTGATCCCTCTGTAGTTGGAACACACCCTCCGATCCCCCTTCTTAAAGAGAGGGACCACCACCCCGGTCTGCCAGTCCAGAGGTACTGTCCCCGCCCGCCACGTGATGTTGCAGAGACGAGTCAACCACGACAGTCCCTGCACATCCAGAGACTTAAGGAACTCTCGGTGAATCTCATCCACTCCCGGTGCCTTGCCACCGAGGAGCTTCACAACAACCTCGGTGACTTCAGCTTGGGAAATGGACGAGTCCACCTCTGAGAACCCAGTCTCTGCTTCCTCAATGGAAGACGTGGTGGTGGGATTGAGGAGGTCCTCGAAGTATTCCTTCCACCGCCCAACAATGTCCCCAGTTGAGGTCAACAGCTCCCCACTTCCACTGTAAACAGTGTTGGTGGAGAACTGCTTCCCCCGCCTGAGGCGCCGGACGGTTTGCCAGAATTTCCTCGAGGCCGACCGAAAGTCCTCCTCCATGGCCTCTCCGAACTCCTCCCAGACCCGAGTTTTTGCCTCCACCACAGCCCGGGCTGCAGCTCGCTTGGCCTGCCGGTACCTGTCAATTGCCTCGGGAGTCCTATGAGCTAACAGTGACCGGTAGGACTCCTTCTTCAGCTTGACGGTATCCCTTACTTCCGGTGTCCACCACCAGGTTTGAGGATTGCCGCCACGACAGGCGCCAGAGACCCTGCGGCCACAGCTCCGAGCAGCAGCTTCGACAATGGAAGTGGAGAACATGGTCCACTCGGACTCAATGTCTCCAACCTCCCTCGGGATCTGTGAGAAGCTCTCCCGGAGGTGGGAGTTGAAGACTGCATGGACGGAGGGCTCGGCCAGGTTTTCCCAGAAGACCCTCACAACACGTCTGGGCCTGCCGAGTCTATCCGGCCTCCTCCCAGTCCAGCGCATCCAACTCACCACCAGGTGGTGATCAGTTGACAGCTCTGCCCCTCTCTTTACCCGAGTGTCCAAGACACACGGCCAGAGATCAGATGACACGACCACAAAGTCTATCATTGACCTCCGGCCGGGAGCCGGGTCGGGTGCAGTGTGGATTGGGTGGCAGTCGACGGCAGGGGCCTCGACGACCCGATCCCCGGACACGGACTCTGGCTTTTGGGACATGGAATGTGACCTCGCTGGGGGGGAAGTAGCCCGAGCTTGTGAGGGAGGTTGAGAGATACCGTCTAGATATAGTCGGGCTCACCTCCACTCACAGCTTGGACTTGAACCCAGTCCCCTTGAACCCAGCTCCTCGACAGGGGCTGTTACTCCACTTCTCTGGAGTTGCCCGCGGTGTAAGGCGGCGGGCTGGAGTGGGCTTGCTTATTGCCCCACAGCTCAGCCGCCATGTGTTGGAGTTCACCCCGGTGAACGAGAGGGTTGCGTCCCTACGCCTACAAGTAGGGGACAGGTCTCTGACTGTTGTCTCGGCCTATGCACCGAACAGCAGTTCAGAGTACCCAACCTTCTTGGAGTCCCTGGAAGGGGTGCTGGATAGTGCCCCAACTGGGGACTCCATTGTTCTCCTGGGGGACTTCAACGCCCACGTGGGCAATGACAGCGAGACTTGGAAGGGGGTGATTGGGAGGAACGGCCTCCCCGATCTGAACCCGAGCGGTGTTCTGTTATTGGACTTCTGTGCCAGTCACAGCTTGTCCATAACGAACACCATGTTCGAGCACAGGGGTGTCCATAAGTGCACATGGCACCAGGACACCCTAGGCTGGAGGTCAATGATAGCAAAAATATAGTTGTGTTGATTTATTAGCAGGTTTGTCAACCTACAATGGCCGAAGGATGAGAGAGGGATTTGGGTGTATATTTATTGTTAAACCCATTTTCAAGGTGGACTTTTCGAAAGGTCACTGAACACACCGCAATGATCCAAGAGCATCAAGCTGGGCCTCGCGCACTACCGCCAACCTACCGGCAAGATTCTGGATTATATTATTTACCAAACACAAGATTTCAACACCAAGAAAACGGTTTCATATTTGTCACCCTCCTCAACCGCTGGAAGTATGAGGAATACCAGAAAAATGTCCTGCATGCATCCTCTTTCAGCTGATCTCAGAGACACGGGGCACTTTGGATCTGTCCCATTTCAGAACAGAACTGACTGTCAGTGTGCCAGGGAGGATTTAGGAGGAACATCTCCCACTGATCTCCTTGACCTTCAGTAGAAGATTCTGAGTGAGAGCATGAGGCAGCTTTTTTGGTGATAGAAAGAACTTCTTGATGGAATGGAAACACAGAAAATCACTGCAGAGTAACTAAACTCTGGTTGAGGACAGAAAGGAGGGTGAATTTTGTGTTTAAATAATCAGGATTTCTGAGGAGTGAAATAATGCCATTTTCCTAAATAATATTACAATTTAACGAGGTTATTACTGATGCTTTTTTAATGCAGCTGAACTGCATAAGGAGAGTTGGGCACTAAAGTAAAAGCATTTATTCTGGCGACATGAGTATCTATCTGTGATGCAGCAGCTCTTTATACTGGATTTCTGCATCATAACATGGTGTTTATGGCATAATAAATTATGGAGAGGTGGAGTGACCCAGACCGAGGCCTTCAGTAGTGCTCGGTGTGAAATGCACGGCACGCCACGAATAGTTTGGTGGTGGTCTGCATTTGTATTGCACAGTTCCGAGCTGAGGCCACTGACCTCAGCCTTCCTTACTCTTGGTGGAGTTAAAAAGCTGTACATCATGAGCAAGGTTGGGGAATAACGGACTACTTGTAACAACGTTATGTAATTAAAATACAATTTTTTTTTAACTGTAATCCATTACAGTTGTTGGGCCACTCAACTGCATGGAAGGGGGGAGGGGGGGCCACGTTTTGAGAACAAAGAGACCACATGCTCAGGCCAAGAAAAATTCGCCATTGGTCATGTGATCACCCCCCGGATCTCCCCCCCTCCAAGGTGCAACACTGGAGGCCAACAGCAGGGGAGCCTGAGAGCTCCCTCACCAGCTGGAATGTCCGGGGCGGGCCCTCCCTCAGGATTGGTCCACATGGCCCAGAGCCCAGCGGGAACCCGGAACCAAAACAAGAGGTATAAAAACCCACGAAGGTAAACTCCCTCTTCCAAGCCGAATGTGCTCCGAGACGGATGCACCTCTTCGCACGGAGACAAAGTTCCACATGTGTTAGCATCCTGACCGGGCCCCAGAGTTCCTCACCTCGCTGGACGAGCCGAGAACCACCGTGGAATTACTTTCATTTTTCCTTTTTTCTTTTCTTCACCCGATCCTGTGTGCAGCTGCCACCGCACACTCCCCGCATGCAGACCTGAAGCCGCTTCTCCTCCCCCCTCCTCACAAGAAGCTTGATCATCCTGGGATCATCCTGTGGACTTTTCCTGTCCACAGACCAGTTCAGTTGTTTACCTGGGACGCCAGAGAAACCAGCCCGCAGCTGGGAAATCAATGGACTTTCCCCGGCCGCCGAAGCACGTTCACCCTCGTCAAACTGAGTAAGGCTTAGAGTCTGGGCAGGCAACTAGAATAACGTGACTTTAATATTGCTGTGTGATTTATTATTGTTTGAACTCAGGGACGCCGATCCCGTCTGTCCAACCAATCTGTGCCTGCGCGTTGGATTTACATCCACGCGAACCTCCGCACTGTGCTGCTCTCCCTCCCTCAGTCTGCCCCTCTGTGTCTGGAGTCTAATACTGCCACAGTCTCAATTTTAGACTCCGTGTGCAGACTGAGAGTGTACAGAGCTGGACACACAGTAGATTCTGTTAGAGATGGGACGATTGACGCTGAGGCTCCGAAGCTTGCTTCACTCTCATGAAGCAGGGCGCTCCGAAACGCTGCTCCGAGGCTTGTATCAAATTTCCGCGATCACGTGACCGATGACGTTGGAAGCGTCATCGATCACACCGAACCACCGGAAGTGATACGACTGATTCGAAACTTTGGCGGGACTTCACTCGTTGTAACGAGATGCGATCCTGTGTATGGGAACACTTTGACCTGGTGTCACCCACCAAGGTAGGTGTTTTATATTATCTTATAATAATGATAATAATAATAATAAACATAGTCTCATGTAATTTACTTTATACGGTATTGCATAATATCTGCCCGTGACACTTCTAAGAATATAATATAGAGAAAATGAATGAATGTTATGATATTGTAATAATTTCAACTTCATATTATCTTGACTGTTTCAATATTTCTTAATGTTTTTTTTATGCATTTAGGTTCATCACCTAGCTGTGCTCCCAGGTATTTATAGGTCTGTACAATGTCCACTCAAATGATCACAGGCTCCCATTACAACCTTGGTCTCCTGACACTTGGCCTTGGTGGTGTTGGCCTTGGAGGTGGTTGGAGTCGCGCCATGTGACAAAGTCCTGGATCACTTTCCTGTACTCGTCCTCCAATGGCCACCACTTAGACATCCCGTAATCACAGTGTCATTCACAAACTTTGCATGTCGCAGGACTCGAGTTGTGTTTAAAGTCTCCTAGGGTGAACAGGACTGGAGAAAGCAGTCTTCTGCAGTTCTCCCATGCTGCTGACCACGGTGTCGGACCTGCGGTCCCCCAGTCACACATACTGAGGTCTGTCTGTGAGGTAGTCTGTTGTCGAGGCCACCAGGTAGTCCTGTATCCAGGCCACCAGTTAGTCCAGTATGCAGGCCACTGGGTAGTCCAGTGTCCAGGCCACACCCGTCTCTGTCCCAGATTTGGGTCCTGGATGGTATCAAAAGTGCTGGAGAAGTCCAGGAATGTGATTCTTACAGCACCACTGGGCCTGTCCAGCTGGGAGAGGGATCCATGTAACATGTAGGGGGCAAACTTTCTGGCTCAGGTTCCAAATTGACTTTTAAAACTTGACAGAAGGGTGGGGTCAGCTCCAGATGCATGTCAAACATAAACATTAAAAGTGTGAAGGAGCTCGACCTCATGGAAGGGGGGAGGGGGGACCACTTTTTAAGAACAAAGAGACCACATGCTCAGGCCTGGAAAAATTTGCCCTTGGTCATGTGACCCTCCCCCCGGGTCTCCCCCCCCCCCCCCCCCCAGCAAGGTGCAACACTGCAGGTCAATGGCAGGGGAACCCAAAACCTCCCTCACCAGCCGGAAGCTCTGGGGCGAGCCCCGTCAGGATTGGTCCACGTCGCCCTGAGCACAGCGGCAACCCGGAACATGCAGAGGTATAAAATCCAGCCGCGAACGCAAAAACACGTCTTTCCAAGCCGAACGTGTGCCTGTACATGACGCACCTCTTCGCACGGAGACAAAGGACCAAGTGTTAAGGCACGCCGATCGGCCTGGAGTTTCTTCACCTCGCTGGACGATCAGAGAACAAACCGTGGAATTATTATTTTTTCCTTTCTTCACCCAGATCCTGAGTGTGTGCTGCGACCGCGCACTCCCCCGCATGCCGACCTGAACCCCGCTTCTTCTCCCCACCCTCCTCACAAGAAGCGCCTGATCACTCCTGGGATGATCCTGTGGACTTTCCCCGTGTTCACAGATCAGTTCAGGTTATTTCTCTGGGACACCAGAGAAACCCGCCCGTGGCCGTAAATCCACAAGTCCCCAGGCGCGCTCCAAGCAGGCTCACGAGCACAGTGACGTCACGCTGTCCAGAAAGAGCGCGCTCTGGTGGCCGCGTGGGTGACTGCAATCTCTTGAGAGGCTGCCATTTGGTGGACGTGTCGAGTCATTGCATTCTCCTTCCATGCGCCGCCGCGCCCCCAGAGGTCGTTAGGGTCACCGCCCCGAACCAGACGTCTGCCTCCTTCTGGTGTCCGTTCGAGATCATTACACCCACACTGACCCTTCAAGGTCCGCCGCCGCCTGGTGGACACTCATGGTCATTACATCCCCACTCAGGCTTCCACACATTTACACACACACACACACACACACAAACACACACACACACACACACACACACACACACACACACACACACACACACACACACACACACACACACACACACACACACACACACACACACACACCCTATTTCTTTGTACGTAGTGTTTGCTGTTAGTAGATTAGATCTCTGTATTAGATGACGTTCGTTGCTTGATCGTGTTGGTTTAATAAATCATTTCTGAATTATTTTCGAATTAATGCATTTTTGTTAATAAACGCCTTTCAGCTGAATTGATCGATTCCTGGTAATTATTGTGTATTTATTGTTGACAATTCACTGGTTTGTAAGTCTGTGCTCAAATCTCACACCTTCCTTGTTATTTAAGATTGTTATATTTTGCAGAGGAATATTAACTTAAATAACCTTTTGACAAACGAGACTGATATTTGGTATTAGCTATTTCCAGTTTAGCTGGTGGTGCCCCAATTCCAATATTATTCAAATTAATAATTTGTCATTAATAAATTATTTTTGATAATATATACATTTTTTAGTAATTATTCAATTACTCTAGGAGTTGCTAATGAGTAAATGACCATTTACTTCCATTAGTAATTCCAAATTTTCCTGAATTACTTCCAGTAATCTATTACTTTCAGTAATTATTACTTACAGTAATTTTTAATCCAATCCAATCCACTTTTATTTATATAGCACATTTTAACAACAACGTGTTCCCAAAGTGCTGCACATGTGACTGCACATAAAAAAACAAAACAAAAACAAAGAAAAAACTAAACTAAACAGTCCAACACTAAAAAACCATAAAATAAAAATAAAAACAGATTAAAAACTACAAACACATAAAAAAAAAAAACTACAAATAAGAATACAACAATTTAAAAGAATAAATAGAAATATAAAAACGCTTAAAAGGCAATACAAATAAATAAGAGCAATAAAATAAAGGACACAGGGGACCACGCGACTCACGCGGTGTTAAAAGCCTGAGAATAAAAGTGGGTTTTAAGACGTGATTTAAAACAGTCCAAAGTGGGGGCTGTTCGGACGTGGAGGGGCCCGTCCGAACAGCTGAGGATTTATGGTTGGTAATTAGCATTAAAAATGACTGAGGACAGTAATTTTTAATGCTAATTACCAACCATAAATCCCAACAAAGACGAACCAATACTCATCAAATAGCCTTCTTTTCCAGTGCTGACCATCACTTGTTTGGTTTACTGTTTTCAATGGTAGGAAGGGTTCAGCATGGATATGCTTTGCAGCTTTATAGGCTGTGATTAGGATGTGTTTCTATATTTAGCCTCTAACACTTAACTTGTTTGATAATGTTCTGTCCAGCTCCATAGTATCGCATTTCATCCATGGCAAACGCAACCAAACAACCACAGAATCAATACCGTTTCCAGCAGATGGTTCTTGTATTAGCAGGGCCCAGGGGCCTCATTTATAAACGTTGCGTACGCACAAAAGAATGCGTACGCCACTCTCTACGCAAACCGTGGGATTTATAAAAAGAGAACTTGACGGGAAAATGTGCGGTCCTCCACGCCAACTCTGACCCATGCGTACGCACATAACTGGGTGAAGGAGAAACTGCGCCACCGATGGCAGAAGAAAGAAACGGGAGAAACTGTGTGAAACCGATCGTGTAAAATAAATAGTTATATGACCTCATATATGGACAGTTTATTTGCAAGAAGTGGATAGTAAAAAATAAAATTTCTACAATGAATAAACAAACATACTCCCTGGAGTGCACACGGGAAACATATGATTAAGACAATAGTAAGACAACAGTAGGGCAAATTATGTTTACACTGATATGAATGCAGTGTAACATCCTATATCATATAGCCCATATAGCAGTGTTGGGCGCAGACTGGAGGCTGTACGTGATGGGTGGCTTCTAGGTACGGAGAATTCATGTGGAAATCCTGAGACTTGCAATGTTGTAGTAGTGTTTAACCCGTTCACGACCTTGCAGGCGACAGTGGAGAACCCTAACCCTCAAGCGGTGGCTGCTCACCCCTTTTCCTCACCCACAAGGCGCAGAGGAGAGGACCTAGAATCTATAGTATTGTGGAGCGCACCATCGGGCTCCTGAAGGGCAGGCGGCGGTGTCCCCAGGGCCGCCCCTGGCCAAGTGGGGGCCCTAAGCAGGATTTTATTTTGGGGCCCCCCTTCCAATAACATAATAATACTAATAATACTAATAATACTAATAATAATACTACTACTACTAATAATAATAATAATAATAACAATACATTTAATTACTAACGAATCAAATGAACAGCCTCTATCAACAGTGGAACAAGAACTTTATAGATCAAAAGTGGAACAATCTTTTTTATTTCAACAACATCCCACCTTCAAGTGAAGCACGGGCCTCTTCTTGTTTGGACTGTTTCTTTCATTTGCTAGCTCCTGAATCGTATTGACGTTTGGAAGCTGTCTCTCTCTCTCTCTCTCTCTCTCTCTCTCTCTCTCTCTCTCTCTCTCTCTCTCTCTCTCTCTCTCTCTCTCTCCGGCCTCGGGCTGACTTGGTGGCGGTGTTCTACGCGCCTCTCGGCAAAATGCAGCGCATCCTTTGCGCATTTGCAGAGAATGATGATACTTTATTGATCCCGAGGGAAATTCAGTTCACTTGCGCAAAATGGGGCCCCCCATGGATCGCGGGGCCCGACGCACAGCGCGTGTTCTGCGTGTAGGGAGGGGCGGGCCTGGGTGTCCCCCTCCACCTCCGTCACCACTCCACTCAGGAGGGATTCCCCGATGACCCCCGCCAGTGTTTCCTCCAGCGGGGTGAGCTCCGGAGGGCCCGTCCCCCCGCCCGGGGCACAGACGCTCTGCCAGTGTGACGCCAGGCGCTTTTTTGTGTCTACTTTGATGTCTGACCACTTTTTTTCCCCTCAGCCACACTCCGACCTTCTGAGGCCACAGCATTGACACCATCCGCCACATGCTGCCACTCTAGAGCCTTTTTGGCGTTGGTGACCCCAACACTGACCCTAACCCTAACCCAACACTGACCCTAACCCTAACCCAACACTGACCCTAACCCTAACCCAACACTGACCCTAACCCTAACCCAACACTGTGTCCACCAAATAATATCGCCTTCCTCTTCTCCACCTCCCCGACCAGAACTTCCACCTCACACTGGGTCAAATTGCGTTTCTTGGCTTTTCTTTCTGCTTTCGGCATGCTGTCAGTCATGAATCAATATTCATGAGAGGCGTTTCTCTGAATATTTATAGGCAAATATGGGCGTGGTATGACCCGCACACAGGTGCGCCACATTTAGAGTGGATTGTGATTTACAAAGGGAAATCGGCGTAGGACGTGCGTGCGCACTGTTTTATAAATCAGGATATTTTTGTGCGTACGCACTTTCTGTGTTTCGTGCGTACGCCAATTTTGACGTCAATCCTACGCACAGTTTTATAAATGAGGCCCCAGGGCACTTTCATTTTGGACACTCCTGTTTACCTAATCAATTATCTGAAAAATGCACACAAACATAAAACACAATCTATCTGTGGGATTCGATCATGATTGCATGCTCTATATGGGATCTCATTAAATCAGGCATATTATCAAAAATGCTGTTTTCCACATTAGACTTATCAATCCTGATATACCAGTGTGAATCATGGACCCAGAATAAGATTAGATAACAGCCCGTTTTCCTTGTGATCAACTTTCTCCCGGACAGCTGTGATTAGTAATTACAAGGCCATGTGATCCTTCTGGATGTGGAGAGTCACCTGCTTCATTTGTTACTGACAGTCCTGCTTTTATGACCATCTGACATGTGGTTCAGAAGCTTCATGTTTCAACACTTTACATTCAAGAACTGGCTGTTCATTTGCTGAATCATTGATAAAAACTCCAGAGCCATGGGATGGCCTGTTATTGAGTCAGTGGTTCTAATATTGTATCTGCACAGTGTATTTTAGTATCGACACAAAATTTGGAAGAGTTTGACAAAAAGCACAGGGAAACGTGACACAATCAACCCGATAGAGGCCTTTACTACCAGCAGGAAGTAGGATCCCAAACAAAGTGTCAAACAGATCCGTACCCAGAGTGATGAACTGGCCTTCAAAGTTGAGGTCTTTGAGCACCACAATGATGAGACTGCCATCTGGTGCAGGCTCCGTCCATCGACTCACCTCACAACCCTTAATGTCATATCTGGAAACACAAAAGTAAACACATCCAGCCTCACAAGCAGGTCGTACTGTAACTGCTGCAGGTCATGTTTGGTATTTCCTACCTGGCGTTGATTCGATCATCTGGGTAAAACACGCTCTGCATTACAATGAAGTATTTCTGCAAAGGCAAGAGTAGATGTTTATGTTTCTTTATGATATTTTCTAATTGGAGGGAATGATCGCACTAAAGTGGAAATCATACCTTCAATCTGCGCGGGATTTTGATCTTGTGCACACCTGAAAACAGAATCTGCTCAATTATAATCACTTTTAATATATTTAATAACATATTTGAACTTTTATTTAACAGTCATTTGGTCCTTGAATCTAATTTGGACCCAAGACCTTATTGAAATGACTGTATTTGAATCTGTCGTCTCTTGAAGCATCCTGAAACAGTGAGCCACACTTTATTAGTATTAAAAAAACAAAAACACTTTATTAATAACTTTTCAGTTTAATACAAACATACACAGGTTACATGAATCAGTTTATCAGGTCAAAGTAATCAGTCATGTCCAACAGTGACACTCAAAATGAAATTTGTATAAAGAAATGTTTGAATAAAGCATGTCAATCAATCAATCAATCAATCAATCAATCAATCAATCAATCAATCAATCAATCAATCAATCAATCGATCAATCAATCAACCAATCAATCAATCAATCACAATAGGACCAAAACACGAGGCTCATATTAGCCGGAGACGGTCACATCGGGTATCCATCATCATCTGTGTTAAAGAAACTCGAGATTCAGGATTTATATGATGTCATGATTTTTACATGAGAGATTTGTCCTCTGGCAAGAGGTCGAGAGTTCAGACAATCCTTGACAAGTCGGTGGTAGAGTTGGATTTGGAGTGATGTGCTTTGCTTCAAAACTTGGTTGGCATGGTTGCAACAGGGGATGCAGGAAGGCTAGCGTTTTGTTTCACGAAGTAGACGAAGGTGGCCAGTGCCTTCTTTAAATACACAAATCCAGGTGGATATTTTCACAGTATTAGCAGGCTAGGAGTAGTACCCTCAGCTTCAGAACACTGCAATAGAGATTTACCAATTATTGGTACTTTCTTATTCCAAATAAAGGCAGAAACAGTTTAATCTATTTTAATAACAGGTTTGGGGAAGGAAAAGAGGGGTATCATTTGGAAGAAATACATGCATCTAGGGAAAAATATAACACAATTCAAGGTTTTTTGGGTAACATGATGACAGTGGCAAGAGAAATAGGAACTGGTTTTGTCAAGAAGAGCAACATTTTGTTTAAAAAAGTCTTTTAAAGTTTTGGAAACTTGAACACCCAGGTAAGCTCTTTTTTGAATGGAAGGTTTGAATGGTCCGAATCTTTGGCCAATTGATCCTATGTTCTCGGAGTGGACGTCTCTGGGCCTGTAATAAACAAAAGGAGCTCATCCGTGTACAGGGAAAGGTTGTTAGTGTATTCCCTCGGCTGATCCCCTTAATCTCTGGTTCTGTTTACAAGGTGAGGGACTTAAAGGGAACTCCTGACAAATGCCTCTACTTAATGAAATATAATCTGTAGTATAATCAGTGTGGATGGAAGACATCGCAAACGACTATAAGCGCTTATTCCATGATGAGAAGTTGGAGCTGAAGCCACATTTGTTGGCTGTCTGAGTTGTTTCTACCTGCTTGGCCTCTGCTCTCATTGAACTGGCCTCTGCCATCATGGGGTCAGCCTCTGCCTTTGTCCTCGTGGACTCCACCTCTGTCTCCACCTACTGGCTTGACTCTGACATCTTGGTCTTGGCCTCCACCCTCATGGACTTGGCTTCCAGCTCTGCCCTCTGGCTCATCTCCACCCTCAGGGAATCGGCCTCTGCCTCCGCCCGCGAACTGGTCTTTTCCTCGCCTGCTGCTGCCGCTCTCTGGCGCCTCACTGTGGCAAGGCTGGCCACTGCAGCTCCTGCCGTCACTGATGCAGGTGTGTGTGGGGATCGCCTCTGCTCCGTCCTGTGGGTGGGTGTATGCATTGAGTCTTGCATCCGGCAGTCGGCTAACACAAGATGAACCGAGAGGCAGCAGATGTTTATGCCAGAAGCAGTCTCCGCCAGACCACAGGAGCCGTTTGGTTGTTCATTTGATGCTTAGCGTCCTACGCTGCATTCGACTGCTGCAGCCGACCGAGGACTTTTCAGCTGTAGATATTAGTGTCCAGCACTCTGAGCCATACAGGAGTATCCATTCCACTGTGGCCACAAAAAGTCTACGCCTTAGCTCTGAGGACAATGTTGATTTCCAAACGAATGTAGGGTCTACCAGGCATTAACCCAGGAGTCCAGATGCTTGAAGTCGTCTTCCTCCCCAAGAGCCTTTCCATTATTAGTATTGATAGAATACAGAGGAAGTCCATTGCAAGATATCACTTTAATCTTTTAGTCGTTGAGGGCCACCCTGATTTGGCTGCACTTCTTCTCAACTTCCTTGTTGTTTGATATCAGCGCGATGTCATCAGCAAAGTGTGTGCAAAGATGTCTCACAATGTCCAGTTTAAAGGTTGATGGATGAGAAAATTCAATTTTATGTTTAACGAAGTTATTAAGTCCCTTCACAGGAGCAGAGTCCAGCTGTGCAATGAGCTGGGAAAGCGGGGAAATGACACATATTCCAATGATCAACTGCCTTTATTTATTTATGTAATTTGGTGATCATGTGATGTTATTTCATAATTTCAAAGAACACAAGATAAGACAATATATTGCAAAATGAAAATGTTCTATTGTAACAATTATTTTTTATCTTAATCCGCACCAAGATTTTACGGGTTCTTCCTTCAAAAGCACATGTGGACCAATTTTTATGAAGATCCGCTCATTAGTTTTCGAGACATCTTGTTAAGAGACAGAGAGACCTGCAAACGAATAAATGCGCATGAATTTATAACCTCCTTGACGGAAGTAAATTTAAACATCTGACAAACAATAATATTAGAAATATGAATATCTGTTCTCAAAATAAACACTTTGCTTGTTTACAAAGAAGTAGCAATGACTCACATTTGGCACGAGTGTTCAGTGAGAGTGTATTTAAAGTTATGAAGCTGTTAACCTCATACCATACGATGCTCAGCCAGCACCTTCTTGATCACTCGCCACCAGATGTTTCTGGGTCAGTGAGCATCTTCTCTCCAGAGGGAAGGTGATCCTCAGTAGTTCCTTCACTTCCTCCTCTTCGCCACTGGAGACGGCAGGTCCAGAAAGATGAGGATTTTGTCATCATTGTAGACACATACAGCTTTTGTTGACAGCAGTGGAATTAAACAATAAATGGCCTGGGATCAGTGTGGGAACAACATCCAGGCTCAAAACCTCCAGCAGGAGCTCAGCCAGAGTAGAAGCAGGCTTATCTGAGTTTCAAACTTTTCCCGTACTCCAAGTATTCAAATGTTTTATCTGCACTGTCTTCCCTCCAGGTCCTCGGTCTTCTCACTGAGGGCCAACACCGTTTTTTTCCCCAAGTTGTCAATTTGTTCCTCTCAGTCCACAACCTTGTCGGAGGGTTTGTAGCGTTTTCCAGGCTTGTTCGCCGGCCTGATGGTCTGCAATGCTCGCAGCGAGCAAATCCATCTTGGCAATGAGTTCAGTCTGAACGCCGTCCTTCTGAACGCCGTCGTTCAGAACAGCGTTGGCCTGAACGGCGTCGTTCTGAACGCCGTCAGTCTGGCCTTTGAAAAGACTGCAGAGTGAATCAATCATGTCATCTAGAGCTTGACACTTGTTGTCAACTTTTGTTTCCAGTGTTGCCAAACACTTGTTTTAGAGAGCATCCACATCTACAATAATGCCTTGGCTGACAGCAGGTGGCGCTTTTGTGTCAAATGTTGCAGTATTTATATGAATATGTAGCACACCCATGTTTTAATATTTAAGATTCCTCGTCATCAGTCCATTTCTTAAATAACTCACTTTCTCTTGCATTTTCATTATTCAGAGATTTGTATCTAAGTAAATGTAGGGCAAAAAAAACTTTCCTCATTGGACGTCATATAATTATTGGCAATTTCATTGTCATTATTTAATTTATTTCTAGTTCTCTCACTTAATCATCTCATACATTTTTCTTTAGATTTCTGTCACCAACTTGAACAATGAAATAGTTTTAATGTTTTCTCATGGAATGTTTGACTGTGGTGAATATCTCCAAACTTCACTTTACACCACACAACAGGGCTGAAATTGAATCGAAAATCTTGACGGTGCCCCAAAATATGTGCGATGGCACAAATGTGTTGAGAAACAAGCGCAGAAATATTGTAAATGTAAATGTAAATGTAAATGTAAATGTGTGTGTTTGGGGGGTGCAGAGACAGCTGACTCAAATTACATTTATTGAAAATATGGTCATTAGATTTTTCTTAATTATGAGATACTCTGTGTGCTTTAATCCATAGCAATGATGATCCTTGTTTTGTTCTTTTAAAAAACTTTCTGCTGAGGATGTCCACAGTGCAAAAACATTGTGATTTCACAAAACAGGTCTGAAGTTGTGACATGGGTATGTTTCTTCTGCTTTTCTTTACTGTAGGCAGATGCTGGATATCCCTTTTATATTTGGTGGATATTGATATATTTCAAGATAGCTTGTGCCTTTAGCTTAGTTTTGATAACTTTTGTAGCGACCACTTTACACTTTATTTTTATAGTATCCATTAGTTCTTTTCAGTCAAAGTACATGATTTCACCTTTCTCAGTTTTCAGGTTTTTAATCTCAGTTTTCAAGTTTCTAAAATAAACCAACATTTTTTTCACAGCACATAACCCTATGTGCTAACCCTAACTCCTCTTAGGCCTTGGATTATGTGTGTAAAATTTGGTGTGTGTAGCTCAAGTAGAAATACTAGAACCTGGATTTGATCCTCAATATTACCAACCATGATTTTCCCCAATTTCACGAAGGGGTAACATTTTTCCCTTTTAACCTATATTTCAAATTTGACTACATTGTTCTGCTGTCGCGAAGGATCACGTCTGTTGTAGTGTATCATATGAAAACAAAGTGTAAATTTGGTGTGAGAAAAGTTGTCAAAACAAAGCTAAAGACACAAGATACGTATCTTGAAATACAGCAATTTCCAGCAAAAACAGAAAGAGTGGCCACCATGTTCTTTCCTTCATGTGGGCAGTCATGTGACATGGCAAATGAAACGGACATGTGTCACAACACTGTGTTTACGTGTATGTGTGTGTGTGTGTGTGTGTGTGTGTGTGTGTGCGTGTGCGTGTGTGCATGCGTGCGTGCGTGCGGTACCTAGGAACTTGACCAGTAGTGAATGTGGGTATTTCTTCAGATGATCCATGTAGATCTTCAGGTTTGCGAGAAGGAATTTGATTTCTCTTTTGTTCTGGGTCTTTAAAAAGAAACGCTTGTCGTGTCTAGAAGGTTAAAGAGAAACACAAGTCAAAAATCAGTCTTCATGAAACAATGCATTCAACAATACAGCAAACTAAATAACATGTTTTATTACTGCATGAATAGCTTTTTTCTTTGACAGAAAAAACACCAAAGCAACTTAATTGGCAATGTTGATTAAAGAACAGCCAATATGTATTTAGCTAGAAGCAGTTTTTACAGAGAAACTTGACAGGACCGATAAAGGTAATCATCAAAGCATTGACATCTCATCTCTACAGTTACAGGAGCTCCAATACAAAGATTTAAAAATCAACCTCTGACTTTACAGTTTCATTTATTGACAGTTTGTCATCTGCAGCATTTTGCTACCAGTTGAAATTACATTTATTTTATGGTCACTCTCCCCCTTGAACTGCAACCTTATCGTGGTGGGGGAGTTTGAGCACCCGAATGATCCTAGGAGCTATGTTGCCGGGGGGCTTTATGCCCCCCAGTAGGGTCTCCCAAGGCAAACAGGTCGGAGGTGACGGGTCAGACCAAAAGCAGTTCAACACACCCCTATGAACACGCATCTGAGGAGAGCAGTGACGTCGCCCGGTTTGGCGCAGCCGGGGCCACATCCTGGAGCCAGGCCCGGGGTGGAGGCTCGCACGCGAGCGCCTGGTGGCCGGGTTCTTGCCCGCAGGACCCGGCCGGGCTCAGCCCGAAGGGACGACGCGGGCCCCTCCTCCTCATCCTCCTGTGGGCCCCCCACCCACAGAGGCTGCCGTAGGGGTCGGGTGCAGTGTGGATTGGGTGGCAGTCGACGGCAGGGGCCTCAACGACCCGATCCCCGGACACAGACTCTGGCTTTTGGGACATGGAATGTGACCTCGCTGGGGGGGAAGGAGCCCGAGCTTGTGAGGGAGGCTGAGAGATACCGTCTAGATATAGTCGGGCTCACCTCCACTCACAGCTTGGACTCTGGAACCCAGCTCCTCGACAGGGACTGGATACTCCACTTCTCTGGAGTTGCCCGCGGTGTAAGGCGGCGGGCTGGAGTGGGCTTGCTTATTGCCCCACAGCTCAGCCGCCATGTGTTGGAGTTCACCCCGGTGAACGAGAGGGTTGCGTCACTACGCCTACAAGTAGGGAACAGGTCTCTGACTGTTGTCTCGGCCTATGCACCGAACAGCAGCTCAGAGTACCCAACCCTCTTGGAGTCCCTGGGAGGGGTGCTGGATAGTGCCCCAACTGGGGACTCCATTGTTCTCCTGGGGGACTTCAACGCCCACGTGGGCAATGACAGCGAGACTTGGAAGGGGGTGATTGGGAGGAACGGCCTCCCTGATCTGAACCCGAGCGGTATTCTGTTATTGGACTTCTGTGCCAGTCACAGCTTGTCCATAACGAACACCATGTTGGAGCACAGGGGTGTCCATAAGTGCACGTGGCACCAGGACACCCTAGGCCGGAGGTCAATGATAGACTTTGTGGTCGTGTCATCTGATCTCCGGCCGCGTGTCTTGGACACTCGGGTAAAGAGAGGGGCAGAGCTGTCAACTGATCACCACCTGGTGGTGAGTTGGATGCGCTGGACTGGGAGGAGGCCGGATAGACTCGGCAGGCCCAAACGTGTTATGAGGGTCTGCTGGGAACATCTGGCCGAGCCCTCCGTCCACGCAGCCTTCAACTCCCACCTCCAGGAGAGCTTCTCACAGATCCCGAGGGAGGTTGGAGACATTGAGTCTGAGTGGACCATGTTCTCCACTTCCATTGTCGAAGCCGCTTCTCGGAGCTGTGGCCGCAGGGTTTCTGGCGCCTGTCGTGGCGGCAATCCCCGAACCCGGTGGTGGCAACCGGAAGTAAGGGATGCCGTCAAGGTGAAGAAGGAGTCCTACCGGGCACTGTTAGCTCATAGGACTCCCGAGGCAGTCGACAGGTACCGGCAGGCCAAGTGAGCCGCAGCCCAGGCTGTGGTGGAGGCAAAAACTCGGGTCTGGGAGGAGTTCAGAGAGGCCATGGAGGAAGACTTTCGGTCGGCCCTGAGGAAATTCTGGCAAACCGTCCGGCGCCTTCGGCGGGGGAAGCAGTTCTCCACCAACACTGTTTACAGTGGAGGTGGGGAGCTGTTGACCTCGTCAGGTGGTGGAAGGAATACTTCGAGGACCTCCTCAATCCCACCATCACGTCTTCCATTGAGGAAGCAGAGGCTGGGTTCTCAGAGGTGGACTCGTTCATTTCCCAAGCTGAAGTCACCGAGGTTGTTGTGAAGCTCCTCGGTGGCAAGGCACCGGGAGTGGGTGAGATTCGCCCAGAGTTCCTTAACCCTCTGGGGCCTGAAGCATTTTGTGCCGTTTTTCACTACAATTGATTTTTCCTTTATATCTCAGATATACAATTCTTAAACCTTGCCTTTTTTGGTGTCATTTTGTTCAGGATAACCTCATAAATGCATTTCTGAAGTATTTTCATCACTTTGGCATACTGTATTAAAACAGTGGATCTAAAAACACCATCAAATTACAAATTCGGGTGGTAACAACATAGATTTATTGACTATAAAATTCACAGACATGGTTAACGAATCATTTAGTTTACTTGTAAAGTAAATCTAAACTATAATTAACTAAAATGTATCAAAACAGGACTGAAAAAAACAGTCCTATACAGATATTTACAGTGAAATAGAAGCAATGCCTCAAAACTATTTGCAAAAGCTCACACATATAATGTCAGGTGAAGACAAATGATTTGTGCCACTCAAAAAAACAGATTGTGTCCAACACAACACAGAGGGACACATCACACATGGCATTTCCATGGAGTGTTTTTACTTTTCTTGTGTTCCTGCAGGCAATTTTTACATTTTAGCCTTTTGGCTGTTGTGGTGGAGCTGGAATGATGGGGACAGGGGTGGGGGACAGCTGTCCTGGTCTGGGGGACACCTGTCTCCTCTCTAACAAAAATAAGCTGAGGTCTTCAATATTGTCATCAGAATCACTCTCAAACTCAGTGTCAGACTCGATGCTCTGCTCCTTCAAAAAAAAAAAAAAAAGTCGGAGCGCCTGATTGACGTTCATAAGGCGCGTCATTGTTTTGATAGAAGAAAAAAAAGAGTTCACTTGAAACTAAAAAACACTCTAATCTCACTCACTACACACTCACTACACACTCACTACACACTAACTACACACTCACTACATGGTCAAATCATGAAAATAATCGCTTTTTCTCTGATATAAATCTCAACTCACTCTCGCTGTCTCCGTCTCTCTGTTTACTTTTTCACGGGTGAACTAAACAAAATGACACCTCCCACTATGGAAACTTTTGATTGGACATGGGCTCTTCTTCTCAACCAATGAGTGAAAGGTATACTGCCATATTATGAGTGTTGGTTTTTTTTGCTGCTCAGTTACTTTCACTTTCACTCCTGACCGCTCTTCTGCACCTGACGCACTAAAATGTCGCGGAAAAACACGGACACAGTTATCTCTCTTTTATTTGGGCTATCAACATCATTTAAAAACGAGCTTGTAGTTTTATATCTGCACTTTCGACACGGATTGAAACACTGGACCAGATGACGCTGTGCTGTGACACTACTGCCTTTTCAAACGGTCATGTGACGAGGACGCAATAGTGCGTCCACCGGCCCCAGAGGGTTAAGTCTCTGGATGTGCAGGGACTGTCGTGGCTGACTCGTCTCTGCAACATCGCGTGGCGGGCGGGGACAGTACCTCTGGACTGGCAGACTGGGGCGGTGGTCCCCCTCTTCAAGAAGGGGGACCAGAGGGTGTGTTCCAACTACAGAGGGGTCAGACTCCTCAGCCTCCCCGGGAAAGTCTATTCCAGGGTACTGGAGAGGAGGGTCCGGCCGTTCGTCGAACCTCGGATCCAAGAGGAACAATGCGGTTTTCGTCCTGGTCGTGGAACACTGGACCAGCTCTATACTCTCCACCAGGTTCTCCTGATGGTGGAACACTGGACCAGCTCTATACCCTCCACCAGGTTCTCCTGATGGTGGAACACTGGACCAGCTCTATACTCTCCACCAGGTTCTCCTAATGGTGGAACACTGGACCAGCTCTACACTCTCCACCAGGTGCTTGAGGGTTCATGGGAGTTCGCCCAACCAGTCCACATGTGTTTTGTGGATCTGGAGAAGGCGTTCGACCCTTTGGAGTCCGGGGCCCTTTGTAAAGTGCTGTTCGGTCCTTGTATTCCCGGAGTAGGAGTTTGGTTCGCATTGCCGGCAGTAAGTCGGACCTGTTCCCAGTGCACGTTGGCCTCCGGCAGGGCTGTCCTTTATCACCGGTTCTGTTCCTTATATATATGGACAGAATTTCTAGGCACAGCCGGGGGCCGGAGGGGGTCCAGTTTGGGGACCACAGGATCTCATCTCTGCTATTTGCGGATGATGTGGTTCTGTTGGCCCCATCAAGCCTGGACCTTCAGCGTGCACTAACACGGTTCTCAGCCGAGTTTGAAGCAGCTGGGATGAGGATCAGCACCTCTAAATCCGAGGCCATGGTTCTCGACCGGAAAATGGGTCATGACCGAAAGAACGAGATCCCAGATACAAGTGGCTGAAATGAGCTTCCTCCGTAGGGTGGCTGGGCGTCACCCTTAGAGATAGGGGAGGAGCTCAGTCACCCTTAGAGATAGGGTGAGGAGCTCAGTCACCCTTAGAGATAGGGTGAGGAGCTCAGTCACCCTTAGAGATAGGGTGAGGAGCTCAGTCACCCTTAGAGATAGGGTGAGGAGCTCAGCCACCAGGGAGGAGCTCGGAGTAGAGCCGCTGCTCCTCCACATCGAGAGAAGCCAGCTGAGGTGGCTCGGGCACCTGTTTCGGATGCCCCCGGACGCCTCCATAGGGAGGTGTTCCGGGCATGTCCCTCCGGTAGGAGGCCTCGGGGCAGACCCAGGACACCCTGGAGGGACTATGTCTCTCTATGGCCTGGTAGCACCTTGGGGTCCCACCGGAAGAGCTGGAGGAAGAGTCTGGGGTGAGGGAAGTCTGGGCAACTCTGCTCAGACTGCTGCCTCCGCGACCCGGCCCCGGATAAGCGGCAGAAAATGGATGGATGGATGGATGGATGGATGGATGGATGGATGGATGGATGGATGGATGGATGGTCAGTCACAAACATTTGAACCCTCCTGTTTGATTCTTTGACGTTACATTAATAGGATGATGCAAATAATCATGCAGATAGTTTACTAGATTTTGGAAGAGTCTTCTGGATTTGACTAATTAAGTTCACTTTTCATTATTCCTGCATCAGAAAGGTTTTGGATTAGAGTGGAGTTACACCTGAAGTCGACTGCACAGGTGTGCTGAACATGTAACACACACATGTAAATGCGACTTACAAATCTTGGAGGATTTCTTGCTTGCAACTGAAGAGAAAAAGGTTTTATGACAGTGACATTGAGTGCCACACTGATCAACACTCGCCAAATGAGAGGATCCGAGACCGTCGTTCATCTCAATTGACACAACATTATGACCACTGTCAATTGAGATGAATGACTGTTTGTCTCAGATCCTCTCATTTGTTGATATGCTCGAAGTGAAAAAATGGGCAAACCTACGGCTTTGAGCAACTTTGATCAAGACCAACTGAGTGATAGCTCAAAACAACAGCTTTAGCAGGGGATTCATGGTGGTGAGACTGATCCTCTTCTCGCAGCAGTTCAATGCAATTGGATGTGAACCTAACCTTTACATACCTAAAATGAAAAGACTCCCTCTCTGCAACCACGAGGTGCATTTCAAATCATGTTGGTGTCATAATACAGAGAACACTGGTGAGATTTGTTCAGATGTCTGTCAGTATATATGAAGCTGGGCCAGAGTAAATGAAGATCACACACACCGTAAAGGAAAGATTTTATTCCGGCCTAAAATGTTTTATACTTTTATAATATATATCCCGGTCCGGGTGCCATAGTGGGCAAACTTCTTACGCACACGCACGCACGCACGCACGCACGCACACACGCACACACACACACACACACACACACACGTGGCATTTAAAATTTGTCATGTACCAAATTATGTTATGTTATTATCATTTTACATATATGTGACGGCTGACGTCAATTATAACTAAATGCAACAGTTTGGGGCAATTTGTTTCTTTCACTCCATCAGATTTCAATACATGCAATATGCAATAGAATTGAGTTGTGGTACCCTAATCCAATAACGCCATTGGCTAATCACAAGGAAATGAATGCACTTTGAGCCAATCGAACAGGTACTGCCGGTTGCAGCACCTGTTGCAATCATCCCAACAAAAACCTCTCCATGGAAGAAAGTTGAAAGAAAATCCATTTTTCAAGCCTAAAACAGATATATTGAACAGACTGAAACCAGTACTTACTGCTCTCAGATATGATATTTGATAGTAAGATATATGAGGACCTGGAGGGATGGAACTTGCTCCCCCTTGACCTTGGGAGCAGAATAAGGACAATTAAAATTAACATTCTCCCCAAATTACTGTATCTATTTACTGCACTTCCAATAGAGTTTAGGGACTGGGATAAACATCTGTCTGGATTCATTTGGAACAATTAAAGACCTGGAGTGAGATATTCAATTTCTTAGCTACCCGGGGAGTGTGTGTGTGTGTGTGTGTGTGTGTGTGTGTGTGTGAGCGGTCTCTGCTCTGTTGGTGTACTTCATCCCATGTGGCAAAATGGAAAAACGTTGAATTATCTTTAATGGTTATTCCCATACAGTCAGTGCAGGATTACTGAGGTATCTCAAATGAATAATCAATTTGTTTCTCTCTTGCAAAGCATGATTTGAATTGTAGAGGGAGGCCCATATGATCCACGCGTCCTCGCATCACAAGACCATAGATATAAACAATGGGACCAGCGTGGCATCATGTCTCTAAGTCGAATGATCCAAAGAGGAAATTGAATAAAAATTTTGAGGGTTTATGCCAATCGTTTGAATGGGATGAATAAGACTTTTCTTGGTACCGACAGATTTGCCACTTCTTTTTCCTGGAAATAGGGAGTACCGATTCAGTTGAACCATCAAAAGTAATACAGAAAATCCCAAAGCCTAATCTACATCAGGGTCTCACTTCATTGAACCAAAACTCTGTTTATATAGAGCAGTGCTGGGAAAAATATATTAAACTAATAATAGAAGAAGTGACATCAAGTTTGGCTAACTCAGTGTTCCACTTATAACTCCTTTTTTTGGAGACATTTTTTGTTGTAGTAATCTGATGCATTTTTTTTATGCACCAAAAATCCAAATGAAGTGGGTCCCAGTATTATTGCTGGAGGGAATGTGGATTGGCTTCAGTGGACAAGACCCATACTTTTTGGTCATGTCCACAATGTAAAGGTGATAAACACCTCCTGAAGATCTTTATGGCCACAAGCAAGGAAGCTATCACAAAGTGTTCACTTCAGAGGTCACCCCCGATGACCTCTGATTAAGATAATCAACACCATCCGCTTAATGCAAAAGATGACATTCTCTCTTCGACCCCAGAAAGAGAAGGGGAATAAGCACTGGGAAAAATGTAATTGTTTTAGAACGACTCCTACCAATAAAGTTTTTGGTACTCTGTGAAACTTTATTTACTAATGTTACTTTTTGCATTAGACTACTGTATTTAAATTGTTTTTTTCCAGACCCCAACCTGCTTTCCCATTTATCTATTTATGTATTTATGCATGTATTTATTTATTCTTGTTGTTTTTTTAATTTTATTTTTCTTTATTGTTTGTGTGTTGCACTTTTCCCATTTTGTTGTTTATTGAAAAAAAAAATGAATAAAAAGTGGGAAAAAATACGATATTTCATCACAAAATAGCAAAGGCAAGACTGGCTTTCTGTTTCTCACTGAAACAAGTGTTTTTTTTTTTTTTTTTTTACTTTAGTCTTCTACGTCCTCCTGTTGGCTGAGCTCTGCCCATAAACAGACATCAGTGGTATTGCTGGAATCGTTTCAATCAGCTTTCATTTGATACTTTATTTGTGCATGTGGCAAAGCACTTTTGAAGAAATTGAGAGGAAAGGTTTGACGAGGTGATGCTGTACAGATTTGAATATTTGAGAATTAATTTAATTGATGTTAGAGTAATGTTTATTGTGTGATAAAATAGGTTATATGTGTTTCTAGTCCCAGTAATATGATGTGCAACACGACTATATTTCTAAATAAGTGCACAGTTTATAGATTTCCTAGCGAAGGTGCCTCCACGCCCCTGATTGGGGAGGTCTGGGGTGGAACAGCTGGGTATGAATATGAACTCTGTGAGAGTTAAGTGAGTGTATGATCGACTGTTTCTATTGGAACTTAGAGAATGTCTGTTGAACATCTGATGAACATCTGCTTAAGGTGCTGGGTGAGCTTGGACGACTACACAGAGTACACCACACATCTGTGGCCAAGCCTGGAGCAACACCCCAGATGAAGCATTGAAAACACTGACGGTGGTCTGGTCAGGTACATTAGTATTATCTTTAGTTCCTGACTGTAAAATGCCGGCCATTCTATTTACCGCGGGAGTTGACCGCGGTCATAATAATGATGAAGCCGTCGATGAACCACCAGCACCAACACGATGAAGGCCAAGGCAGAGCTTTACAACCACATCCTGATGCCTTCTTCACATCAACTGGGAGCTTCAAGCAGGCAAGTCGTACATCTGTTCTGCCTAAATCCTACCAACATGTGGACATTGCAACCAGGGACAGAATACACAAGACCAGGGGTATACAAAAAGCAGGGATGCTTACAAAGTTGCTGCTCTTCCTCATGTTGGGAACTCTAATCTGAGCTTTTAAACTCCCCGGCCTACAAAACCAGAGTGAAACAAGATGATCCTGAAGTTACAGAAGTGAGAATATGGCTACAAGGGGCTAGTTGAGCACTGCAGGATTGTTTTGCAACTACTCAGTGGGACATTTTTAGAGAAGCAGTGAAATGGGACAATGTTACTGAACTACAGGAGAATGCTGTCTCTGTTATTGGCTATATCAATAAATGCATAGAAGACGTGACAGTGGTCAAAACAATCAAGAGGCGAGCCAACCACAAACCATGCTAACCAAGGAAGTGCGTCCACTGCTGAGAGCCCTTAACACTTATTTATTACAACATGTGAATCTGGAGATGCTACGGCAAACATTCTGATAAGGAAAACCCTGTCATGGAGGGTTAGAGTGATGAAGGAACAAAAACAGAGCAACCACTTCATGTGTGATAAAGATCCATGGCAACTGTGGCAGTGATTCCAGAACATTACTGACTATAAGCCCCTTCCCCCAAGGATATGTCAAAACAACCGCTCTCGACTAGAGGAACTGAACAACTTCTATGCACAGTCTGAGGTCAGCAACACTACTGAGGCACAGGTGCTCTCGCTGTCACCCATCGACCAGGTTCTCCAGCTGCCTGCAGTGGACATGAGGAAGGCCTTTGCCAGCGTCAACCCACGCAAAGAGACAGAATCAGACAACATCCCTTGACACATTTTCAGGGACGGTGCAAAGCAACTGCAGGGTGCTTTAACCAACATCTTCAATATATCATTTTAGCTAGCAGCTGTGCCCACTGGCCTCAATAGCACTACCATTATTAAAAGTCAAACCCAACTTGTCTAAATGATTTTTGCCCTGTGGCCCATTGTGACAAAATGTCTTGAGTAGCTGACAGTGGCCGTGCATTTCAGACCCAGGCCTTCACAACTGCTGGTCTGAGTCAATCCAACCCTCAATAACTTTTTTATGGCTACAAAAAACATGTTACCATGCAGAAATGCAGTATAAAAAGTATTTGCATCACATATAGATTCTCGTGTAGCCAGAATAAATACCTTAACGAATGAAAAAAAATCAGAGTTCACGTCTCTTCTCCTGCTGTGGATGCTTTTCCCGACACTTCTGGGAGCCGAGGAGCGAGATAAACATCAGCTTTTGCTGGTTTTGAAAATAATAAAAATTATATTATATTATTTTATTATATATTATAAAAAAAAGATTATAATAAAATAATATAATCCTGAATCTTGCCATGGAGTTTGTAGTGAGCGTGAGTGAACTGCACTGGATGTGCGCTTGGAGTGCTGCGGTGCGTAAAATGATCTCTTGGAAAAGTCCGTCTTGAAAATTGTTTTGACAATAAATCTGCAACCAAATGTCTTTATCTTCTCCTTTAGTCATTGTCGGTTGACAAAACTGCTATTAAATAAACACAACTACATTTTTGTTCGTGCAGCTCACTATAGATGCAGCTAGCTTGCGCTGGAGTGTGAACTGACCATCCAATCAGAAGGCTTGAATACACTGATGTCATGCTAGGCCTTTTAGAAGGCCCTGAGCCGCCAATATCAAAATCTGATTGGTTGAAGCAGTCACGTGACTGACACTAGTTTTAAACTGCAGACGCCTGCAGAACTGAATCTGTTGGCTTCAAGTAGATTTATTTACCTGGCAACAAGTGATGGCTAAAATGTGATTGGTTAAAAACTTTAATATGAAAGTAAAGTCTGGAAGCAAATGGTGTTTGATTTCAGAAGGTCTGACAAAGATTCCCACATAAACGTAAGGTCAACACCACTAAGTTCCTGACAGTACACCACATTGATGATCTGTCTTCCTCCATAAAATCACCAAACGGCACAAAAGTGTCTCCACTTCCTCTGGAGACTCAGAAAAGCAGGACTCCCTACGCTTCTCCTCATCACATTTTACAGGGGTACCACTGAATCTTGCACATCTTGTCCCCCCTTGGAGATCTTCCAACAGCGCTGCATACACAGACCAACCTCCATCATCTAGGACCAACACCACCCCTCTCATGGCCTGTTCTCCTTCCTACCTCCTGGCAAGAGCTACAGGAACATCCACTGCAGAACTAGCAGGATGTAGAACATCTTCTTTGCACAATCTGTGAGACTAATAATCTAAGGAGGCCCTGCCTCCCCTTGCAGGGTTTAAAAGTCCTGCTGTTAACATGTTGATACCATGTCCAGTACAGTTAATCACTTTGTACATTGTTAATACCTTGCTAAAAGTCCTTTTTTCAACATTGACCCATCCTATTTCCAGAATGCAGTGTGAGGATCGAACACGCAAACGTCCAATCCCAAGCATTGCCCTGTGTTGTGTTAGAGTTATGACGTTTTCTTTGACCTCCGAGCTGTGACGCTTCCCGCATAGACTTGCTTAAAACTGTTAAAATGGCGTCGGACTGTTTTGTTATTGAGCTGTAGATGGTGGACAAATACTGAAATGCATCATGGGAAGCGTAGTTTGTTCAGTCTGTGTGAAGGTCCGCCAATAGGAGATTACGTTGCTTACGCCTCTTTCTAGCGGTGGCCAATGGGAAGAGGGGATTTACCGGAGCGCGTGTTTTATATAGCGGAAGCTCCTGCTGGCTCACTCTCTGTCTATCCTCCTGTAAGCTGGACCCGTGTGCTATTTTGTGCCGCTTCGACGACTTTAGAATTGCACAATTCTTTGAAAGGCCAGTATTTCTGTCTTTTGTAATAAATTACTGTGTTAATCCAATCTCAAGGTTTGTTGAACTATACTTAATGTTCGCCGCTGCTTCCCTTCAAAAAGAGATCTGTCCTCTCTTTCTGTGCTGGGGAGTGAAACGACAGGACAGTTGGTCATGATGTTGTGGCTGATGTGGACATGGGCGTTTGGCTTGTAAGCCAAGCGAACAACAGTGTGTGTGTGAATGGTGACTCACGTCAGAAAGAAGTCGGCTTTACTCTTGGAATTGCTGATGAACTGAAGGTAGCAGGTTTCAGAGCAGAGCGACTGCTGATACTCCTGCTCTGTCATTCCCAAAGAGCTTCTCAAGCTGGAAAACACTGGGCCTGCATATGTATCCATTGTGAAATCCTATAATGAGAAGAAGATAGCATGAGCTGCTGAAGCCTTTAAGGTGTTTACTGTGGGTTGTTGGCTGACAATCATCACCTACCTCGTGAATCTGTGACGTCTTTAATCTGAAGTCTTTATCTGACAGTTCACTCTATGGAAAGAGACAGATAAGAGATGTTATTAAGACTCAGAATATACACAAACACGTCTTACATTTTAGTTCCATATGATGTGTTGTACAAAGCTTTAAGGGAGGACATCACTGACCTGCACAGATCTATGATCTAAATATCATGAAGTCTGTCTGGGGAAATGTGTGATGCTAGAAAACACCAAGACCTCCTGAAGCTAATGAAGAATTCCACTAAGTTCTGAAAGACAAACCTTCCCATTTGCTCACTTTGCTTGAAAGTAGCATTCCCAGAAGTGATTCCCAGCCAACAGCCATAAGACCTGTCATTCTCTTTCAAGAATATGTTGACATGTGCATATTGCTTGAAAGCTGCCTTTGTCATTAAGGTTTTCTTGCGAGCACTGTTTTAAAGTGTACAAGAATCTTGAAGGAATAACATGGAAAGAATCACTAGATGTCAGGTATGATGATCGAAAATAAGCTGGTAAATGTGCATTTTCTACTGGATATACCCCCATTCTTCACACATCTTCACACAGCTTTGAAGCACATTAACGTCAAGCAATCCTCTCACTATAACAGACTGACAAAGTCAACATGATTTTTTAAGCTGCCACCTTTACCAAAATTCTCAACATATTTTTTACTGGTCTAATTTTGATATTGATCATTTCGATACAACCTTTTGAAATGCACTCCTAGCTAAGTAGAAGAGGACTTACAACTCAAACTCTGATCCGGCCTGCTCAACATGCTAAAGGCCTGACCCGTGGTGATTCATGCAGCCGGGGGAACACCCAGTAGGAAAAGCAGGAGCGGATGAGAGATTCCATTTTTTGCATCAGTCTGTGACGATGTCTCTCAGATATTCGATGCCAAATTAAAGGCTGCACTGGACAATAGTCAAACATGAACTCCAAGTCATGAAAACTGAGCCGCCGATCAGCATTAGTCCTAGCTGGCGTGGCGGGGCTAACCAGCACGGTGGAGTGTTACATATCCACCTGCACGGACGCTGTCACAACGGTCCAGGGATCAGTAGAACTTGTAAAATAGTTCCACTTACAAAATAGACGCAAAGAATCAAGGTCATGCATTACAACATCAGAATTATAGGCATTCCTGAAAATGCTAACGTAGCTTCAAGCGTATTAGCCAACATACTCAGAGAGGCTTTCAGTCTGGAGGCAGAGCCACGACTTGAATCAGCCAACCACACACTTCAACCCAAACAGAAGCGAGGACAGCGGCCTGAGCAGTCATTGCCAGGCTCCATTATCACTCTGGCTGTGCAGACATTCTTCGGAAGGCTGTGTTCCAGGACCTCACAGCCAAAACAGCCGACGACAGCGCAGCTTTCAACGACATCTATTAACTTGCTGATTTAATTTTTTTATTCTTTTTTTTTGCTTCTCTTTTTGCTATTACCATATGGGCAATTCCTTAGTGGAGATCTGACCTCACAAATCAGGGCACAATTAAATTCAATAAAAAGACAGAGGTTTAGGTAAAACTGAGACTGAAGTTAGAGCTGAGAAGGAGGTTTGATTTGTTTGGGTTGAGGAAAGATGAAACAAGGCTGACTTTAGTGTGAGTCTACAAGAGATGGATGTATCAATGCAATGTTCCCTAAAACACAATGGGCCTGGTTTACTTTGAACCGGTGTGTAGTGTGTTACATCGCATGCTCATGCAAGCAGAATTCGGTGTTTAGAGGATGATCCACCCAAAATAACATTGTGAGAGACAACACTTGCAACCAGCGGTGTTCTAATCTGTTACTGCTTGAAGTAGCAGATACCAATGAGTTTGATGTGCCGGCTGGGAAACTCCTCAACTGTGATGATTTTTAAAGCAAACAAACATGAATTCAGCAAAAAAGAAAAACACATTGTGAGAGGATCATTCACACAATTAAAGCTGTTGATAAAAAAGCAACACAAAAAAAATTCTTAAATGATAGCAAGACCTAGCAAATGGTACAAAAAATCTTATAAATAAAGTCCACAAATACGAGTCATTGGGAGCCAGGTACAGAAATGACTCAGCATAATAACAGCAGCTTCTCATTCTTTAGCAGCGGCTAAAGAATGAGTTGATTTCAATCTAGTTTTCAAACATGTTAGAGACAGAAGCAAACATACACACTACAAATGTTTTCAGACGTTGCAAATAAATTCATCAGCATAAACTCCTCCCAGTATTTTGCAGGATTTGGTACACAAAGTCCATATTCTGCTTTCACGTATAAAGCCAAAGGCCTTTTTTCTATTGCCTGTGACAGTTTTTATATGCAAAATCCTTTAATAGATCAGACTCAGTGTGTGTGTGTGTGTGTGTGCATGCGTGCGTGTGTGTGTGTGTGTGTGTGTGAGATGTGTATTGCACTGTCAGACTCTTTACAGTCACCAACCAACCAATACGACTCAGTGGTAAAACACCAATAAATGTCATTGAGTGCAACGTTATTGATAAGAAGTTTTCACAGCACAGATTCTTCGATTCATTTTACAAATGCTTTTACCCAGAGTGCTGAAGTGAGGCGTGTCCGTGCATCGATCCATTCACATATTAACAACCTGAATAGATTCAATGAGGCAAAGTTTGACCCTGACTGACGTCACTGCAAGGAGAGAGGCACAGAGGCAGCACTGAGCCTCAGGCCTTGTCCACACCACGTCACTGCATCCTTTTTTTCCAATCAACCACACGGCACGGCGTTGTAGGTGCCTGAAGACGGTGTTGTTTTGAGAACGAACTCCAGAGTGGAGAAATTTGAAAACGCCTCAGGTGGTCTGAATGGACCTTTGCTGAACACGATGATGTCATCGCCCACCTCTCGACCGATAGCCCTGCGACCCTCTCCAAGACGTCACTAAACAACATCAACAATGGTGGACGACGTGCTCCAGAACGAGCTGCAGAAGCTGGTGATTTGGTTTGGTTTCATGAGGCCAGATGTTGGATTTGTCAAATCCAAGAATTTCTTGCAGGCCTTCTTTTCAGTCTTTGCTGTATTTCTGGCAGTGTTGCAGCACCACCTGCATATGCCACACATCATTTTGAGTTGTTTTCATGGTGTCACAGATGTTTTCTGCATGGCTGACGTGTGAGAAACCTCTGAAGAACGACAGAGAGAAAAGAGTTGTGGCTGGAGTAGACAGGCCAGAGAGTAAAGGTTAAAGCCTGGGAGAGACTCTGTGTCAGTGCGGGATGTTTGTGACTCATGGTTGAACACAACAGGCCGGACTGTCATGCAGGAAACCGCTGAATGAGCAGAGCGAGTGTGACTGGGATTAGAGGGGAAGCAGCAGTGGCACACAACGAGCCGTTCATTCAGCACACAGTGGACGACACACGCTCTGTGACGAGGCACCAGTCAGGAGGTGGATTCTGCTCTGCAAGCTGACATGTTTTCATTGAGCCGAAACAAAGATTGATGTTGGATTTGAATGGTCAGAGAGAAAAAACACGGACAAAATGTTTAAACGAGCGATAATTCAGAGTTTAAATTCAAACAAGCGATAATTCAGTGTTTAAATTCTGCTGTGAATTGTTGAGTAAAGATGAACTGTTTTTCTGATACAGAACAGAGCTTTTCATGGACGATTAAATTTCACTTCCTGTTATTTTGAGTTGTTGTACAATTGTATCTGTATTGTTATTTTCATTCTACTTTTATTGACAAACCTATCATTGCCGCATTTATATAAAATAAAGACATTTAAAACTCAGTACAACTGGACTCAGATATATTCAGCTTGAAATGATATAATTTGTATTGAGGGGACAACATGCAAACTCCACACAGAAAGAACCGGACAGTATTTGAACCCAAACCTTTTCGCAGTGAGGCAAGAGTACTAACCGCTGCTCCTTTTATATGCAATATATAAATACTACTTGGTATTTATAAAGTATTCTGGACTTGAGCCTGTTGAACTTGAATTTATTATTTAACTTTAAGGATTCTTTTTTATACCTACAATGAATTCATATCTAAAAATGATATTTTAATAAAATGATTAGTAACATTACCCTCTTTTTATTTCTTTTAATCACTTTCATTTATTCTCAAATATCCAAAAGAAAAAAAAATCAATGTGGGAAAAGGAACCTCAATAACCTCCAGACTGCTGCTCTCACACTTTGGAAACGACCAGATGTGGAAATGCTAAATAAACAGGACAGACTTATGTATAATGATTAGAACCCTGTTTTTGGATGTACAGCTAAAGAGATGTAAACAGCCAAGCACTTTTTGAATTTGAAGGCAGGGACTTATCCCCAAAAGGCCTAAAAACAGTTAGTGACTGGAAAATAAGAGCGGAATGAGCCATTTTTAACAAGAGAAACTCTCTGTTTGCACCCGCAAAACATTTTACAACTTTTCATTGCCCCATTCACAAACCATTGACAACGCAGAAGCTGTGCAACATGTTTGCTCTCCATCTGGACCCACCTACTGATCACCAGCAGAACACAGTCACACCAGTGGGGGTTTTGACTAATCCAATACGCTTTGAGAGAAGATCAATGTTTGCACAACAATGCTTCAAACCATTCTCTGAACTCACTTGGCTCTCAGAGCCCCCCAAAATAAAAACTGTCTGGGTCTTGGAGAGATTTCTAAAGAAATGTTTTTGGAAGAAATCTGAGAAATGGAGGAATTCTTTCAAGAAAAAAACATGACATCGATCACGCAAAATACAGTTTCTTCAATGTTTCAATCACATTCACACACAACAATGGAGGCTGCAGCCAGTAAGGCATGGGGTCCAATGACTTGCTCAAGGACACTATGGCTTGTGGAGATGGGAATCAAACGTGCAACTTCCAATTGGGAGACAGCTGCTCTACCAGCCGCCCATGACTGTGAGTCACTAACTCTCTCTCCTCATCAACAGGCCGCCCGGACTTGTTTTGAGCTGTAATCCAATAATCGATGGGCTGTGCAGCAGGGTTGTTTCCTGTTCCCAGCTCTGTTGATGACACTGTGAGAGCTGAAGATGTGGAGGCAACAGGGATGATCCTTGACTTGTCTCTAGAGCAGTAGGAGGGCTCCTCCTTGTTGTCTGCCAGAGAGAAGCGTCCATCATTAACCCTCAAGCAGCACAAGACTTTATGTGAGTCTTACTAAGTAATCTCGTAATCCCACTGTGATGACAGCCGGTCCTCAGCTGCATGCCCTGCCCAGTGACCACTCAGTATGAACTCATTAAGAGCTATCAATCCCCCCGCTACCCCTCAATTTTAAACCGCACCCTAGACACACACATTGCACCACCTCTTCAAAACACAAATACACACATCCACATGCACCCAACACCCCACAGGGTGGAGGGGGGGGGGGGGGGGGCTCCCCCCAGCACCTCCCGCTGTGGTCCCGCCGTGTTCCGGGGCGAGTGCGGCTGGAGTGCGGGGGGCACGCTAGCTCGGGCGTGGCACCTCCGGGGGGGCTGGGTAGTGATTCTCCCTCCCTATTCACAGTTGGACTGGTGGAGGACGAGATCCCGTAGTGGCCTGGTGGGGGCCTGGCTGGCGGCCTGGGGAGTGGGGGGCACCCCCCTCCCAACCAAATAAATGTATGTCTGTATATATGTAGATATGTATGTCTGTGTGTGTATGTGTATGCTTGGTGTGTGTGTCTGTGTGGGTGTGTATGTATGTCTGGGTGTGTGTATGCGTATGCTTGGGTGTGGGTGTTCTCTGTCCCGCCGGGGTTGGGGGGGTGGTGGGGGGATGGCCCCCGGTGGTTCGGCGGGCTCCGCTGTCGGGGCCGGGGGGGCTCCCTGCCCGCGTGGCCTGGGGGTGCTGCACTGGCCGGTCCTGGCTTGGCGGCTCGGTCGGGGCCCGGGGCCTTGCGCCCTTCATCCTTCTCTTGTGGGCCCCTCTGGCCTGGGGGGGGGGGTCCTCTCTGCGCGCTCCGTCTGGTGCCTTCCGGGTTGGGGCGTGGCTCTCCGGGGGGGTTTGTCGGGGCCTCCCTGGATCCGGTGGGTCGCTGGGTGCCGGAGTGGCGACGTCCGGCCCTGGTGGCCTTGGGCCCCGGGGGGGTGCTGCGGCCCCCCCACAACAGTTCCATTCACATCCAGAGGACAAACCACACACACACACACACACACACACACACACACACACACACACACACACACACACACACACACACACACACTCCTCACTGACGAGATTGTTTTGTTAGTTATCAAAACCAAGTTGTTGTTGTTGTGTTTGTTTGCTTGTTTTATTTATTTATTTATTTATTTATTTTTGTTTTATGTCCTTTTGTTTTTGCTTTTGTTATAATTGTTGTGATTATTTAGGTCTTTTGCTCTGTTGTTGCTCAGGCTGGTTTAATCTCATGGCAGTTGGAAAATATTTAGATCACTGTGGTTAATGTATTATCAAAAGGAAAAAAAATGTATGTAGCACTAACAAGGGAATTGAATGTATTTTTTATTTTATTTTATTTTTCTTTTTTCCACCATGTCTTTCTCTGTCTCTCCTCTCCTCTCCTCTCCTCTCCTCTCCTCTCCTCTCCTCTCCTCTCCTCTCCTCTCCTCTCCTCTCCTCTCCTCTCCTCTCCTCTCCTCTCCTCTCCTCTCCTCTCCTCTCCTCTCCTCTCCTCTCTATCCTTTCACCCCAACCGGTCCGCAGAATTCCTCCACCTCTGACTCTGGTTTCTGCAAAGTTTCTCCTTGTTGGGGGAGTTTTTCCTTTCCACAGTCGCAAATACACCTGCTTGCTCATGTGGATATGTTTATTTTATTTTTTCTATAAAATAAAAAAAAAAAAAAAAAAAAAAAAAAAAAAAGAGCTATCAATCAATTAAAAACATTATTTACTCGCACAATGTTTGTATGCATATGTGAGTGTGTGTGTCTATTTCTACACTATGTCCATGTCCAATATAGAGTCTTTCTTTGTGATTGAGGATGTGTCATTTCTTTATTCACAGTTGAAAGTCCAGCAGGAAATCTGGCTTCCCACCAGACAATACTCCACATCTCCATGTGAGTGTGGCCTGATGGAACCTTCATATACATTCAAAAATTTAGTTTAGTTTTTTGTTTTTGTTTTTAAATAAAATGCCTCGTGTGGTGTTACAGCGTGAGTTGAGAAGTGTAGGACTTGTTTACCACGATAAAAATGTAAAATAGTCAGATTTGCACCATATAATTTATATATTTTTACAATATGTTTAATTTGATGTATTCTGCACATAAAACTCAAAATAAAACAATCTGTAAGACCACAGCATTTATTTATGAATTACAAATAATCACCATTTTCCTTTAAAAGTAAAATTCAGACACTTTGAATTTGTAATCCAAGAATGAACTGAGCATGGAAACAATCGAGGAGCTTCTACACTTTCTTGAGTGCTTTCAAACACCACCATGGGACAGCCAGAGTTATGAGCTTCATCTATTGGTTCCAGTTGGTTCCAAAGTCCCAAAACATCAGATTCTCATATTATACCATCATCTATATTCTGCTTATGACAGAAACACGATCTACAGTCCTGACCAGATGTCAGCATGCCTTCAAAACTTCGACTCCATGGTTGAGTCAGTTCTTAAAGATTGAGCCTAATTTTTAGTTTGGCATATTTTCTTTTTTAATCCATAAAATGAAATATACTAAATGAGTGCGAAGCAGATGTAATGGTGTGAAAACATAAACCGAAGAGAAAATCCCCCCGTATTCATTCCAGCCAATCACACCATGGAATATGAAGTGAAAGGTTAAACGTTATCTATTATTAGAATTAAGATTTAGTTTTCAACTTCATAATATGGTACTATATGATTTCACTAAAGTATAAACAAGTAGACATCATTTTGTTTCTATAGCAAACTGTGTACAAACAGCGGACCTCAGTGAAAACACAAACACTGCCAGTTTTTGATGTTTTTATAATACATATACTGTAAATGATATTCTACGAGTATCACTTGAGAGATGAACTTTAAGATTCAGTTTTGAGAGGAAATGATGAGGACTCACTGTGGGAGTGTTGTCTGTGCCTGTTTGGATGGCCGCCCTCAAGCCCTCCTTCATCATGCAGGTCAGCCCGTAGAATTCATGCTGCCGATCGATCTCGAACAGGCCCAGAAGTTTCCACTGCTGCCGCAGACCCCCCCACCTCCTTCCCTTGGTCGTGCCCGAATCCCGATGGCGATGAGACATCCCCCGGCCTCCCGCGGCTGCCGACATCGCCAACTGAGATGGAGAGAAGCACACAGACGTGAAGCGTGTGACTGCTGCTGCCGCCGCCCGATGCTGCCCTGTCAGCTCCACCGCCACTGCACCAGTGGTCAAAGCTGCAGCAAAAGGAAATCAAAGAGTAAGTACAGGCCAGAGAGGCCAATGACAAACACAAAAGACAGCTGACTGTTAGTCGAGTCTTTAACAGGGTAACTATGGAGACCCAATACAAAGGCTTGAAAGCTTCCTGGGCTGCACTGTGGCTAATGGCATAATGCCGGCCTCTGACAGACACCGCTCCTCAATCACAGTCAACACATGCAGCTTGGACTGGAGGAGACAAGATATATCTAGATCTAGATCTAGATCTAGATCTAGATCTAGATCTAGATCTAGATCTATCTATTTCTATATATGCATATATATATACACACACACACACACACACACACACACACACACACACACACACACACACACACACACACACACACACACACACACACACACACACACACAGATATTACAATATAAAAACGGAAGAGTATTAGGGCCACGGAAGAAAAAAAGCAGTCGGGATTTTATTTTTCACGTCTGTCCACCATTTGCACGTGGATGTGAAATCACATTACATCACTTAATTCTGATTATACAGGGTTACTTGCTGCTTATGAACATGTGATTTTACACAAGATTTCCTTGTTTAATAATAACACATTTATTGTATAATACTCTTTAACAAAGACAGACTTATGGTATGGCATATTAATAAATGTATAAGTTCATTTATCTTATAAGTTAATAATGAAACAGATTATTCGCTCTCTCTCTCTCTCTTAAATAGTGTAAAATATCAAATGAACTATGCATACAAAGAGTCTCTGTAAAACAATTGTGAAATAATTGTACATATATTGTGGATGCATAGGGAGTGGCAGTTCCCTTGTCCTTCATGATACCTTTGTTGTTGTTGAGAAAAATATGATTGATGGCCACTGGGAAATACGTATATTTGTTTCCTGATCATATTCTGCTCTGAATAACATAGAAATGTATCAGTTTATATCACAAACTCCCATAGTAAGTCATCTGTAATGTTTTCCAGACCTCAATATTGACTGATTTCCTTTCTTTAGATGCACACTATGATGTTTCAAGGAGCCAGTGGGGGGGGCGCACAATCTGGTCATACTTAGAGTTTGGACATCGTCTGTGTCTTAAACTTAGAACGATGACAGAGGGTGTGATACAGAGATGTCTGCAAAACCGCTGTTCACATAATGAGAAATATGAGTTTAAAACATTAATGTTGGATAACAGTCGTCTGTTTGTGTGTATAAAGGTATCCTATGTGAAACTGTGATATATTGAGGTCTGAGGATCAGCTTGGCAAGAAAGCAAGTTGCTGTCAATGGATCCTCACTTGTAGGGATTTGTTTCACCTCCTCCTTGTAACCAAGTCATCATTACGTTCCTGAAAGAGGTTTACGTTTGAGTAAAAATAGATCCGTTTTGACTCACAAGCGTTACAGTCACATTTTCATTACACAATGTCAGCTGAATTCATTATCCCATCTGTGGTTAGAAGATGCTCCCTGAAAAATGATAGTTCCGAGAGTAAAGTCTGGTTTTCACTGTTGGTTCTCCTCACATTGTTTCACCACTCATCATCTCTGTCTGCAGGATTATGCAGGCTGTCGAAAAAAGGGGAATCCCAACAGTGTTTTCAAAGGATCAGATCGAGGCAACTTTTAAATAAACTGTGCTGTTAGTACTTTGATTGAATTCATCCAATGATTTCAATTATAAACCACATTAACATAACATTACATAACAATTTAGCTTTTTGTGCAAAATTGCTGAATTTCCCATTCAAACCTGTTTAAGAGATGCATGGTGCCATGGCGAGGCTCAGCTGCTCCCTAATTGTACAATCCTTCACAAACTGCTCTGGTGATGAGAGTGAGTGACGAATGTCTTCAAAATGTCTTCAATCACATATTTCTAACACTTTAATAAAAGCCTCCTGACTATCCAGTGTAGCTGATGTCTATTATGTGCATATTGACACTTGTTTTGTGAGCTCTGTGATCTTCTTCTTCTTTCTTTTCTTTTTCTTTTGCCCTTGTCCTGTTGGGCAGCATGGGCAGACAATATGACGTGATTGAGAGTCTTCTGATGTCAGAACAGGTTTTGCTCTTGCAACAGGAGGAGACTGAGAGTCTCCCCATGTTGCTGCATCTATTAGAAGTTGGCATGGCTGCCGTACACAACGGGGGGGGGGGGGGGGGGTGCTCAAAGAGAGAGAAGATTGAGAGGAGAGGGAGAGAGAGAGAGAGAGAGAGAGAGAGAGAGAGAGAGAGAGAGAGAGAGAGAGTGGGGGTGGGTGTAGGACAACATACAATACCCTTGTGCGTGCTACATATATTATTTACAGTTATCACACTGATCCAAATATTTTCCAACTGTTATGAGATTAAACCAGCCTGAGCAGTTCTATCTAGACAGTAACATGATTTTCTAGATTAAACCAGCCTGAGCAGCTCTATCTAGACAGTAACATGTTTTCTAGATTAAACCAGCCTGAGCAGCTCTATCTAGACAGTAACATGATTTTCTAGATTAAACCAGCCTGAGCAGCTCTATCTAGACAGTAACATGATTTTCTAGATTAAACCAGCCTGAGCAGCTCTATCTAGACAGTAACATGATTTTCTAGATTAAACCAGCCTGAGCAGCTCTATCTAGACAGTAACATGATTTTCTAGATTAAACCAGCCTGAGCAGCTCTATCTAGACAGTAACATGATTTTCTAGATTAAACCAGCATGAGCAGCTCTATCTAGACAGTAACATGATTTTCTAGATTAAAACAGCCTGAGCAGCTCTATCTAGACAGTAACATGATTTTCTAGATTAAACCAGCATGAGCAGCTCTATCTAGACAGTAACATGATTTTCTAGATTAAACCAGCATGAGCAGCTCTATCTAGACAGTAACATGATTTTCTAGATTAAAACAGCCTGAGCAGCTCTATCTAGACAGTAACATGATTTTATAGATTAAACCAGCCTGAGCAGCTCTATCTAGACAGTAACATGATTTTATAGATTAAACCAACCTGAGCAGCTCTATCTAGACAGTAACATGATTTTCTAGATTAAACCAACCCGAGCAGCTCTATCTAGACAGTAACATGATTTTCTAGATCAAACCAACCTGAGCAGCTCTATCTAGACAGTAACATGATTTTCTAGATTAAACCAGCCTGAGCAGCTCTATCTAGACAGTTACATGATTTTCTAGATTAAACCAGCCTGAGCAGCTCTATCTAGACATTAACATGATTTTCTAGCAAGAGTATAAATGAGCAGAAAGGCAAAAAACAAAAAACAAAAAGCAAAAACAACAACAACAATGATAACAAAAGCAAAAACAAAATGACACAAAACAAAGAACAAAAACATGATTTTGATAATTGAAAGAACAAGAGCAGAAAACAAGAAAAATCAGCAGCAAAGCTCATCCATGAGGACTGGAAGTGTGTGTGTGTGTGTGTGTGTGTGTGTGTGTGTGTGTGTGTGTGTGTGTGTGTGTGTGTGTGTGTGTGTGTGTGTGTGTGTGTTGTGTCCACTGGGTGTGAATGGAACTGTTGTGGGGGGGCCCGCAGTACCACCCCGGGGCCCGAGGCCACCAGGGCCAGATGCCGCCACTCCGGCACCCAATGGCCCAGGGCCGCCCCTGGCCAAGTGGGGGCCCTAAGCAGGATTTTATTTTGGGGCCCCCCTTCCAATAACATAATAATAATAATAATAATAAATTACAATTACTAACGAATCAAATGAACAGCCTCTATCATCAGTGGAACAAGAACTTTGTAGATCAAAAGTGGAACAATAACTTTACAGATGCACACGTCTGAAAAAAGTTTTATGCCACAAAGTTTTTTCTTTTTTGTTTCAACAACATCCCACCTTCAAGTGAAGCACGAGCCTCAGACTGTTTGGACTTTTTCTTTCTTTTGCTAGCTCCTGAATCGTATTGACGTTTGGAAGCCATCTCTCTCTCTCTCTCTCTCTCTCTCTCTCTCTCTCTCTCTACTCTCTACCTGAAAACAACTGCCTGCCGGCCCATCTGACCGCTGATTGGTCAGATGGTGAAGCTTCGCGCGTTCATTCATTCATTGCGTCTCTTTCTCTCTCTCTCTCTCTCTCTCTCTCTCTCTCTCTCTCTCTCTCTCTCTCTCTCCTGCCTCAGGCTGACTTGGTGGCGGTGTTCTACACGCCTCTTGACAAAATGCAGCGCATCCTTTGCGCATTTGCAGAGAATGATGATACTTTATTGATCCCGATGGAAATTCAATTCACTTGCACAAAATGGGGCCCCCATGGATCGCAGGGCCCTACGCACAGCGCGTGTTCTGCGTGTAGGGAGGGGCGGGCCTGCAATGGCCCCCCAGACCCAGGGAGGCCCTGACAAACCACCCCGAGGAGCCACGCCCCAGGCCAGAGGGGCCCACAAGAGAAGGATAAAGGGCGCAGAGCCCCAGGCCCTGCCCCAAGCTGGGACCGACAGGAGCAGGGCCCCCAGGCTGTGCGGGAAGGTAGCCCCCCCCGATCCCGGCGGCAAAGCCAGTCCCCCCCACCACCACCCCCACAACTCGGTGGGACAGAAAAGGCCCCAGCCGCCGGGCGCCGCACCAGCCCCCCCAGACCAGGAAGAGCAGAGGCCCAGCCGAGGCCCAGCCGAGGACAGCCTCCCTCCAACCCCCAGGAGCCCCAAACCCCCCCACCCCCTAATCCAACACACACACACACACACACACACACACACACACACACACACACACACACACACACACACACACACACACACATATATATTTACTTACTCTGCGATCTTCTAACGACAGTGACGAGGCAGGAGGTGAGGCAGGCAGGTGAGTCCAGATATTGTTATATGAGTCCGCAGCTGCAGAGTAAAGGCTGTTTTGTGCTAGACGCATGGGCGTGATGTACGGAACTCAGACGAGCAGAATCAGAATGAGAGTTCCCGCTCCCAACCTGCAGGGGGCAGTGCATCGCAAACACACTTCTACCACAGTATTACATTGCAGTAGAAGAAGTAGACTTCTGTTCTGTGTCACCAGCAGGTGATCCTGCAGTGGAGAGCGGAGCATTCAACTATTGTTAAGAATTAAACGTTCCCTCTGTTGAAGTCTGACACTGAAGCTAATTGACATCTATGAGTCCAATCTTGAGTTTTCAGTGTGGATGTGCAGCTTTATGCTTATCGTATCTTTATAACCAAGTCTTCAGTCTCCCTCCTCTTCAGCGCCACTTTTTTTCCACACATCTCCATCCGTGTCGTCATAAAAATTCTGAGGTGCACGGAAGGGCGTGGTGGCTGTAATTACATAATTTGGCCGCATGAAGCTGTGCAGAGCTCACGGACGCGTCAAGCATAAAACAATCTTAAGGCGCCTTCATGCTATCAATGTCCGCGAGTATGTGAGGACTTTGTGAACTCAAAATCGTCATCCTCCCCTGGGCGTGAGTGTCCGCTTTGACCTTGCACGCAGCCCAAATCTTGTGACCGCGAGTCCTGTACATTACTGTAGTGGCCGACTGCGCATGCGCCGGAGCTTGTGTGAGGAGACCCTCCATCTTCTCGTCTGAACAACCACAAATTAGAATCAAGTAAAGATAGATGGCTCAAAACTTCTGAAATGAAACTTAAACTATTTTAGGAAAGGTGGAGAATGCCAGTCAGCAGAAATGTATATATTTTGGGGATCATTACATTACGTTACGTTACAGAACGGAACCCAGGCGAAAGTGAGTCCAGAGTGGAGCATGAATACAATCATGTACCACCGCGACCTGCACAAGGTCTGCAGACGAGCTTCGCAGTGTGAAGCCACTAACCCTAATCCTCAGTACCGCTGATAAGCGCTGAAACGAGATGAAGGGGAATCCGGTGTTTATTTGGGGATTATTTTAACTGGCCCATCCAGTTTTCTGGAGGCTCATCCACAATCAAAATCCTGGTGCCACTACTGACTACGAGTACAAAAAACCCCAAGACGGCACAGTCAACATAAAGTCACATTCTGCGGGAAGGCAAATTGTTTTCATCAAAGTGCCTTCAGCCTAAAATCCCACTTTAACACAAAGCAAACGTCAGTGGGGATTCTGCTGTCTGTTCTCAGCTGCAGCAACCTTGGAAATCAGAAGTGGTCAGCTCTGCTCTCAGACAATTTCAAAAAGTTACTTTGTCTTTGTAACTGCTGAAAAAGGGGTAACAGGAGTATTAATGTGGATAAATGTTTGTTTTGAAAAAGAGAAGTTTATTGTTAACATGAAAGGTGTATAATAAACACTTTAAAGTGCAGATATATTCTTTCTTGAGTCTATTTGATGATGCAAAATGAAATGCTTATATTATAGACTGTTTTTAAAGACAGGTTAATGCAGGAAAGATTTGACCTTGCTGGCATGTTTCAGCTGCACCTGCAGCCTTCTGCCGTTAAAACAAGAGTCTATAATATACGTATTTAGAACAACAAAATGAACATAACTCAACTAAAATGAAATGCTATTTATATAGATTAAAAAAAACTATTGAATCTCATCTTTCTTCATTAAAATTAATCCAGAGCAACCATGAGATTAATCTGAATAAAAGTGTAAATCAGTCTTAATAAACCACTACTAATAATTATTAATGAAATATATTTATATTATTTAAACATAGAGAAGAGGATTTGTTGTGATCACACAGAGGACACTCAGGCCCCGTTTACACCACAACAAAGATGAGTGGAACTGTCAACAATCTGTTGAGTTTTGGGGGGCCGTGACACGGGGGCTCAGAGCATCTTCAACCGTCACTGTTTCATACTGGCTGCAGAGTGGATTCTTTCCTTCCTGCTCCCGACTCCTCACATAGAGACCAGAGGCTACGGAGTGCTGTTACTGCACCTGTGCACCTCTGCTGTGGTAAATAATTCTTCTGCCCATGTGCAAGTAACAAACATGGCGGCCTCCGTAGTGTGAGGCGTTGTAATTGGAACATTGTGTAAACGAGGTGTTGTCATTTGGAACTTTGTCATGGGGCATAATGGGGCCTATGTCAGGAGTCACACACCTCGCTCCAGCACCGGATCCTCTCTGGCACTCCTGCAGGCAATCAGCTAATTGATTGCCATGTATTCTTAAGCCCTGCAGGGAGGAGGGTCCGGTGCCAGAGGATTGTCTATTCCCAGTCCGTGTGGAGAGTCCCTTGTTGGCTTGCTGCCGCAGGTGAGTCGGTGTTGTCCTCCCCGGGGAGTGAGTGTCCTCCCCGGGGTGGTTCCCGTTCCTGTTCCAACGCCCGGTTCCAAGAAGTCCGGGTCCCTTGCCGGTTCCTAGAAGTTCCCCGTCCGGGTCCCCTCCCGGTTCCTAGAAGTTCCCCGTCCCGGTTCCAAGGAGTTCCCCGTCCGGATTCCGTCCCGGTTCCAAGAAGTTCCCCGTCCGGGTCCCGTCCCGGTTCCTAGAAGTTCCCCGTCCGGGTCCCGTCCCGGTTCCTAGAAGTTCCCCGTCCCGGTTCCAAGAAGTTCCCCCGTCCGGGTTCCGTCCCGGTTCCAAGAAGTTCCCCCGTCCGGGTCCCGTCCCGGTTCCTAGAAGTTCCCCGTCCGGGTCCCGTCCCGGTTCCTAGAAGTTCCCCGTCCGGGTCCCGTCCCGGTTCCAAGAAGTTCCCCCGTCCGGGTCCCGTCCCGGTTCCAAGAAGTTCCCCCGTCCGGGTCCCGTCCCGGTTCCTAGAAGTTCCCCGTCCGGGTCCCGTCCCGGTTCCTAGAAGTTCCCCGTCCCGGTTCCAAGAAGTTCCCCCGTCCGGGTTCCAAGAAGTTCCCCCGTCCGGGTTCCGTCCCGGTTCCTAGAAGTTCCCCGTCCGGGTCCCGTCCCGGTTCCAAGAAGTTCCCCCGTCCGGGTCCCGTCCCGGTTCCTAGAAGTTCCCCGTCCGGGTCCCGTCCCGGTTCCAAGAGGCCCCCCAGAGATTCCCCCGGGTCCCGTCCCAGTTCCAAGAGGCCCCTCAGAGTTCCCCCGGGTCCCGTCGCCGTTCCAGCTCCCCTTTCCCTGTTTCCTCAATAAAACATTGACGTTTGCAAACAATTTCCTGCTTGAGGTCTGCTTTTGGGTTCAGGACACTCCACGCGCCAGCTCCCCGCCGTGACAGCCTAACCGACAAATTCTACTTTCCAGCATTATGGCGGTGCTACCGGCTGCATTTCTACAGCGTCACGCTCCAGAGCGACGGCGACCAATCAGGGTTCATGAGCTCAAAAGATCACTGACGATTGCACCATAACAGCTACAGATGACAACAAAACACAAAGAAGGGAATTTTCACGTTCAGTCTTCAGTGTCTTCTGGCCTGGTGCGAGCAGTAATGACAGAATGTTGACATGCTAGTGACATGCTTATATTTTGAGAGAGCAGAAGCTCTGGTTCATGTCTGTGTGTGAAGTCCTGGCTGGTACGATCTGCTCTGCATTGATTGTCACGTGTTGATGGAGGTGAACGGGGACCTGCTGTCTATCTTTAGTGCTGTGCTAAAGTAAAACGCTGCTCAGCGTACCTGGTGGAATCATACTTATTGACCAGAATGCGCCAAAAATATTTATTATTGGTGTTGGGATTGTCACGGATCACGGACAGGACCCAAGTGCAGGACTCTGGAGGCAGGCTGGATTCAAACAAGTCTTTTATTTCATGGTTGACAGTACTTAACTTGATCACTGGACAGGACAGACGAGACAAGGAAGACTAACAAACCAACAATGACTAAACACAGACAGGACATATATATAGGGCAGGGTGATGATTGGAAAGTGGCCACAGGTGTGGAGCTGGAGCGCCCAGACCTATGGCCCGCCCACTCTTAAAGGGGACCTCAGTCCAAGTTCCTGACAGGGATTTCTTACCTCATGAGGATAACTCGGTACCATTTATGTTGTGTTTGGCTATCGATAATGAATAATAGTTATTGAAGATAGTTATTAATTATGTTATTGAAAATTTAATCTGATCTGTATCAGAAATCTCGAAGCACCACCTGTTTAACAGAAAATTATTGCTAATTCAGTTCTATCAGCCTGTCAGGTTTAGGCTATAGACATTTATTAAATCTGCAAGAAAGAACAAGACAACAAGGATAAGTTTGTTTTGACTCGCGAGGAGAATGGATAGGGAGTGCTTCAGCCACAACCTCCAACCCATTCTGAAGACTCTCTCCCACTTCCTCTCTTTTATTAGGGGTTTGAAGGTGGGGAGTGGAAGAAAGGTGAAAGGAAAGCACCGTAGTGGAAAATCACTAGACAAGCACAAGTCGGAACATTCACTATGTGTGTGGCAGTTTCGACAGGACGTTGGTCTCCTGTTTTATCAGTCTCGGTCAGCGTGTTCCTGCAAGTATTCAAAATACAAGATTAAACGGCAAAGATGCCGTGCTAATTGCAACGTTTCAAATGATTTGGCATGAAGGTGAATTAAGCATTAACATGGTAACTTTATGTAATAATATTCTAACACAGCCTCATAAGATATACTAAACAGTTAATCAGGAATTTTAATTAATAGTTAAATTAATTACAATTACCAGAATTAACAGTAAGGCTTGAAGGATTTTGGAGTTCTTGACACAGAAGAGGTCGACATTTCATTCTCCTTTGTGCACATTAATAAAACAGCAAGTATGATTCCAAAAATTATATTTATTAACAAGGAAAACAAATAAACGCAGATTGTAACTACCTATATACAGCTTGGTGTGTGTGTGTGTGTGTGTGTGTGGACACAGAGAGAGAGAGAGAGAGAGAGAGAGAGAGATATGGAGGGAGTGTGTGATGGAACTACAAAACAAGATGGCGGATCACAAGAAACTACATTCAAATGGAGGTTATCAGAGAGCAGGAAGTCTGTCCTGGGTCTCCACCATGTGCTGGAGAACAATGGAACAATGGAAGCTAGTCTTTAGCATCTGCTTCCTGTATGTCTCTGCTAAAGGACCATTTCTAGAATGACTTGATGTGAATGCGACTTGCTTTTTAAAATGTCAGATGATGTTCAGTTACTGTGTGATGTTGTCTTTGATGTGATATGTGTAGGATTGTTATGGGGTTATATTTGTGCCAAAATTCTGAGCGAGCGATGGGAAAATTTGAGCGCAAAAAATTAATTGTGCAAGCACACTAATAGCATTTTGAGGAAATATTCAAATTGCGCAAAGACAAACTTGAGATTGCTCAAAAATAATTTCTGCGCTCAGATTCTTCCTCTGCGCGCTCAACCTCTCTCTCTCTCTCGCTCAACCTCTCTCTCTCTCGCTCTCAACCTCTCTCTCTCTCTCGCTCAACCTCTCTCTCGCTCGCTCAACCTCTCTCTCTCTCGCGCTCAACCTCTCTCTCTCTCGCGCTCAACCTCTCTCTCTCTCTCGCGCTCAACCTCTCTCTCTCTCGCGCTCAACCTCTCTCTCTCTCTCGCTCAACCTCTCTCTCTCTCGCGCTCAACCTCTCTCTCTCTCGCGCTCAACCACTCTCTCTCTCGCTCGCTCAAATCTCTCCACGTCCGCGCTCAAGTTCTGCTGTGCGCTCGCTCAAAATGTGCAAAGCCCAAATGTGACAGACACGGTTGTCCACCAATCACAGAAATTTGGGGCGGGCCTTGAATTCTGATTGGTTGCTTCGGATTCTGGAAGTGCCTCATAACCAACGAAGAAGAAAAAGAAGAAGAGGGAAAAACAAACAGAAGGGAAAACAGAAATAAGGAAAACTAAAGATAATGATCCTGGATTTCAACATGTTTTCCCCCGCAGTTTGTTTTTCCCTCTTCTTTTTCTTCTTCGTTGGTTATGAGGCACTTCCAGAATCCGAAGTAACCAATCAGAATTCAACGCCCGCCCCAAATTTCTGGGATTGGTGGACAACCGTGTCTGTCACATTTGGGCTTTGCACATTTTGAGCGAGCTCACAGCAGGACTTGAGCGGAGGTGGAGAGATTTGAGCGAGCGAGTGAGAGAGAGAGAGAGGTTGAGCGAGCGCACAGCAGAACTTGAGCGGAGGTGGAGAGATTTGAGCGAGCGAGTGAGAGAGAGAGAGAGGTTGAGCGAGCAGAGGAAGAATCTGAGCGCAGAAATGATTTTTGAGCAATCTCAAGTTTGTCTTTGCGCAATTTAAATATTTCCTCAAAATGTTATTAGTGTGCTTGCACAATTCATTTTTTTGCGCTCAAATTTTCCCATCGCTCGCTCAGAATTTTGGCACAAATATAACCCCATAGATTGTGAGTTAACAGCAAAGTAAAGCAAATATTAGCATGCAGACCCTGTGTCTGTGGCAGAGCTAACAGTGGTTCACAGGTTGATAACTGCTCCTAATATCATTATCAAAAGAACGCAATCACTGTAATAGAATCTAATATTATTATCAATAGAACTCAATCACTGTCGTAGAATCTAATATCAATATCATAGAACTCAATCACTGTAATAGAATCTAATATCATTATCTATAGAACTCAATCACTGTAACAGAATCAACACATCTTCATAAAGTTAAACAGTTCTATCATAGCATCAAGTTTAACTAATCTCAGGTAAAGCCCAGTTGTTGTTCCCACTTCCTTGAAGGAGTTCAGTTGTCCTGCTGGAGGGAAGCTGGTGTCTTCTCCTGTAGTTAGCACCTCCTGCTAACTGTGGTTGCTGGTTCTGCAGGCTGAGGAGAAGAAGATGAAGTTGATGTTTCAGGAGCTGCGTCCCTTTGTCCAGACTGAGGAGCTGGTCGCTCTGTTTGTGGTGCTTTTCCTGGTTGATGGGAGATCAGACTCTGGGTGCTGGTCTCAGGTTCCGGGGGAAGTGCTGACCCTTGTGGGCCGTCAGATGAGGAGTTGAGGCCTCTGGTGTTAGCTGGATGCTAACGCTGGGTGAGCTGCCTCCAGCAACCTCCTCCTCCATTGAAGAACAGGAGCAAAAGTCTTCTTGAGAGAATCTCCAAATCTTTTCATGAAAGTTGGGGGTTCGAAGGTGTGAAATCCTGAGAGCTTCAACCAATCAGTGACTGGCTGAGAGCATGAGGGAAGCGTCTTTTGAGCAGAAAGTGGGGGAGGATTTACATGGGTCTTCAGTAGCAAAAAGTCCTCCCTGCTGTGAGTGCTGCTCAGTCACATTTCTAGTCCAACTCTTTTTATTGACATTTTTCAAATCAAATGTAAATGAAATGGTACATTTCAAAAATAATAAAGCCCCTCATGCCCCCCTCCCTTCACCCACCCACCCCGCTCAGGTCAAATAACCTTGGACACATGGCACAAACCTACGATACAAACATAGACATTCGCACACACACTCATACCACGTAAAGGACAGACATTAAAGATTGGAAAAAAAAAAAAAAAAAAGGGGAGGAAAAATTAAATAAATAAATAAATAAAATAAACATATAAATAAATAAATAGAAGAGATCATTCCTCATCAGGATCTGGGGATAAATCAAGAGACTTGATGTACAACAGAAAGGGATTCCACAAACTCTGAAACGTTTCAGTAGAGCCCTTTAACGAGAACCGGAGTTTTTCCAATTTTAGATTGTAGAGGACTTCTTTAATCCAACGGCCATATGATGGGGGTTGAGCCAACTTCCAATTGTATAAAATGAGTCGCCTAGCCAACAGGGTCGTAAAGGCAACAGTGTGTTTTAATGACTTAGAAAATGTGGTATCAGGGGAGATGGTGAATATAGCTGATAATGGATTAGGAGGAATTGTCTGACCATATGCTCCTCCTATAGTGTTGAAAATACTCTCCCAAAAAGAACATAGCTTAGGACAAGACCAGAACATATGAATATGATCAGCAGGAGATTGTTTACATCGAGTGCAGATATTGCTAACAGAGGGGTAGATTTTAGATAGTCTTGAATTGGTATAGTGAACTTTGTGGAGGATTTTGCATTGGATGAGGCTATGGCGGGCGCATATCCAGGAGGAATGGACCAACTTCAGGGCGGAGTTCCAATGTTGCTCGGTTATGTTCATATTTAAATCACTCTCCCATGAGGCTCGAATAAATGATAAGGGGTTTGGGGCAATTGAACGTAAGGAGGTGTATAGTACAGAGATGCACTTTTTATGATTGGGGCCCATTGATAGCAAAGTGTTGATCAAAGTTTCCGGAGGGCGATTTGGAAAATGTGGGAACTGCTTCTTTACAAAATCTCTCGCCTGGAAAAAACGAAAAAGGTGGGAGTTCGGTAAGTCATATTTAGAAGAGAGTTCAGCGAAGGATAAAAAGATGCCATCTTTATAGAGGTCTTTCACGGCAATAATACCACGATCGTGCCAAATTGCAAATGCGGGGTCAGTACAAGAAGGTTTGAATAAGTGGTTTTTCAGTAGTGGGCTTAGTATGGAGGGGCCCTGCAAGACCAAACACTTCCTGAGCTGGTTCCATATTCTCATGGAGATCGATGCAATGGGGATGCATGTACCTACAGGTTTTAAAGGAAGAGTGAGTGATGAGCATAGGGCAGAACGTAGTGAAAAGTGTGGGGTTGCAGTCTCAAGATGCACCCAGGCTGGGAGGGGCTCAGAGCCTCCAACCATCCAATATAGGAGTTTCTGTACGTTAGCTGCCCAATAATAATGCCTAAAATTGGGGAGGGCAAGCCCTCCCTCACATTTAGGGGATTGTAGAATTGATTTGCGTATTCGAGCCGGTTTAGTTCCCCATAGGAATTTGGAAATTGCTTTATCTAATTTATCGAAAAATGATTTTGTGAAAAATATGGGGACATGTTGAAAAAGGTAGAGAAGTTTAGGAAGGGTGATCATCTTGATCAAGTTAACCCGACCAGCGAGAGATAGAGGTAAGACAGACCAACGGGCAAAATCCTTCTCTATCTTTTCAATTAAAGGTAAAAAATTTGCCCGGAGCATGTCAGACATATTTGGAGTGACAAAAATTCCCAGGTAGCGGATCCCGTTGTCTGCCCATTTAAATGATGTTAG
>NC_137664.1:25164646-25167146 GCF_963422515.1 Blennius ocellaris | reverse complement strand
CTTTCTGCATCTGCTTCCTCAGATTAGCTTTGTCTGTTTACGACCCAGAATGCACTGTGCTCTACGTCACGTCCTCTTGCTCCGTCCACGGGAAGGTCTGCCGACTATCTGTTCATTTGCAAGTGAACCAAGACCCACATTTTTGGAAAACCTTTTTTCACCTTTTTGAACCGGATCACAGTCCGAGGAGCATTCACACCTGACCAAATGAAGCTGACTTTACCCGGAACCAACTCTGGTCTAGACCAAACAGTGCAGGTGAGAGTCACACAAACACATCAGACCTCACAAATTAGAAACTTACTTGATATTATTCTAAATACATTTAGATATATATTTTTTGTATGCTGCTATCAGTTCCACCAACCAGGTCTGCTGTCAGAAACCTCTCTCTCATAACACAGGTGACACATAAACAATAAAGCTGTGAAGAGTGCGGGAAACTTTACTCAAGGTGTAACAACTACTGTTACGTTTAACAAAAATGGTACTCAGGGCTCGACATTAAGGCGTCCTTATAAACGTCCGGGGCTGGAAAAAGCTTTGCTCAGGCAAGTGAATCCGCTACCCAGCTTTCCCAAATGAGCTACTGGTTTTTTGGTGATATTTTGACGTTTTTTAGGCAAAAATCACTTGGTATCGCCAACGGATCACGCCACCGCAGGGCGCGACCATTTCTCGCCCTGAGAGCACAATCATGTGGTTCTTGCGTGAACGAGAGGATGGCATGGGAAAACACTTGACGCCGATCACGGCCGCTATTTTCTTCCCCATTCGTGATCCGCATTCTGGTCAGTGATGCTCCGTCTTACCTGGAAAACATGCATTCTGATTGGATAGCGTCGCGTAATTCCTCCGGAATCCGTCGAATTACGTTGTCCGCCATTTTGAATTTTTCACTTCCATCAACATTCAGATGGTCACCAGAACGTATTAAAAACTCACTCAACTTCAACACATAAAAACAACTTCAACTGAAATTACGTATTTTTGATTATTTTGACTTTCTAATCCCAAAGTTTCATAACTTTTTATGGTTCAGAAAAAAAGTTGACTGAGCAGGAAGAGGAACAGGAACAGGATTTGATTTGTTAAAATAATAAAAATACATGTCACACATTTATCATGTTATTGAAATAAATGCACATGTATAAAAAGTGACAAGTACAATATATAAGGTGTGGCAGTAGTATGGTAGTAGGGTGCCACAGCTCCAATCTTAAAGGTATACAGGAGGATTTTCCCGAATTTTAAGAAAGAACCGCCCTCTCCACCTTTTGAAAAAAATGCGCATGCGCAACGCTGTACCTGCTCCCGAGACGGAACGCCTACTAAAACGTGTGCGAGAGACGTGACGAGCCCAGTTCTCCTCGTGCACGCTCTGTTTACAAGTCACAAGTCGGCATCGCTCACATAAGCTCACTTTACAAGAAGATTTGCACCAGAGGGGGTGAAACTGTGTAAAAATGTCCCAGAATAATGCGTCGGGTCGGCCACCGGCATGATGAGAACCGTGTGGAGTGAGCTGCGCGCAGGGACGAGCACGTACGACGGGCTTACGTCATATATCACCAGAATGATTGACAATTGGGAGGACCAGTTATTTTGATGATCCACCCGGAAGAAGAAAATCCTCTACTATACCTTTAATACTATCAAATTTATTTCAGACTAACACAGCAAAAAGCTGTGTTTATTATACATATTATTATTATTATTATTATATGTTTATTTGCAGCTGGTTGGCCTAAAATAAAAAAATGTGGGTGTTAAATCAACTCTGGGATTTTTGCTGTGAAGATCAAACTTAAAATATACATTATTATTCTTTCATATTGAAGAGTATAAAGAGATACGCCTTCCCTGATTTTCATTGCGCTATCTTGATTATTAAAGAAACTACAAGTGTTTAACAAAATGTTTATGTAAAAAGGGGGTGGTTGGTAGTGCGGTCATCTCCCAATCGGAACGTTGCAGGTTCGATCCCATCTCTGCCTGCCCGCATGGCGAAGTGTCCTGAGGCAAGACACTGAACTCTGAACTGCCTGTGAGAGAGTGAGTGGTTGGTGGTGGTCGGAGGGGCCGATGGCACAAAATGGCCTCGCTTCCGTCAGTCTGCCTCAGGGACGACAGACTACAGACGTAGTTAATCACCATCCAGTATGGAATAAATGAATAATGCAATGAAAAGCCTCTTTGAGTGTCTAGAAAAGCGCTATATAAAACCAATGCATTATTATTAAAAGTTATGTTGGTCGAATTCATACATTATCCAAGCTTATACATTTCTATTAAACTTCGGGTAAGTCAAAATTTGTCCGGGCAAGTAAAAAGTTGCTCAAAATCCTTGATGTCAAGCCCTGGTACTAAATGTCCTGCTGTTTGATAAAAAAAGATGACTGACTGTTAAATTTCTCCACATTCACAGCAATGCTTGCACTGAGTAGGCACTTGGAAATCTTCGCGTAACGTCGTGTCATTTTCCAGCGTCACGATGACG
>NC_137664.1:25022644-25161946 GCF_963422515.1 Blennius ocellaris | reverse complement strand
AAATGCAGCGCATCCTTTGCGCATTTGCAGAGAATGATGATACTTTATTGATCCCGATGGAAATTCAATTCACTTGCGCACAATGGGGCCCCCCATGGATCGCGGGGCCCTACGCACAGCGCGTGTTCTGCGTGTAGGGAGGGGCGGGCCTGTGCACACTGAGCAGCCGGTGGTCACGGAGCTGGGAACTGGGAACTGGGAGCTGGGGGTTGGGAGCTGCATGGGGCTGGTAGATGGGGGCTGGGGGCTGGGAACTGGGAACTGGGAGCTGGGAACCGCGAGCTGGGAACTGGGAGCTGAGACCGGCGAGCTGGGAGCTAAGACCTGGGAGCTGGGAATTGGGAACTGAGAGCTGGGAGGTGGGAGCTGCATGGGGCTGGTAGATGGGGGCTGGGAACTGGAACTGGGAACTGGGAACTGGGAGCTGGGAGCTGGGAGCTGGGAGCTGAGACTGGGGAGCTGGGAACCGCGAGCTGGGAACTGGGAACTGAGAGCTGGGTGCTGGGAGCTGGGAGCTGGGAGCTGGGAGCTGGGAGCTGAGACTGGGGAGCTGGGAGCTGGGAACCGCGAGCTGGGAACTGGGAACTGAGAGCTGGGTGCTGGGAGCTGCATGGGCTGGAGGCTGGGGGCTGGGAGCTAGCAACTGGGAGCTGGAAGCAGGTAGCTGGGAACTGGTAACTGGCTCCTACTGCGGTCACACTGTCACCGCCCGTGTGCACGAGGGATGTAGCGAGTAATCGATATGAATCCGTATCTAGATACAAACATGCGCAATGCGAGTGTATCAGTGCCTTCACTGTGCATCGGTGCATTTTACAGGCGAACAGGAAATACATATCGGTCACTGCGTGCCTGCATCGGTATAGATACATATATATACAGTTGTATAGATTTTTTTCATGTTGTAGTTTTTCCAAAAATACATCGTGAAAATTCGTTTTGCACATTGTATTTTTTTCACGTTGTATTAAATTCTATCCTGTGTTTCCGAGATGCATTGAATGCACCATCAGCCAGATACTTTCACCCACAAGCTCGTCCCGCAGCATCGGAGAGGCCGTCATTGGGGAATCCAAGATGGCTGAGAATATGTCCACTTCCTTATGATCGCTGCCATTTTGATCCGAATCACCAACACAGCGTCACTGTCGGTGGGAGGTAGTAGTACAAGGAATATGCAGGTCGCCGCCATGTTTTGTTCCGAGTCACAATCACAGCGCCACTGTCAGTGGGAGGCAAGAGTGCTCCTCCAGAATTGAAACCCAGTCAGTGCGGTATCAAAATGGCGGCGTAGGGCCGCTGACATGCTTGTTTGTGGGCGCCAAAATACTTGTTTGTGGTCGCTGCCATACGTGTATGTGGTCGCCGCCATATTTAAAAGGCCAAAAGACGTCAGTAGCTTAAGTTACGTCACGGTTTCATGGATCATGTTCAGTTTGAAGAAGCACAAGAACACTGGAGGAACATCCAGGTAGATATAATGTGAATAAAGCTCAGAGAGTATTTATAAGGTCCAGAGCCAAGTGGATTGAAGAGAGAGAACCCCCCTCCCCACCATCATATTCCATGTTCAATATATAAAAACACAACCTAGTATAATGGAGGTTTTGAGTTTATTTACCAACCTGTATGCATCTTCTTAAGAAAATGCTGAATCACTTTTCAATTAGATAAATGATGTGATTCTCGTAAATGAAGAAAACTTTACAAATGTGGAAGAGGATGGAACCAAATTTTGAACAATTCAATTTAATGTATGATCATAAAAACAGCCCCTGACTGATCTCCAGGCTCAGATGGAAGAACGACAAACATTTCTGAAAGAAACTAAAATGTTGCTTTTTGAAGCAATAATGGTAATGAATTGGTAGTGAACTGGTAATGAATTATTGACAATGAAATGAGGCAAAATTATTTCAGACATCCTGAATAAGCTTTCATTTTATTTGTCATGTTTCCTTACCTTCAGGACAACATAGTGTCCCAGATTGTAGCTGAGCCACGTAGCAAAGGTTTATTCTGGAGACACTTGCTGTGGACATGATGGACCAAGTTGTCCAACTCTCTCTGGACCTATTTCAGCAAGACACTGCAGCTGGAACCACATCTGGAGAGTTCAGCTACTAAACTGATCTGCCTGCTTCATTCATGCAGTGACAATGTGGTGCATTAAGCAAAACTCACTACAAGAATGGAGAGTAACTGTAGTTACTTCAGCAGGAAAGGAGTAAATGTCCATGACAAACCTTTAAAAAGTCCCTCTGACAACTTTAAAAGAATAAAACATCCATGAATCATTGTTCTTTATTTTATACACAAGCTCAGGTGACTTTGATAGAGAAAACTCATGTGAGACAGTGTGGAAAGGAAAAGTCCCTCTAAGAAAGCTTTGGAGAAACCAGAGTCAGAGGTGGCGTCTTTTCTGCTGAGCAGTTGAGGTGAGAGGACAGAAGAGAGGACAGAAGAGAGGACAGACAGACAGATAGATAAGAGAGAGATCCACTCTGTGAAGACTGATCAGGACAGGAGGCTTCAAACCACCTTCAGCTCCATTGTCAGACATCCAGCAGGGGGGGTTGAGAGACAGACTACAGGAGAGAGAGGCAAATGTTAGTGACATGTCATAGTGGTAAAGAAGTAGTAAAGAATCTCAGTTCAGGTCCTCCAGCAGTGTTAATGTGTGGCAGCTTTACTACAAAATGGTCCAGTGTGTCCTGAAGCAGCTCTCACTGTAAACTTTATTAAATAGAAAAGTCTTCATCCAAACCTTAAAAATAGAGACTATTTCAGCCCCCCTAACTGAAACTGGGATCTGGTTCCACATAAGAGGAACCTGAAAGCTCCGCCTCCATTCTACTTTTAGAAAACCAAAGAACCTCCATTTAGCAGCACTCTGAGAACCAAGTGTTCTTCTGGGGAGATATGGGACTAAAGCCCCGTTTCCACCGCACACAAGTGCCGGGACGGAGCGGAGCGGTACGGAATAGAGACCCCGACCGAAATTTTGGGTCACGTTCCCACTGCAGAGAGGAGCGTTAAAAGTGGGCGGGGCTTATGAATGTATGTCACATTACAACAGAAAAGAAAGTCATCATATCTAGATCTTGTGAATCCTCTGTTGTTGTTTACATCCTATATTTTGCACTGTTATTTTTTGCAGCGGAAAAAAAAAAAAAGTAACTTTTTGCAGCGGTTATTTTTTGCAGCGGCAGAGCTGCAGCCGCAACTTCCGCGTTTGTTGTGAGAGAGCAAAACCTCCGGCCACTTGCCGGCGACTTGGGGCGACGTGCCCCGCACTCGAGCGCTCGGGTGCGGTGCAAGTGACCGGCGCGTTCCTCCGGGTTGGCTGAGGCACAGACACAGGAGTCTGAGCTTTCTGCTCAAACGCAGGAGGTTCTCCACTCCGGCGCTGATCGCGGTCCGGCAGCTCAGCGCCGGAACACGGAGGCGCCGAGCTCCGAGCTCCTTTTCATGGCTTCCGCGGTCCGTCCCCGCGATAAAGCGCCACTGACCGCGGTTAAACAGAACACTGACCGCCTCTGGGAAGCGGAGCTGCCGGAGCGCGATCAGCGCCGGAGCCCAAAGCTCCAGACTCCCGTGTCACGGACGCACATCCACACCATGGCGAGCGCTATGCTGCAAACAGAAAACTCCAACGCGATGCAAAGTCCCTCCCCCCGGTCTCCCCCTGCCTCAAGTCGCTGTTTCACCACAAACACTAAAGTTGAGCAGCAAAGAAAAGAAAAGGAAAATAAAAACAACCAGAGCAAAGTGACCACACTGACAGAGGATTCGTCCAGCCGACACATTAAAATATTGAGGGCGTGTCGTATATCACTGACCAATCAGCAGACAGCTCCTCAAACTCAGACCCGTTCCATGGTCCTGGTACCCCAACGGAAGGGGAGCGGAAAAGCGGTCGCCTTTGGAGCGGTTTAGACCGGTCTAGGCCGGTACTTTTTGTGCGGTGGAAACGGGGCTTAATAGATCTTTAAGATATGAGGGAGCCTGGTTGTTAAGAGCTTTATAGGTTAGAAGAAGGATTTTAAATTCTATTCCAGATTTAACAGGGAGCCATTGAAAAGAGGTTCATATTAGAGTGATGTGATCTCTGAGGCTGGTCCTTGTCAGGACTCTTGCTGTAGCATTTTGAATCAACTGAAGACTTTTTAAGCACTCATTTAGACATCCTCTTGAAGCAAATGTATGGATTCGTTTTTCAGCATCACTCTGTCATATAGTCTTGATTTTAGAGACATTATGCAAATGTAAGGTAAAGATTCCAATAGATAAGACAGTAATGAGCAGCAGCAGCGCAGCTACACTCTACACACACATGAGTTTATGTGAATGAGGCTTGTTTTGTAAACCGTCAGGAGTCGTCAGATGGTGTTCAGTTACTGTGTGATGTTGTCTTTGATGTGATTTGTGTAGGATTGTGAGTTAACTAGTTAGTAAAGCAAAGATTAGCATGCAGACCCTGTGTCTGTGGCAGAGCTAACGTTGGTTTACAGGTTGATAACTGCTCCTAATATCATTATCTATAGAACTCAATCACTGTAATAGAATCTAATATCATTATCAATAGAACTCAATCTCTGTAATAGAATCAACACTGTGAGGATCCACACCTCACTCCAGCACCGGACCCTCCCTCACTGACACTCCTGCAGGTAATCATCTAATTGATTGCTCCCACATCTTAAGCCCTGCAGTGAGGCAGGTCCGGTGCCAGAAGATTGTGTCTCTGTTCGGAGTCACCGTCCCCTCTCATGCGCTCCACGACTCCCTGCTTCAAGCGCCCTTGGCCACCCCACCCCACCCCGCCTCGCTGTGCAGCGTGCCTCCCTGCTGCAGTCCCCTCACCTGCGCACTCTGCATCCCAGAATCTCCGTTCCCTCATCTCCCAGGTCTTGCAATAGAAATAAATTATTGCTAATTGTGCCTGCTCTGCCTCCTGGCCTGCTTCTGGGTTTCAGAAACTCCACGCACCGGCTCTCAGCCGTAATGCAACACATCTTCATAAAGTTAAACAGTTCTATCATAGCATCAGGTTTAACTAATCTCAGGTAAAGCCCAGTTGTTGTTCCCACTTCCTTGAAGGAGTTCAGTTGTTGTCCTGCTGGAGGGAAGCTGGTGTCTTCTCCTGTAGTTAGCACCTCCTGCTAACTGTGGTTGCTGGTTCTGCAGGCTGAGGAGAAGAAGATGAAGTTGATGTTTCAGGAGTCCTTCTTTGCAGCTCCTGGTTGTTCCTTTTGTCCAGACTGAGGAGCTGGTCGCTCAGGTCTGTGATGGTTTTCCTGCTGGTTGAGGAAAACACAAAGAAGTTCTGTGAGGCGTCGTTTCCCTGGTCCGTCCTGGAGGAACTGGTTGGTTTTCCTGGTTGATGAGAGATCAGACCCTGGGCGCTGGTCTCTGGATCTGGAAGGTCTGACCCTCGTGGTGGGTCAGCAGAGGAGTTGAGGAGTGGAGGCCCCTGGTGGCAGGCCTCTGGTGGTAGTGTATGCTAACGCTGGGTGAGTTGAGCTGCTGGGAAGCAGCTCTTCCCACAGTGTTCACAGGAGAAAGCTCGCTGCAAGAGAGAGTATGAGACTGCTTTTACAGGCTTTTCTTGAAAGTATGTGGATTCGAAGGTGTCGAATCCTCAGAGCTTCAACCGATCAGTGACTGGCTGAGTGCATGGGGGAAGCGTCTTTTCAGCAGAAAACGGGGGAGGGTCTTCTGTGGCAAAAGGTCCCCCCCACTGGGTGTGATGGTCAATCACATTCCTGGGTCAGAATTCATATGTCATGACTGTATCATGACATATGAAAATTGTCTTTCCTTAGAAATGAACAAACGTTTTGTGGTCTTGTGAGATCCCAACATTTCCATATTTAAAAATCATCCAAAAACGTCTACTGACAGACAGAGATCTCAAAAAAATCTTAAATTTTCCCCTGGAGTGTTCCCAAAAGCAGCAAAGCAGCCCTAAACTATGATTGCTCCCTTCACCATATGTCACTGTTGTTATACTTTGTGATGTTTATTATTTGGAAAATCCTTTATCATGAGTCCACTGACAAAATTTTCCCAAGTGGGATAATAATAATGCATTGGTTTTATATAGCGTTTTTCTAGGCACTCAAAGACGCTTTACATTGCATTGCTTTATTAATTTATTCCATATGGGATGGTGGTAAACTACGTCTGTCGCCACGGCTGCCCTGGGGCAGACTGACGGAAGCGAGGCTGCCATTTTGCGCCGTCGGCCCCTCCGACCACCACCAACCATTCACTCTCACACTGCATTCACACAGGCAGTTCAGGGTTCAGTGTCTTGCCCAAGGACACTTCGGCATGTGGGCAGGCAGAGATGGGATCGAACCTGCAACCGTCCGATTGGGAGATGACCGCTCGACCGAAGAAAATATGATTCCAGGTCAAGTTCATGAAGGAGCAGTAAACAGGTTTCCTTTCTCATCTCAATGGGAGTGGAGAAGCTCATTTATTAGAGGTGTGGCTGGTGTCTGCTGGTGTCTGCTGGTGTCTGCTGGTGTTTGCTGGTGTCTCCTGGTGTCTGCTGGTGTCTGCTGGTGTTTGCTGGTGTCTCCTGGTGTCTGCTGGTGTCTCCTGGTGTCTGCTGGTGTCTGCTGGTGTTTGCTGGTGTCTCCTGGTGTCTGCTGGTGTTTGCTGGTGTCTCCTGGTGTCTGCTGGTGTCTCCTGGTGTCTGCTGGTGTCTCCTGGTGTCTGCTGGTGTCTGCTGGTGTCTCCTGGTGTCTGCTGGTGTCTGCTGGTGTCTGCTGGTGTTTGCTGGTGTCTGCTGGTGTCTCCTGGTGTCTGCTGGTGTCTGCTGGTGTTTGCTGGTGTCTGCTGGTGTCTGCTGGTGTCTGCTGCTGTTTGCTGCTGTTTGCTGGTGTCTGTTGGTGTCTGCTGGTGTCTGCTGGTGTCTGCTGGTGTCTGCTGGTGTTTGCTGGTGTCTCCTGGTGTCTGCTGGTGTTTGCTGGTGTCTGCTGGTGTCTGCTGGTGTCTGCTGCTGTTTGCTGCTGTTTGCTGGTGTCTGTTGGTGTCTGCTGGTGTCTGCTGGTGTCTGCTGCTGTCTGCTGGTGTCTGCTGGTGTCTGCTGGTGTCTGCTGGTGTCTGCTGCTGTTTGCTGGTGTCTGCTGGTGTCTGCTGGTGTCTGCTGGTGTTTGCTGGTGTCTCCTGGTGTCTGCTGGTGTCTGCTGGTGTTTGCTGGTGTCTGCTGGTGTCTGTTGGTGTCTGCTGGTGTCTGCTGGTGTCTGCTGGTGTCTGCTGGTGTTTGCTGGTGTCTCCTGGTGTCTGCTGGTGTCTGCTGGTGTCTGCTGCTGTTTGCTGGTGTCTCCTGGTGTCTGCTGCTGTTTGCTGGTGTCTCCTGGTGTCTGCTGCTGTCTGTTGGTGTCTCCTGCTGTTTGCTGCTGTTTGCTGGTGTCTGCTGGTGTCTGCTGGTGTCTGCTGGTGTCTGCTGCTGTTTGCTGGTGTCTGCTGGTGTCTGCTGGTGTCTGCTGGTGTCTGCTGCTGTTTGCTGGTGTCTCCTGGTGTCTGCTGCTGTCTGTTGGTGTCTCCTGCTGTTTGCTGGTGTCTCCTGGTGTCTGCCAGTGTCTGCTGGCAACTAAAGCTTCTGTCTGATTCTGATGTGGAGGTGATGGAGGGAGAAGGAAAGATGCTGGAAGCTGCAAAATTGTGGTTGTTTATTCCTCTTTTAACACACGCTGTACTAACCAGGTCATTTTACATACACACACACACACACACACACACACACACACACACACACACACACACACACACACACACACACACACACACACACACACACACACACACACACACACACACACACACAGTATAAAACCAACAAAAACTACATTTCCCAAAACCAACACATACTATGACTCCAGTTCCCACAATGCACTTGTCATTTAAAGTGGCAGGCTCAGCACATAGCGCAGGAGAAAACGGCAGAGAAACTAAAATAAATATAATATTAAAAAAAAAAAAAAAAGAGAAACTAAAATAAGTGGAAGCATTATTGCTCTGGTGCCATTTGACTTCGATTCCTGCAATCTAACTGGCAAGATGCCAACGAAGTTTCAACAACCTCATGGATTTGACTGTATTCTCATTCGAAAACATTTAATGTCAAGTAACACAAATGATGTTACTACCTGGACTAAATTAGTGTAGTGATATGAATACTTTATAATGAAATACCATGGCAGGAAGACACTCCACGCATAATCTTCTTCACTCCTGATTGCTCACTTACAACTAATAAACTAAACTAAACTAAACTAAACTAGATGAACTAACTAACTACATCAACTAAGCAACAAAAACACAACAAAGATGAGCTTAAAAGGCTGTTAGGGCAGTGATGGACTGGACACCTTCACACAGTCTTTGTGGTGCTGAAGTCACACACTGCACTGGTGGACTTCCTGAAAGAAACTGGAACACCAGGAGCAAGTGCTGATGTGAGAAATGAAGCTGTTGGACTTCACAAGGCCATCACAGAACGGAGCTTCAAATTTCTCACGTGTGATGCACAAAGTATTGGGCCTAATGGACCCAGCCAATCGGATCCTGCAAGCCGAAGATACAGATCTAATCACCGCAATCCGGCTCATTCAAAGTGCCTCCTCTTGCATAGAGGATCTACCATCAGATGCGGAATTTTTGAAACTGACCTGACAGTGGGGATACAGGTGATGTAGCACCTGCTCCTCCAAAACGACAGGCCACCAGGACCAGGGGCCAAGTGGGGGCCCTAAGCAGGATTTTATTTTGGGGCCCCCCTTCCAATAACATAATCATCATCATCATCATCATCATCATCATAAATTACAATTACTAACGAATCAAATGAACAGCCTCTATCAAAAGTGGAACAAGAACTTTACAGATGCACACGTCTGAAAAAAACTTTGTGGCATAAACAGTTTATGCCACAAAGTTTTTTCTTTTTTATTTCAACAACATCCCACCTTCAAGTGAAGCACGAGCCTCTGACTGTTTGGACTTTTTCTTTCTTTTGCTAGCTCCTGAATCGTATTGATGTTTGGAAGCCATCTCTCTCTCTCTCTCTCTCTCTCTCTCTCTCTCTCTCTCCCTCTCTCTCCTCTCTCTCGCTCTCTCTCTCTCTACTCTCCACCTGTAAACAACTGCCTGCCGGCCCGTCTGACCGCTGATTGGTCAGATGGTGACGCTTCGCGCTTTCAATCATTGCGTCTCTTTTTTCTCTCTCTCTCTCTCTCTCTCTCTCTCTCTCTCTCTGTCTCTCTCTCTCTCTCTCTGTCTCTGTCTCTCTCTCTCTCTCTCCGGCCTCGGGCTGACTTGGTGGCGGTGCTCCCCCCATGGATCGCGGGGCCCTAGCACAGCGCGTCTTCTGCGTGTAGGGAGGGGCGGGCCTGACCAGGACTCTTCAGGACTACGTGGTGAGTGAAGGCCTTGGGTAGCGCGAAGTAGACATTCAACAGGAGTGCAAGTGGCTGTTTTTTTGGCATCATCGACTCTAGTCTGAGAGAAGTCGCTGTGCGTTTCAGCGAGCGTAATGGGAAGTATATGGCAGCTTTGAACAGTTTGGACCTCGTCTGTGAGAATTTCCTGGATGTCAACAAAGTGAAACCACTACGAGATTTAACAAACACAGAAATGGTTGAGGCATAGTTCACAGTTGCATAGGAGTTTCTGAAAATCAGGTGGACAGGCCAGGATGAAGAGAAAGTGACTTTGAGTCAAGTTGTTGCTAAGGAGCACATGGTATTCAGTGCTATGCAAGCAGTAATGACTGCATTCAAACACACACTAACATTCAGGGCATCAACTGCTATGTGCAAAAACTCATTCATGAAGGTAAGAGCGAGTTATTTTATCATATGTATTGTTGCTACCATTTGTGTTTGTGACCAATCTGGTTATTGATCATATGCTCCTCCCTCAAGGACCTGCACGGCTGTACGTCTCCAGGACTCTGAGGCGTGCAGGGAAGATTGTGGCTGACCCCTCCCAACTCCACACAAAAACAGTTTCTTTCCCTCTGACACCAGCCTCTTGAACACAGCCCCAGTCCCCCACAGCCCCCCCCCCCCACTCACAATCACCACCTCCATAAAGACAACATTTACTGCAGCACTGTATATATATATATTTTTTTTTATTATTTTTATTTATTTGACTACTTATCTTTTATTATTTATCCCTTATCATGCCTTATTATTTATCATTATTATTGATGTTGCTGTTTTTTGTGTTTAGTTTTTCTTTGTTCCGTGCACCAACCAAGTCAATTTCCCTGTGCTGTTTTAAAACTACTTAGTTAAAAAAAACTTTCTGATTCTTATTTTATGTTGCTCTGGGTTACCTGCAGAATTGAGCATTTTACTTTAAAAAAGTAATTAGCTACAGTTACAAATTACTTTTCCCAATAAGGAATTGAGTTAGTAACTCAGTTACTATGCTGGAAAAGTAATTATTCACTCTGCAAAGTAATTATGAAGTTTTTTTTAATATTTGTACTATTGTATCAAAGCTTGTTGTGTAGTAACAGCTCCCTCTATGGGCATAAATAGTTAATGCCTCTTTATATTAACTGAATGAAAACTAAACAGTACATTTTAGCATGTATTTATTCAAAGTGAACTATTGCAACTGGCCATGTGCCAAGGAATAAAAAAATATTTGAAATGTAAATACTGAAAAAATAGATTATCACACAATTTGTATTTAAGTTTAAATCTAAGGCACACAAATACAAACTTGCATACAAATTAAAAAAAAAACCTAAAAAAGGGAAAACGGAAAACAAACTATTAAATTGTATAATTATCTGTATATTTACTTGTGGCAGTGTGTTATTGTAACTTGTGTCTTATCATACTTCTATGTGGCTTTGATAAAACTATTGGGCTGCATAGGTTTTCTCATACTATGCATCACTTCATTCACCCCTTGGTTTTCAGCTGCCTTCTGTTCTGAGCTGGAGCCGGGCCTGGGCCCTTCAGTCCTTCAGTCTCTACCTTCAAATCATTAGAGCCATCTGGTGGAGACAGAAAATATAAACATTGGTTCATGAAGCTTCATTTGACCACCGCTGTACTTCGTCTGTGACTGAGTGTGTGAATGGATGAATGTGATTCATGGTGTAAGGCGCTTTGTGGACGACTCAAGCGGTGGAAAAGTGAAATCTATTAACCAAACTTTGCTATTTCTCTTCCTGTTTAGCAGCCTGGTAGCACAGTGGCATGGACAAGGACTCTTCAACGTATGGAGAGAGACTGGGGATGGAACCAGCAGCCCTTAGACTGGGAGATGAGCCACTCTATAAAGCTGTGCTCAACAATCACATACTTTATGAACAATTGTGGGGCAGGGAATTGAAAACCAGCTTCAGCAGAATCCAGACGTGAACAAGGAGCTGGAGCTCACCTTGTCCGGGGTGACGTTCCTGTTGAGGTTCGAGTCGTTTCCCTCGGCCGTGCTGAGTTTATGGTGAAGAAACGCCTTCTCTTCACTCCTCAGTTCACACCAACACTCTTCACATTCACATTCACATTCACATTCCCCTGCATGCCAATGTGGATTCGTCTCGCTGCGTGGAGGACGACTGAAAGCAAAGGAAGAACATTGGGGGTTGCTTATGTGCTTTCAGTGTGAGCATTCCACGTCACACTTGAAATACATACAATTTTATTTGCAGCTTTTAAATGTGTACAGTTACCTTATGAGTATGAAATCAACAAAGGCTCCTCTGTGGCTCTTCCATCAAGGTCCTCTGCCCCCCTCTGCTACAGAGGACACTTGTCTATCTGCAACATGGACAAAACCTCACTACTGTCTGACAAAACATAATCCTCAGTGAACAATGTTGTTATCCAGGAGTTTGTGTTCATCAGCTCTCTGTCCACATCCTCTAAGTCTTAGAAATAAAGTCCAAGCTGCTATTTCTATCAAGACTTCTAAGACCAAAAAGTGTATTGAATTCTGGGTTTTGGGTTCATAATCTGAAATCATTGTAAAGGTGAAGCCAGAGTTGTTGCCTGCTGCCTGTTGCCTGTTGCCTGTTGCCTGTTGCCTGTTGCCTGTTGCCTGTTGCCTGTTGCCAGAACTGGACAGCCAGGAAGCTGCCACGCCCAGTCCTCCATGGCTTGGTGGCTCTTCTTCCAAGACCTTTTCTGACAGAAGAACAACTTCAAGCAACCTCCTATGTGGAACAAAGCAATAGCACACGTATAAGCTCTTGTGTTTTCAAAAAAAAAATCAGTTTAACAATACAGCAACAAACAAACAAACATCCATCCATCCATCCATCCATTGGCTACCGCTTTATCCAGGCCGGGTCGCGGAGGCAGCAGTCCGAGCAGAGTTGCCCAGACTTCCCTCGCCCCAGACACTTCCTCCAGCTCCTCCGGTGGCACCCCAAGGTGTTCCCAGGCCATAGAGAGACATAGTCCCTCCAGCGTGTCCTGGGTCTGCCCCGAGGCCTCCTACCGGAGGGACATGCCCGAAACACCTCCCTCGGGAGGCGTCCGGGGGGCATCCGAAATAGATGCCCGAGCCACCTCAGCTGGCTCCTCTCGATGTGGAGGAGCAGCGGCTCTACTCCGAGCTCCTCCCTGGTGACTGAGCTCCTCACCCTATCTCTAAGGGTGACTGAGCTCCTCACCCTATCTCTAAGGGTGACTGAGCTCCTCACCCTATCTCTAAGGGTACGCCCAGCCACCCTACGGAGGAAGCTCATTTCAGCCGCTTGTATCCGAGATCTCGTTCTTTCGGTCATGACCCATAGTTCATGACCATAGGTGAGGGTAGGAACGAAGATCGACCGGTAAATCGAGAGCTTCGCTTTTTGGCTCAGCTCCTTCTTCACCACGACGGACCGATACAACGTCCGCATAACTGCAGACGCTGCACCGATCCGTCTGTCGATCTCACGCTCCATCTTTCCCCCACTCGTGAACAAGACCCCAAGATACTTAAACTCCTCCACTTGGGACAAGGGCACTCCACCGACCTGGAGGGGGCAAGCCACCTTTTTCCGGTCGAGAACCATGGCCTCGGATTTAGAGGTGCTGATCCTCATCCCAGCTGCTTCACACTCGGCTGCGAACCGTGTCAGTGCACGCTGAAGGTCCAGGCTTGATGGGGCCAACAGAACCACATCATCCGCAAATAGCAGAGATGAGATCCTGTGGTCCCCAAACCGGACCCCCTCCGGCCCCCGGCTGTGCCTAGAAATTCTGTCCATATATATGATGAACAGAACCGGTGACAAAGGACACCCCTGCCGGAGGCCAACGTGCACAGGAAACAGGTCCGACTTACTTTCCCGGGGAGGCTGAGGAGTGTGATCCCTCTGTAGTTGGAACACACCCTCCGATCCCCCTTCTTAAAGAGAGGGACCACCACCCCGGTCTGCCAGTCCAGAGGTACTGTCCCCGCCCGCCACGCGATGTTGCAGAGACGAGTCAGCCACGACAGTCCCTGCACATCCAGAGACTTAAGGAACTCTGGGCGAATCTCATCCACTCCCGGTGCCTTGCCACCGAGGAGCTTCACAACAACCTCGGTGACTTCAGCTTGGGTAATGGACGAGTCCACCTCTGAGAACCCAGTCTCTGCTTCCTCAATGGAAGACGTGGTGGTGGGATTGAGGAGGTCCTCGAAGTATTCCTTCCACCGCCCAACAATGTCCCCAGTTGAGGTCAACAGCTCCCCACTTCCACTGTAAACAGTGTTGGTGGAGAACTGCTTCCCCCGCCTGAGGCGCCGGACGGTTTGCCAGAATTTCCTCGAGGCCGACCGAAAGTCCTCCTCCATGGCCTCTCCGAACTCCTCCCAGACCTGAGTTTTTGCCTCCACCACAGCCCGGGCTGCAGCTCGCTTGGCCTGCCGGTACCTGTCGATTGCCTCGGGAGTCCTATGAGCTAACAGTGCCCGGTAGGACTCCTTCTTCAGCTTGACGGCATCCCTTACTTCCGGTGTCCACCACCGGGTTCGGGGATTGCCGCCACGACAGGTACCAGAGACCCTGCGGCCACAGCTCCGAGCAGCAGCTTCGACAATGGAAGTGGAGAACATGGTCCACTCTGACTCAATGTCTCCAACCTCCCTCGGGATCTGTGAGAAGCTCTCCCGGAGGTGGGAGTTGAAGGCTGCGTGGACGGAGGGCTCGGCCAGATGTTCCCAGCAGACCCTCACGCGTTGAAGTCCCCCAGGAGAACAATGGAGTCCCCAGTTGGGGCACTATCCAGCACCCCTCCCAGGGACTCCAAGAAGGTTGGGTACTCTGAACTGCTGTTCGGTGCATAGGCCGAGACAACAGTCAGAGACCTGTCCCCTACTTGAAGGCGTAGGGACGCAACCCTCTCGTTCACCGGGGTGAACTCCAACACATGGCGGCTGAGCTGTGGGGCAATAAGCAAGCCCACTCCAGCCCGCCGCCTTACACCGCGGGCAACTCCAGAGAAGTGGAGTATCCAGCCCCTGTGGAGGAGCTGGGTTCCAGAGTCCAAGCTGTGAGTGGAGGTGAGCCCGACTATATCTAGATGGTATCTCTCAACCTCCCTCACAAGCTCGGGTTCCTTCCCCCCCAGCGAGGTCACATTCCATGTCCCAAAAGCCAGAGTCCGTGTCCGGGGATCGGGTCGTCGAGGCCCCTGCCGTCGACTGCCACCCAATCCACAATGCACCCGACCCCTACGGCAGCCTCTGTGGGTGGTGGGTCCACAGGAGGATGAGGATGAGGGGCCCGCGTCGTCCCTTCGGGCTGAGCCCGGCCTAGTCCCGCGGGCAAGAACGCGGCCACCAGGCGCTCGCGTGCGAGCCTCCACCCCGGGCCTGGCTCCAGGGTGAGGCCCCGGCTGCGCCAAACTGGGCGACGTCACCTTTTTCCTCGTGAGTGTGTCCATGGGGTCTTGTGAACTGCTTTTAGTCTGACCCGTCGCCTCGGACCTGTTTGCCTTGGGAGACCCTACTGGGGGGGCAAGCCCCCCGGCAACATAGCTCCGAGGGTCATTCGGGTGCTCAAACTCCCCCACCACGATAAGGTTGCAGTTCAAGGGAGAGACAAACAAACAAACATGCTTTATATAAAATATCTCATAGTCTGCATTGGCTCGATCTGCCTCCCCCGGGATCCGTAAGAAGCTCTCCCAGAGGTGGGAGTTGAAAACTGCGCGGACGTAGGGCTCGGCCAGGTTTTCCCAGCAGACCCTCATAACACGTTTGGGCCTGCCGAGTCTATCTGGCCTCCTCCCAGTCCAGCGCATCCAACTCACCACCAGGTGGTGATCAGTTGACAGCTCTGCCCCTCTCTTTACCCGAGTGTCCAAGACACACGGCCAGAGATCAGATGACACGACCACAAAGTCTATCATTGACCTCCGGCCTAGGGTGTCCTGGTGCCACGTGCACTAATGGACACCCCTGTGCTCGAACATGGTGTTCGTTATGGACAAACTGTGACTGGCACAGAAGTCCAATAACAGAACACCGCTCGGGTTCAGATCGGGGAGGCCGTTCCTCCCAATCACCCCCTTCCAAGTCTCGCTGTCATTGCCCACGTGGGCGTTGAAGTCCCCCAGGAGAACAATGTCATTTAGTTATTGTGTAAATTACTGTTATCTAACATTAGGTAAATATTTGCCACTATCTGTGGCTGTGAGCATGACAAGTATGACTCGTTTTTCACCATCAAGGTGATGAATAAATAATCTATCTGTCAATCTCTCCTTTCTTGGGCAAAGTGTCCAGCGTCTATGTAGAGATGATTCATATTGTTTTAGTTAAACCAGGTGAGGCCAACAGCAGTGTGTCTATCCTCCTCGGTGTACCACGCGACCCCCACTCCTCAAATGTTTTTGATGTGTTCAGACTTTAGTAAGTTTCGGAAGCTTGTGTCACTGTATAATAGGATATTCAAACACTTGAATGTTGATTGGGGAATGGTTCATAAATCAGCATAGTTTTGAATGTAAAGTTTCATTTTGCCGGAGATGTGGGGTTTTTTCCCATTGTGTGTGTTTTTTTGTTTTGTTTTTTGTAGGGTTCTTAGAGTATGAGGCATACTTTCAGTAAATGTGTCTGTAAAACAGGTCACTCAATATGCTCAGTCACAAGCTCTTTACAATGAATGTCACGAGAGAGACACCGAGCGGTGGTAAAACCCCCCAAAAAAGTCCACTTTGTGTTCTCAGATCTCAAATGTCAAGACTCACTGAGGCTGGAGATTGTCCCGGTCTACAGAAAGGCAGAATGGTGGAGTTTGTAGGGCCTTCCCTTACTTTAAGATCTTTATTTCTTTATATGCATGAATCCCCACAACCAATCAATGATCGCAACAGTCTTTTCAGGTCAAATGTGAAAAACATAAACCAGAATATGAACATGTAATGACACTTTGCTGCTTGATTCCAGTTAAAATATATATATATATATGATAAAGCCTACTTGTCATCCACAGCAGTGTTATTCCATCCACTATTCATGAGGCCAACACATAAATATACTTTCAGATCATTTCAGTTTGATTTAGCTTAATATTGATAAACATATGAACGTGTATCTTCTCATTCTGCTTTAATTGATTCATTTACAAGTGTACAATAGTGATTTCATAACTCTATATATACAGTATTACACAATTGCATTGATGTATGTCAAACGGTGTTGCAGTACTGTTTATAACCGCTAGATGTCAGGACATGACCAACTTTAAACTGACTGGCCAGCCCGGCTGAAGCGGCAGGTTTTTCATTCTTCACAGGGAACACTGGCATGTAACCAGATTTTTTTCAAAACATTTGAAGTGAATCAGATCGACCCTAACGTGTGTGAAGCTTTAAATGTTCCCCATCCAGTCTCTTCAAATCTCCACATTCAACATGATTTCTTATTTGACAAGACAAAGACACAAACCTTGAGACAGAGATGAAGAAAAGAGCTTTGAAAGATCCTGATTTATTGGAATAATTTATGAAGTTCAGAGCTTTTTACCCTTTATGAAGAAATACAACAAATAAATAATGAGTAACTAGAGGCTTTACAGAGAAACATAAATGCTTGGCATTTTAAAACATTCATCTAAAGTTTACTGTAACACTTCCAGCAGGAAAGAGGTGGGCACAAAAGACTAATTGATTAGTTCATTCAAACTCATCAATAAATTAATGAATAATTTGTTAAATGAATAAATTAAAGTAAATATACCTATAAACAAATAAATTATGGATTATGGATTCAAAAAAGAGAACTGGATGAATGGAAAAGAAAGATGAATGATTGATGGACGCATACACAGATGATGAAAGTTAACAAACAACCATAAATACATAAATAAATGGTCAAGTTAGATTATCAATAATGAAGAAATTAATCAATGACTGGAAAGAAATTAATCAATGACTGGATGAATAAATAAATGTGTGGACGAATGAGGGAATGGATAAAAAATTAAGGAATTATTGACTGAGTATAGAAAAGGAACATCTTGACAAACATAATGTATTACCTTTATTATTTCGCACGCACGCACCCAGTGTCTGCTGGGAACTAAAGCTTCTGTCTGATTCTGATGTGGAGGTGATGGAGGGAGAAGAAAAGATGCTGGAAGCTGCAGAATTGTGGTTGTTTATTCCACTTTTAATACACGCTGTACTAACCAGGTCATTTTACACACACACACACACACGCACGCACGCACGCACGCACGCACACACACACACACACACACACACACACACACACACACACACACACACACACACACACACACACACAGGAAGTTTTGGTTGTCTTTTATGTTTTATTCTTAAAATATATTATTTTTGTGTTTGTAACAAATAAAAGTGCTTATTCTTGAAAATAAGCTGTTTAGTGTTTTTTCCAATGGCTAACACACTAAAACAACACAAATAGCATAATTATTTAAACTGCCACACGGAGAGCAAAACCTCTTCTCAAGTCTCCAAAACTCTAAACTAGGGACGCTCCAATCAGTTTTCTGCTGCCGATCACTGATTCCAATCAGCCAAAGGTCGACCTAGGGAAACAGCTCAAGTTCCCAGAGAACATTGCAGTGACAGGTCACTTAACATGTTAGGAGTGAAGGAACTGCAGAACAGGAAAGCCATCAGAGACATTACAGATGCTGCAGAAAAGGTGTCAAGAGGGCTGTGGATCAAACGGGGGGATCCATGGGCTACACAAGCTCCTGAGACAGAAGCTGGGGCCTGATCAACCCCGGCTGGGTCACCTGGGCGAGGGTGTCTGTTGTGAGACCTGAAACACCCAATGAACCCAGGAGACAACACTGATGATGTGTCTAAGTTGCACCAAGAGTATTTGTCACAACTAGTTGATCTGGCCAAGCCACTGACCTCTGGGAATAGGCCGGATGATGACCATGAACAGTATGGCGACTGCTGGAGAGACAGCCGACAACTGGAAAGACAGTAACCTAGCCAGAGAGGGTGAGAAGCCCAAACTGTGGCTCCTGTGAGGGGGCACCCATAAACAAGCCTTGGAAATCTCTACTGGATAATACCCCCAGGGATGCCCAAGAGGGGAGGCGGATGAGAACCCTAACAGGACGGATAAACAGGGAACAAAACATGTTAACAGAAAAACAACAACAATTGCAGTCTGTTCATGTGGCAAAGTCTGCAAGAACCAGCATGGCCTGAAAATCCACCAGGCCAAAATGAAATGTTTGACGGGGCAGCAGGTGTAGCAACGCACTGGTCTAGTACCTGGTGAGACGCAGGAGAAGCCCGGCCAGGAGTCAACCCACTGTGCCAAGACCCTCCATGCTTCACAAGCCCTACCCTATGTCAGACATTCAGAACACCACTGGGTCATGTGGCCAGCTGCCAACAAGGAAAGAGAGCGGCTCCAGTTTGACGAGGACCTGGACCAAGTCCTTGAAGCTACTGCAAATGGAGATGTGGACCAAAAACTGCGGACCACGGCTGCAATGATCATCAGCGTTGGTGCAGAAAGGTTTGGCATAAAGGAACAACAGCCAACCAGAGGTCGAGGGGAGCCAAACAGAAGGGAGGTGAAGATAAGCCAGCTTCGGCAGGAGTTTAGACAGTTTAAGCAGGCAAAGGAAGAGGAGAAGGCTGGCCTACCAGAGCTTCGCAGTATCCTGATGAAAAAACTCACCACCCTCCATCGAGCCGAGTGGCATAGGAGGAGGGGCAGAGAAAGAGCCAGGAAACGTGCAGCCTTCATCTCGAATCCCTTTGGCTTCACTAACAAGATCCTCAGGCAGAAAAGAAGTGGCCACCTTGCCTGTACTGAAGATGAGGTTAACAAGTACCTCAGTACCACCGACAGTGACGGTGCAAGAGGAGAACATCTTGGTCCCTGAAGGGCCTTGATAACTCCGCCAGAACCCACCTTGGCATTTAACATCAAGGAACCAACTTTGAAAGACGTTGAGGAGGTTGTCAAAGCTGCTAGAACCAGTTCAGCCCTAGGTCCAAGTGGAGTGTCATATGTTGTCGACAAGAGATGCCCCAGACTCTTGAATCAACTGTGGGCAATCCTAAAAGTCATGTGGAGAAGGGGGAAGGTGACACAGCAGTGGAGACATGCAGAGGATGTCTGGATTCCAAAGGAGGAGAGCTCAAGGACCATCAAGCAGTTCAGGGTTATCTCACTCCTCAGTGTTGAGGGAAACATAATCTTTAGTATCGTTGCCCGGCACATGATGGAGTCTCTTCGGAGGAACACCGACATTGACACCTCTGTGCAGAAGGGTGGAGTCCCAAAAGTTCCAGGATGCGTTGAGCATACAGGAGTTGTCACCCAGTGGATCCGGGAGGCATGTGAAGGCAAAGGAGATCTGGCAGTCCTTTGGCTCGATCTTGGTAATGCCGGGTCGATTCCACACAAGCTGGTGGAAACCTCGCTTGAACATTCCAGGCAAGATCAGGGACCTCATACTGGACTATTACAGCAATTTCAGTTTGAGAGTCACCTCCGGAACAGTAACATTGACATTTCATTGACTTGAGAAGGGCATCATCACCAGATGAACTATACAGCACTCCAATCAACAACAGAGGAGTTGGGAACCTGGCTGAAGGCGGTGGATAAGTCGGGGCTTCCAGGCAAATTTAAAGCCTGGATTTACCAACACAGCATCTTGCCATGACTCCTTTGGCCACTGCTGGTCTATGACGTGCCAATTACCACTATTGAGTGCTTCGAGAGGACGGTCAGCTGTTTCCTCCGGAAGTGGTTGGGACTCCCACGAAGCCTCAGCAGCATTGCCTTGTATGGGAGGAACAACAAGCTAAAACTGCCTTTCAGTAGTCTGATAGAGGAGTTTATGGTTACCTGAGCAAGAGAGTTGCTGCTCTATAGGGACTCCAGCAATATCAAAGTCTCCTCGGCAGGCATAGAAGTGAGAACCAGCATGAAGTGGAAGGCTCAGGAGGTAGTCAACCAGGCTGAAGCACAGTTGTGACACAGCGAGCTGATGGGAACGGTGGCATCCAGATGGACAGGTTTCGGGAGCAAACCAAGACCTCAGTGCAACAAGTCCCAGGGAAAGGAAAGGCATCAGCTGATCCAGCTGATCCAGGAGGAGGTCTGAGTGAAGATGGAGGAAGCCCGCTGTACTAGGTCAGTAGGAATGCGACAGCAGGGTGCATGGACCAGATCGGATGAGTCAGCTGACCGGAAGATCTCGTGGACAGAGCTATGGAGATCTGAGCTACACCGGATCAAGTTCCTCATACAGTTGGTGCATGATGTACTCCCATGTCCATCCAATCTCTTCCGCTGGAGCTTAGCTGAGACCCCACTGTGCCGTCTATGCCAGAAACCTGGATCACTGGAGCACATCCTGAGCTGCTGCCCGCGGGCAATTGGAGACGGATGTAACCACTGGCGCCACAACCAAATGCTGCGGGCTATTGCAGAGGTTATCAGAACAGGGATCTCCACCAGCAAACACCAACAACCAACAAGGCAGTCCATTACCTTTGTTTGGGCTGGGGAGAAGCCACAGCAGCCCTGGAGTCAGGGAAGTGTTAGAAGGGAAGGGACCGCACAACAGGAAAGCTATCAGAGACATCACCGACGCAGCAGAAAAGGCATCAAGATGGCTGTAGATCGAGCGGGGGCATCCGTGGGCTACGCAAGCTAGTTAGACACAAGCCGGGGCCTGATCAACCCTGGCTGGGTCACCTGGGTGAGGGTGTCTGTTGTGAGGTAATAAAACAACATGGACAGGGCCACAAGCCCCAGGTTAGAAAAGCCCCATCCTTGGTCAAACCCGACCCGGACACCGCAAGTGTCCAAAATGCAAACTTGGTCAAACTGCCTCCCAACCAACTGCCACCCGCTTCTCATACTGGTCTCCAAGCACGGTCTGCTACAGTCTCTGCAGCACCGGGAGACCAAGAGAGCACAAAGTGGATCACATGAAGGTTCAGCTGGCTAGCGAGCAGAACACACTGTTTAGACTATTCTTTTTCTCTTTTCCCTGTTTCTTTTTGTGGATCCTGGGAGCCAGATGTGAAGCTGCATCTTCTACCCCCTGCAAACCTGAAGCTTCCTTACAGCGAAACAAGGCACTACGGAAGCCCAGCCCACCGACAGTGCTGTATCACACAGCACAACAGAACCGTAAGAGAGCTTTTGTCTGAGCAGCGCTGCTATATTAGCCTGAAGCTAACCTGAAAATGTCTTTCATGTGCCGCTGATAAGCATTTGTCATGTAATCCTAACCCATCACAAGTTCGGGACTCTGGTTTTCCACCTCAGAACAGGAGTTACAGTTGAGCCTCCGGCCCACTGGATCTCTGTGTGGAGAACCGAGTCACGGTACCAAGCGTTGCCAGAACTTTCTTCCTCTTTTCCTTCTCTCTCTCTCTCTCTCTCTCTCTCTCCCTTTCTCCTTCAATAACCCGTCATGTGCATGTGCGCCCCACGCGTATCCTGCCGTCGCGTGTGTTAACTGATCGAGATAAGCTCCCCACATAGCCACAATTAGCATCCGAATCGCTAACTTGTGCCGCAATGATACATCCATATCGTCACCGGAGTTTGACTGCATGTCTCAACATGCAGTTAAACTCCGGCGTTACAGTAATGATTTTGTTTTGGTGAGACCGCTTGCTCCGAGCGTCTCCGGCACATGCGTGCAAAGGATGTCTTGTTTATCTGGGCACCAAGCCACCTTCCCCAAAAGAGAGAGTTGAGCACATCTAGTAGCTGCGTGGGTCATCGTATTCTCTTTTTACGCCCACCTGGTAGTTCCATCGAGTCATTGCGCTCTCCCTCCATGCACTGCTGTGTGCCCCGAGTGGTCGTCACGGTCACCGCCCCGAACCAGACTCCTGCCTCCCGCTGGCGTCCGTTCAAAATCATTACACCCACTCACACGGACCCTCCAAGGTCCGCTGCCACCTGGTGGACACTCGTGGTCACTACACCCCCACTCAGACTCCCAAGACACACACACACACACACACACACACACACACACACACACACACACACACACACACACACACACACACACACACACACACACACACACACACACACACACACACCCTCTCTTTGTACATAGTGTTTGCTGTGTAGTTGATTAGATCTCCGTGTTTGATTACGTTTGTTACTTGATTGTGTTGATTTCTGAGATGAGTTCCAGATTATTGATGAATTAATGCACTTTTGTTAATAATCGCCTGTTAGTTGAATTGATCGATTCTTGGTAATTATTGTGTATTTATTGTTAACAATTCATTGGTTTGTAACAGTCTGTGCTCGAATCTCACACCTTCCTTGTTATTTTAGATTGTTATATTTTGTGCAGGAATATTAACTAACTTAAATAATCTTTTTTACAAACAAGACGGATATTTGGTATTAGCTATTTCCAGTTTAGCTGGTGGTGCCCCGATTTCATTATTATTTGATAAATTACCAGTTTATTCAAATTAATAATTTTTTATAAATAAATACTTTTTGATAATTTATTAACTTTTAAGTAATTACTCAAATACGGTAGGAGTCGTTAATGAGTAAATGACAGTTTACTTCCATTAATAATCAACATTTTTCATAAATTACTTCCAGTGATTTAATACTTTCAGTAATCTATTACTTACAGTAATTTTAATGCTAATAACCAACCATAAATCCCAACAGCACCTTCTTTTTCTTTTCTTTTTTTTTTAATAACAAAGAGAGAACATGAGGGAGAGCGAGGAAGCATGAGAGGTAGAGCTGATAGAGGAGTTCATGGCCAAAGAAGACAACAACTTTCAAAAGAAATCAGAGCAACCTAATTGATCGTGTCGTCAACAATGGGCAGAGAGTGAAGCCTGGCTTGAGCTGTTCTACTGTCCCTCTGGACATTTACTGGAGTCTCAAGGCACAACATTTCTATCACATTATATACAGTGGTAAACGTGTCATAGTGTGTCAGTTGGGTGACGTGTTTAATTCATATCATTCAATACATGTTCGTTGTACAACTCATAGGGGAAAATAACTTTAGGTTGCATTGTCCAAGCCCTGTAATTGAGTTTTTTTGTTTTTCTAAAGGACTAAGAGCTGTAACTGTGGTAGAGGAAGGGGACAACAGGATTAGGCCATAAGCCAAACAGGTCGGTCAGCATCACTCATATGGAGTAAGGCTCATTGTGATCTTTAGTAAGATATATGTCCCTAGACATGAAAACAATGTAATAGCCCTGCATATCTCTTGGCCTTCTTGATGTCATCACCCTAAATGTTTTTTTTTCTTTGTGCGGTTAGTGGAAATTGTGAAAATCATGCTTACTGACTTACTTACTTCCGTACTTAGGGCTCCTGCGGGGGGTGTCCCGTCCCTGTGTGTTGAGCCTACCAGACTCACATCATGCCTAAGGCCCAATATGTTTAAATATTTTACCAGTGGCATGCTAATGAGTAGGGCAAATTAAATATATAACATTTTGGGTGATTGTTTTTTGATATTGATGAAATATCCCACAAAAATATGCGCAATATACTGAAAAACGTTCACAAATGTTATCACACAACATACTGACATCTTGGTAACTAAAGCACCGACAGCAACAATAGACCACCCAAAAACCTCCTTGGGATATACTGAAAATTAATACACCATTGTCGGGAACAATGTTCGTCCATGTGGATATCTTTATTGTAATTTTTCAGTCATACCTCCAATTACGTTTTTTCATCAAAAATTGACATTTTCAATATTTTTGTTTCGTGTTTCTTATACCGTGTGGTCTGCACCTGAGGGGGAGGTTCTCCCAAACAGAATGGAATGGGTGTGTCGGTGACGTAGGGTGATGTGTTGGTAGTGGGGAGGGGTCATAAGGGGAAGTGCGGTGACACAAAGGTGGTTGGTTTTGACAGGTGAACTGTCAGTGCTGTTGGAGGAAATAAAGAAAAGCGACTCGACTCCTTCGTCCGTCTCCTCTTTCTCCGCCTCCACAACTGATCATTTCTCGATGACTACAGCGTTGTAGTATTACATTATTGATCATTATTGATGAATAAGCTATCAGACCTATCTTATACTGTGATGAAAACACATACATGTGTATCATCTAATGCTTGTAATACCTTTGCCATTCCAGGTGGTGGTGATCATGAGGATAAAGGCTGGGGAAGCAGCAGAAGTAGTCTGTAGAAGTAGTTGGAGTATTTTTAAGACGAATGAACAGTCCAGAAAAAAACTAGATGGATGCATAGTTCAGAAAGGGCCAATGGATATTGCTGTAGTAGATGAGTATCTGATGAGTCCACAAAATTAGCATTTATAGCTCACCTTAGTGGAGGCTGACCAAATAAGAAACTATTCCCTCCGACTTGAATTCTCGAATCAATTCCAGGCCAGGAGGTAGAGTCACACCTCTCATCCCACATGAGTTTATCTTTATGGATGAGGCTGGATCCAACCAAGAAAGACCAGAAGAGAAGGGAGGACAGAGCCGCTATCGAAGTTCCTGGCCAACATGGAACATCAGTGTGTGTGCAGCCATCTTCAGGACGCATGGTGCCCTCCACTGTCACACCAGCCTTGGACCAGTCCACAGCTCATACTCTGCCTATTGTTCTGCAATTTTCTTTTTCAGTTGACTCTTTGTGGAGATATTTTATGTTTACTGTGCATATGTTGCAACTTCTTTGGTGGAGAACTGAAACAGCATGTGTGGGTATCTTCAAGTAATTCAGTGCATGTGAACAATCTATAGAATATTCTATATTTTGAACTATTCTAGTATAATGCATTTCATTATTTTCAGAACTGTGTAGTTGGTTAGACAAACATCTAGCAATGTGATTGAAATGCATGCCATTTGGTGAAAAATATGATTTTGATTATGTTATATGTGATTTTTGTTGCAGTGCTTCATTTTACAGGATAAAGGAGGCATTTTGCAGTTTGGGTGTATGGTTTTCTGAATTGTGTTAATATTTTGATTAAACCACCCAAGTTGGCAAAACTGTGTTTTCGCACATTATTTTTCTTTTTCATTTCTACTTTCCGTGTTCTTTCATTGAAAAACAACTACTATTTTCAAACTCTGAGAAAATAAAACTCAAAACCCAGAATACAAAACGGAATCCAGAGGATCCAGATCAAAGACTGGAACATTTCCTGATCAGGACATAAAGAAAATAAATCACCACCAAACAAATATTCATTTCAAACCTTGACAATATGCTAAACTTGGGGATTTTCCTTATGAAACATTGAACCTTTTTATTCAGACCAATTTGAAAACAACACAGTAGATGTAAGATGACAATTAGAGATGAAAAGAGAAGAATAGAAGAAAAGAACATTTGTGAAATGATTTCCATCATTTGTCACATTGAAGCTCAGTTTTGGTGGGTTTCCACTGCAGCATATCTTTTCTTGGCACTGGAAGTGAATCCCGTCCCGGAGCAGTTTGAATTAAGTCATCTCTCTGTCAACATGTCCATCACCGTCCTGGAGCCGCTCCAGCACAGCAATTGAAATACAGCATGGAGGTGACAGGAACTGCTCTGGGAGAGACACTTTCATCAAAATCAAGGGAAATACTGGAGATTAAAACATCATTTAGGTTCATTATGACACCACATGAGGCTGAATGTAGGGTAGTGGTTTGCACTTTCACATCACAGTGAGAATAAAATGGTTCGATTCTGTTTGAGTTGACTATTACTTCAGAATAAGTGTACTTTTATATACAGTATTTACAGAATAATTTACATAATGAAATCAACTGTAAATACAATCAGTACTCAATCAGTTATATAATATTAAATCATATATGATAATGATAACAATAATTAAAGCTGCAAGCAGCATTGAATGGGTCCTTGCACACCCACGCATGTCGGAATGTGTCAGGTGATGTGATTGATGTGACCATCTCACGGCTGTGATCAAAGTGGATACTCGTGCAACGTGTAAAGTTTCAGCCAGACCCGAGCATGTACGCCTCACTTCCTGTTTCCAGTAGGTGGCGCCATGGCCGATGGTAGCAATTGTCATATGGCTGTGATCAGATGTGGACTCTCATACAATGTTTAAAGCAGTCATCACCAAATGGCGGCCCGGCCTCCAGCCCAAACAGAAGGTTACTGACAGAGCACTTCAGTTTGAACAGGCACAGCTATTATAGTCTTTACGGTAATTGTTAGACACCTTCTGTTACATCTGAGCATCCTCCCTTCAGGTGTACGCACTCCATACGAACATGGCTGATTATACCTTTTCAAAACCACTGGTGGTTTCCATTCGTCTCCAGACTGCATCCTCACATTTTCTCCCTCTTGAAGTTCAGGGAGTCATGAGGATCATAATAATTTTTTTTGTGTTGCTTCCTTTGTTCTCAGCTGTTTGTGCACATTGAGAGCTCTTCAAGCAGTGAGTAGTGAGGTTGATGCTGGTAGCTTTATTGTCACCGATGTCCCATCAGCATCTGGGCAGGTGAGAGGCCTAAACTCTCCAGCGGCGTGTTTCCGTATACCAGCAGCGCTATGTAGGAGTCACCAGCATCACTTTGTGATTTCTTTAAGCAGTCTTTTCACTGTTTGCATGGCTCTTTCTGCCTGTCCATTGGACTGAGCATGACCAGGGCTTGATGTGGAATGCGTAAATTCACAGCACTCTGTGAACTAGTGATGAACGGACTCACGGGTTTTTGAGTCATTCATCCAAGTGAACTGGTTGTCTGAGTCATTTGATTCAGTTGTACATGCACACTATTTCCACCCATTACAGGACCTGGAGGCTCAGCTGAACTGTGACATGAACCACGGGGTAGAATCATGTATTCAATAGTAAAATGCTGAAACACTTCTGAGGAAAATAAACAATAAGAACACATTAGTTTTTAGTAGCCCTGGTCTCCTTATTCTAGATTATCTGTGTTGTTTTTGAGGTTTATTTGAACTCGGAAATAAACTAAATAAATGAATAAACTGAATAAATACCCGGCATCCAGAATGGCAGATATACAGTATGTTGTGGCAGGATGAAGGATGAGGCAGAGCTGAATCTTGGAACACGTCTTTATTTAGTAACTCACTGAACTCGACTGGAACAGCCCACCAAAGCCCGGGCGCGGGAGAGCCCAAACCCCGCCCCCTTACCCACAATCCTCTGGGTGAGAGGCCTGGATCCTAGCAACCGCACACAGCCCCCCCCCCCTCCGAACACCCAGAAAGCACATCTGGGAAACCAGTCAATACCTCACAGGAGGCTTTAACGGTCGGCCATAACGGCTGCGTTGTCCTTCATGCGAAACCTCAGGTGAAACTCGGCGATCAGGGCGTCCATGAGGAGGAGAAAACACAGGGGGTCTTAAAAGAGGGCGACCACAACGGGGAACCTGGGCTGGACACATGACCTCGCCAGCCATCATATTGGGGTTGTAAGGGCGAGCGGTGAGCGTCATGTCGCACGACGCAAGGCGGGCTGAATTGAGCTCCGCCGGAACAAACGAGCGTGGAAAACCGTGGTAAACGGGGCCCGGAGCTGAGGAAAATGGACCGACGTCTGACCGGGGTCGCGGCGCAGAACTCACAGGCAAAAATTCTCTCAGATGCACGGGACACACAAGCACTCGAGACGGACAATCAGCGACGCAATCTGCCTTACCAGCCACATGTTTAATATCGGTCATAAACTCGGAGATGGATATCAAATGGCGCTGCTGGCGAGCAGACCACGGCTCCATCACCTTAGACATCGCAAAGGTCAATGGTTTGTGATCCACATAAGCTGTGAATGAACGACCCTCCAAAAGGAAACGGAAATGATGAGTTGCCAGATATAACGCCAACAACTCACGGTCGAAAACATTATACTTGCGTTCGCTATCTCGTAAATTGCGGCGGAAAAATGCAAGAGGCTGCCAAACTCCAGCCACCTGCTGTTCCTCCACAGCCCCCACCGCTACATCAGATGCGTCAGTCATTAAAGAGATGGGTGCTGAAGGTGCTGGATGGGCTAAAAGAGCTGCATCAGCGAGAGCAGTCTTAGCACTCTCAAAGGCCTGGACACGATCTGGTGTCCAGTCAACTGGATTGGAGCCTTTCTTCAAACGCAAAGCCCCATAAAGTGGCTGCAGAAGGTGGGCGGCACGCGGAAGAAAACGGTTGTAGAAATCACACCCAAAAACTCCTGCAGGGCCTTAACATAGGCCGGACGAGGGGAATCTGTCACCGCCTGCACCTTAGAAGGTAACGGAATGGCACCCTGAGCTGAAATCCGATGACCCAAAAAGTCAATCACAGAAAGCATTTTAATGCGATTTTTTGAACTAGTGCAAATCACATTTTTAACAATCTCCAAGGACGCAAAGCCTCAGCCCTTCATGACCTCTGGTTCTGTAGAAGATCAAAAAACTATATGTGGATTGCGGTACTAAAGATTTATGAAGGAACAACCCTGCAGAAACACCTGAAGTGAAAGGTGTTACATTGGATCTGAAGGCACCTGTGAGGATCCACACCTCACTCCAGCACCGGATCCGCCTTCATTGATGCTCCTGCAGGCAATCAACTGGTTGATTGCTCCCACATCTTAAGCCCTGCAGGGAGGCGGGTCCGGTGCCAGAAGATTATGTCTCTTGAAAGAGTAACATGAGTGAAGGCATTCCACGACTCCCTCTCCAAGCGTCCTCGGCCAGCCTCCTCGCCGTGCAGCACCTCCCTGCTGCCGTCCTTCCGCCTGCGTACTCTGCATCCTGGAGTCTCCGCTTCCTCTTCTCCCAGGTCCTGGTTCACAATAAAACCACTGCTAATTGCACCTGCTCTGCTTCCTGGTCTGCTTTTGGGTTCAAGCCCCACGCACCGGCTCTCAGCCGTAACAGAATCTTCTGGCCACAAAGATGAACCCAGCGGACCTCAATGCGGTGGAAGAAGCCCTCTCCGCCCAGAGGGGGTTACTTGGTTGGCACGAACGTTTGCTGCAGGAGCTTGCTGCGTCCGTTCAAGATATTCATCGGCGGCTGGTCCAGCCGACTCCTACAGACGCTCCTGTGACTGATCCCGGTGCCAACTCCTCCCCACAGCCCCTGGCAGGCTCCTCTCTCACCAAGGAGCCCTTCGTTCCCCCACCAGAACCATACGCCGGGGAACCGGACTCCTGTGACCAGTTCCTGCTGAAGTGCCGCCTTGTCTTCGACCTCCAGCCCTCCAAATATCCCTCCGACCGGGCCAAGATCGCCTACACCACCAACCTCCTGCGGGGAAAGGCAGCTCGGTGGGTGATGGCACTCTGAAGCCACAACTCACCGGTTATCCAGACCTGGTCCCGCTTTACCGAGGAGCTGGAAAAGACATTCCATCAGCCGGTAAAGAAGGGGGAGGCAGCACGGCGGCTCCTCTCCCTCTCCCAGGGCACCGGGTCAGCAGCGGACTATTCAATAGAGTTTCGGATCCTGGCGCAGGAGTGTGGGTGGCACGATGAGGCTCTCCAGGGGATCTACGCTCAGGGCCTCTCGGGGGCACTCAAGGACCAGCTGGCGACCCGGGACGAACCCGCCTCCCTCTATGAACTCATTGCGCTCTCCATCCATCTAGACAACCGGCTGAGGGAGAGGCAGCGGGAGCGTGGTGCTCGCCTATCCTTCCCCGCAGGACCTTTCTCCTCCCAGCCGACTCCCAGGTCTTCGACATTCCCGCCGGGTCACAGAGCGTCCAACAAGTCCGCAGCTGTTGAGTCAGCTGACGAGCCGATGCAGCTGGGCCGGACCCGTCTGGATCCCCGAGAACTACGCCGGCGCCTCCAGAACCAGCTGTGCCTCTACTGTGGTGAAGCCGGACACCTTCGGGACTCCTACCCGAGTCGACCAAAAGGTGTGGCTCGTCAGTGGCCGGGAACCCTCTGACGAGCCATATTCCCAATATCCTGAGTTCCCCTGCCTGGATGAAGGTGCCTGCCAGCCTCCACTGGGATCAGCACTCTGCGAACCTTCCAGCTCTAGTGGACTCTGGAGCCGACGACAACTTCGTGGACGCAGGGGTGGCAGCGCAGCTCAGACTTCCGCTGGAGCTCCTGCCTTCTCCTCAGAGTGTCAATGCCCTGGATGGTCGGCTGATTGCCCGGGTTACTCACCGCACGACAGCTCTCACCCTGGTCGTCTCTGGGAACCACAGAGAGACTCTCCAGCTGCTGGTGATCCCTTCTCTGGTCACACCCCTCATCCTTGGTTACCCGTGGCTGCAACAGCACAACCCACACCTCAACTGGAGGAGCTCATCGATCATCGGGTGGAGCCTCCAGTGTCACTCCCAGTGCCTCCGGTCCGCCGAGTCCAGCCCCGGTTCCCATTCTCCGACTCCGGCTCCTCCTGATCTGGCTGCGGTCCCCTCGGAGTAGCATGAGCTGGCACCAGTCTTCAGCAAAGACCTCGCTCAGACTCTCCCTCCTCACCGGCCCTATGACTGCTCCATCGACCTGCTTCCAGGGGCTCCGCTGCTGGCGGCGCGCCTCTACAACATCTCCCGTCCCGAGAAGGAGGCGATGGAGACGTACATCCAGGAGTCACTAGCTGCTGGCCTCATTCGCCCTTCCTCATCCCCAGTGGCAGCTGGATTCTTCTTCGTCAAAAAGAAAGACGCCACACTCCATCCCTGCATCGACTACAAGGGGTTGACTGCCATAACAGTGAAGAACAGGTCACCTCTTCCCCTCATCGATCCCTCCTTTGAACCCCTCTGCGAGGCCCAGTTATTTACCAAGCTGGACCTCCGGAACGCCTACCATCTCGTCCGGATCCGGAAAGGAGACGAATGGAAGACGGCGTTCAACACCCCGCTGGGCCACTTCGAGCATCGGGTGATGCCATTCGGACTCACTAATGCACCGGCAGTCTTCCAGACATTCATGAATGATGTCCTCCGGGACATGTTAAATAAGTTTGTTTTCGTGTACCTGGATGACATCCTAGTTTTCTCACGCTCACTGGAAGAGCACCGGGAACATGTCCGCCTGGTTCTCCAACGCCTCCTGGAAAACTGACTATTTGTCAAACCAGAGAAATGCGAGTTCCACGCCACCTCTGTGCAGTACCGTGGCTTCATTATTGCCCAGGGGCAACTCCAACCGGACCCGGCCAAGGTTCAAGCCGTCGCAGAATGGCCAGTCCCCACCACCCGGAAGGAGCTGTTGAGATTCCTGGGGTTCGCCAACTTCTACTGCAGGTTCATCAGGAACTACAGTAGGGTGGCCTTTCGCCTAAATCAACTGACCTCCACCAAGGTTCCGTTCCGGTGGTCCACGGAAGCCGCTGCAGCGTTCGCCCGGCTGAATACCCTCTTCACCAGCGGCCCGGTTCTACTCCATCCTGACCCCTCTCGACAGTTCGTGGTAGAGGTAGATGCCTCCGCACCGGGGTTGGAGCGGTGCTCTCCCAACGGCATTCTGTTTCCCACAAGCTCCACCCCTGTGCTTACTTCTCCCGCAGGCTCTCTCAGGCCGAGAGAAACTACGACGTGGGGAACCGGGAGCTGCTGGCGGTGGTGTGGGCTCTGCAAGAGTGGAGACACTGGTTGGAGGGTGCGATTGTCCCCTTCATCATCTGGACTGACCACAAGAACCTGGAGTATCTTCGCTCGGCCCGCAGGCTCAACTCCCGTCAGGCGCGCTGGTCCCTCTTCCTCAGTAGGTTCAATTACACTCTGTCCTTCCGACCTGGATCCCGCAACATCAAACCCGATGCCCTGTCTCGGCTCCACTCCTCCTCTTCCTCCTCTGAGTCACCAGACCTCATCATCCCGCCATCCTGCATCCTGGGTGCCGCCGCCTGGGACATCGAGGCGACTGTCCGGGAGGCTCAGGGGGCTGACCCGGATCCTGGCACGGGTCTGTCGGACTGCATCTACGTTCCGGATTCCGTGCGCTCCCAGGTTCTTCAGTGGGGTCACAACTCCAAACTCGCCTGCCACCCTGGAGCCGGCCGCACCCTCTCCTTCCTGCAGCAACGTTTCTGGTGGCCTGGCATGGCCCGGGAGGTCCGAGAGTTCGTTACGGCATGTTCCACCTGTGCCCGCAGTAAGTCCTCCCATCAACCTCCGTCAGGTCTCCTACGTCCGCTGCCTATTCCCAGCTGGCCCTGGTCCCACATTGCCGTGGACTTCGTCACTGGGCTCCCCCCCTCTGATGGGAACACCTGTGTCCTGACCATAGTGGACTGTTTTTCGAAGTCCGTCCACTATGTCCCTCTCCAGAAGTTGCCAACGGCCAAGGAGACGGCTGACCTCCTGGTTCTCCATGTGTTCAGGCTCCATGGGATTCCCATGGATGTTGTGTCCGACCGGGGACCTCAATTTGCCTCCCGGGTGTGGCAGGTGTTCTGCTCGGCCATGAGGGCCACGGCCAGTCTCTCCTCTGGTTATCACCCACAGACCAATGGCCAGACGGAGCGGGCCAACCAGAACCTTGAGGCGGCTCTCCGGTGCATGGCTGCGCAGTTCCCTTCATCCTGGAGCTCCCACCTTCCATGGATTGAATACGCCCACAACTCCCTCACCTGCTCAGCCACTGGAATGTCGCCATTCAAGGTTTGTCACGGTTTTCAACCTCCCCTGTTCCCAGATCAGGAGCTCGACGTGGCTGTCCCCGCGGTCAAGGACCACCTACGCCGGGTCCGGGAGGTATGGAGGTCGGCCAGGGCAGCGCTCTCCAGATCCGCGGAGTCCAATAAACGACTCGCAGACCGTCACCGCACTCCTGCTCCAGACTACAAACCTGGGCAACTGGTATGGTTGTCCTCCCGAGACCTTCCCCTCCAGGTTGAGTCGCCGAAGCTGGCTCCCCGATGCATCGGTCCATTCCCGGTCACCAAGGTGATCAACCCCACGGCTGTCCGCCTCCGGCTTCCTGACTCCCTCAAGGTGCACCCTACGTTTCATGTGTCTCTCCTCAAACCAGTCTCCTCCAGCCCCCTGTGTCCTCCTGCTGACCCCCCTCCACCCCCTCGGATCATCGACGACCATCCTGCCTTCACCGCGTCCAAGATCCTGGATGTGCGGCCCCGGGGTAGGGGTTTCCAGTATCTGGTGGACTGGGAGGGGTATGGTCTGGAGGAGCGGTCCTGGCTTCCCCGTCGGCTCATCCTGGACGAGACGCTCATCACTGACTTCTACACCGAGCACCCGGAAAAGCCGGGTAGGCCGCCAGGTGGCGACCGTTGAGTGGGGGGTACTGTGAGGATCCACACCTCGCTCCAGCACCGGATCCACCTTCATTGATGCTCCTGCAGGCAATCAACTGGTTGATTGCTCCCACATCTTAAGCCCTGCAGGGAGGCGGGTCCGGTGCCAGAAGATTATGTCTCTTGAAAGAGTAACATGAGTGAAGGCATTCCACGACTCCCTCTCCAAGCGTCCTCGGCCAGCCTCCTCGCCGTGCAGCACCTCCCTGCTGCCGTCCTTCCGCCTGCGTACTCTGCATCCTGGAGTCTCCGCTTCCTCTTCTCCCCGGTCCTGGTTCACAATAAAACCACTGCTAATTGCACCTGCTCTGCTTCCTTCCTGCTTCTGGGTTCAAGCCCCACGCACCGGCTCTCAGCCGTAACAGCACCACCATGAAAAACCTCAACAGAGTTTAAAAGTAAAAATTCACATAATTTCCACTTCCAATAAAATTACTGGTGTAACAACCTAAACTGCATGTTAAATCATCTCTCTTTTTTTGGCTGCTATCTCTCAGTCTCTCTGTCAAATCTGCATCAGTTCCACATCGTGGGCCTCCGGGCGGACTCAGATAATGCTCTCCATATTTACAGTGGCAGGAGGATTGGGAGGTTTTTCACTAGATCCCATTTCTGTGAACCTATTAGTGCTGAGCGCTCTGAGCTCCCTCTGATACGCCTCTGAGATTAGGCGATGGTATTACTGTAAGAGGATCGACTTGCCTGGAGGTGAGGGCTGAATACAGGCAGGGTGGGGGTGGGGAGGGCATACAAAGATGGGTACATGCTCACACTGATAGGACCACACACTGAGAAAAAAAACAAGAGAAATAGGGCTTGGCAGGAGAGAGGGAGGAACGTATGTCAAAAATGATTAAATTAAAGTGAAACAAGCTGCGGTCCCACATCAGGATCATAAACTGAGAGAGGAGTCTAATGTAGGGCTTTTCCACCAGAATAACTGGGTTGTAGTTCAGGTGCAGTTCTGAGCACCGCCAAAGAACTGGTTCTTTTTACAACGTTAATGGAATCAAGTGAGAACCACGTCATTACGTCACTCCAAAACTTGATACGTCACTGATCTCACACATTTGGCGCTGACAGTGCTCATAGAAGAACAAGGAGACAGACTGTAACAGTGGTTTGGTCCGGGAACCAGGAGTTGGACTGTTATGGTGGTTTGGTCCAGGAACCAGGAGACGGACTGTAACAGTGGTTTGGTCCGGGAACCAGGAGTTGGACTGTTATGGTGGTTTGGTCCAGGAACCAGGAGACGGACTGTAACAGTGGTTTCGTCCTGGAACCTGGAGTCTCTTCGTCACTCTATTGGTCTTTTTTCACGTCCATCTTGTTTTATTCCGGAGCCCTGGAGTGGCCAGAGAGAGAAAATAAAAACTTGTGAATGAGCTTGTGCCTTATTTTTCAACATTTGGGCATTACATAAGGAATTTCTGCTCCTTTCACTCTATTTCTGGATTGTCTGAATCAAAAGTGTAGAATGATAGAACGCAGTTCTACATCCGTTTATAATGGAAACCTACGTATACACACGCTGATTAAAGTTCTCTTTCATATGAAGCCATTAAAAGGCTCATTTTATGGTTAACAAACCCAGCTTTCATTTACAGTAGTAGTACTGCATTAGTACTGTAGTAACTATTTTTTAGTTGCTGATGAACTGAAAGTGTAGCTTCATAAGTTCTGTTGGAAAATATAAATACAGCGTCTCGCAGCAGTGCGCAATTCCATTGCGCTGCAGCTACATCACCTCAGCCTGCGGTCATAATGTGAAACAAGACATGAAAGTGAAGTTAGTTACAATGATGTTACGATGAAAAGTGTGAAAACAATGGAAAACTGCTTCCGAATTATATGTCTCACACAGCTAACGGCACAGTGCCACAGCTCGCTATGGTCTCCAGAGCCGCAGCACCGTTATCACGGATTAAATTACCTAATTTTCTCGTATTATTAACTTCAGAGAACTACTTATTACATCGTTCGTTATGCGTTATTTTGATTTTTTTCTCTATAACCACTCTGGGGCTCTGTGTTCGTTGCAGTTTTCAGAAAGGTGGTTTGCGTCTCTTCTGCCTTGTAAGTATTTGTAATTCCAGAGAAAACTCGGCCCCCACCTGATGACGCATCTGGCTCCACTCTGGCCCAGCAAAGAAGTTGAGCCAGCGTAGCACCGGTTTAGCTCCTGTTAAGCACTGGCTTTGGCGGTGGAAAGACAAAGAACTGGTGCTAAGTGTGGCCCTGGCTCCGAACTAGAACCTGGTTCTTTCTGGTGGAAAAGCCCCCATGTTGGAGGCCTCTCAGCTCAGTTTGTCTGATCTACCCATATCATGTCTGGATCCTTGATCTCCCTTCAACAATGAAAAAAAAAAAAAAAGACATTGAACATTGGTGTCCCAGGTTGGGGTAGAGGACTGACTGATAGGCGTGTCAGGAAAACTCTGCTTCAGATGAGAGTCTATTGACTAAATTCACTCATTGATTCCTGCTCTGGTGCCTGGGGGACCTTTACAATAAGATTCTCCACTGAATACTGTTTGTTGGGGAAAAAAATGCATATTTGACTAACCTGATGATGGAAAACAATGCAGTCATCAAATATATAATTCCCCCCCAGAATGTATTCACTTACATACACTTATTCAATTAAGACTCACTGCAATGAAGAACCCTCACATTCAGTCATATTTTTATCCCTCTAGAATAATTTTAACTGCTTGATGCTGCTGTTGATCAATACAGCAGGTTGAAACTGTTGATCAGCGCTGCTGGTTAATGGTGCTGGTTAAAGCTGCTGGTCAGCGTTGCTGGTTGAAGCTGTTGATCAACGCTGCTGGTTGAAGTTGTTGATTAATGCTGCTGGTTGAAGCCGCTGGTCAACGCTCCTGGTCAACGCAGCTGCTGGTCAACGCTGCTGGTTAAAGCTGTTGATCAACGCAGCTGTTGGTCAATGCTGCTGATCGATGCTGCTGCTGGTTTACGCTGCTAGTTGAAGCTGTTGATCAACGCAGCTGCTTGTCAATGCTTTTCCAACAGAACTGGTTCAATGCTGCTGTTTGAAGCTGTTAATCAACGTAGCTGCTGGTCAACGCTGCTGGTTGAAGCTGCTGGTTAAAGCTGCTGGTCAACACTGTTGGTTGACACTGCTGATCGACATTGCTACTGATTGACATTGCTACTGGTTGACGCTGCTGGTCGATGTTGCTGCTGACCGACGTTGCTGCTGGTCAATGCTGCTGCTGGTTGACTGCCCGTTTCTCCAACGTATGTTTTGTTACATCATTTATAAGGGATTTCATATATGACATTGCATTAGCTGTCTGTATCTTTTATATCTTTTGGGCGTACGAGAAGGTGTCTGTGTTTTGTGTGTATGGTTAGTGCTGTGTTAATGTTATTGTGTTTTTTCATTATTGGTTGTATGGGTCCTGTTCTCCCTCAGATGTATCGGATGGTCATTGTTGACTGTTGATCAATGCTGCTGGCTGAAGCTGCTGATCAATGCTGCTGGTTGCAGCTGTAGATCAATGTTGCTGATCGACGCTGCTGATTGACGCTCCTGGTTAACGCAACTGCTGGTCAACACTGCTGGTTAAAGCTGTTGCTCAACGCAGCTGCTTGTCAACGCTGCTGGTTGACACTGCTGGTTGACATTGCTGCTGATCGACATTGGTGGTGGTCAACGTTGTTGCTGATCGCCGCTGCTGATCGCCGCTGCTGATCGCCGCTGCTGATCGCCGCTGCTACTGGTCAACGCTACTGATCGACATTGCTGCTGATTGAAGTTGCTGCTGATTGAAGCTGCTGGTTGAAGCTGCTGGTTGAAGCTGCTGGTCAACGCCACTGGTTGAAGCTGCTGGTTAAAGCTGCTAGTCAATGCAGCTGCTGGTCAATGCAGCTGCTGGTCAACGCTGCTGGTTAAAGCTGTTGATCAATGCAGCTGTTCGTCAACGCTGTTGATCGATGCTACTGCTGGTTAACGCTGCTAGTTGAAGCTGTTGATCAACACAGCTGCTGGTCAATGCTGCTGGTTGACGCAAATGGTTGACGTTGCTGCTGGTTGAAGCTGTTGATCAACTCTGCTGGTTGAAGCTGCTGGTCAATGCTGCTGGTTGACGCAAATGATTGACATTGCTGCTGGTTGAAGCTGGTGGTTAAAGCTGCTGGTCAACGCAGCTGCTGGTCAACACTGCTGGTTGACGCTGCAGATCAATGCAGCTGTTGGGCAACGCTGCTGATCAATGTTGCTGCTGGTTGACGCTGCTGGTTAAAGCTGCTGGTTGAATCTGCTGGTCAACGCTACTGGTTGAAGCTGCTGGTTAAAGCTGCTGGTCAACGCTGCTGGTTGACGCTGCAGATCAACGTTGCTGCTGGTTGAAGCTGCTGGTCAATACTACTGGTTGAAGCTGCTGGTTAAAGCTGCTGGTCAATGCAGCTGCTGGTCAACGCTGCTGGTTAAAGCTGTTGATCAACGCAGCTGTTCGTCAACGCTGTTGATCGATGCTACTGCTGGTTAACGCTGCTAGTTGAAGCTGTTGATCAACACAGCTGCTGGTCAATGCTGCTGGTTGACGCAAATGGTTGACGTTGCTGCTGGTTGAAGCTGTTGATCAACTCTGCTGGTTGAAGCTGCTGGTCAATGCTGCTGGTTGATGCAAATGATTGACATTGCTGCTGGTTGAAGCTGCTGGTTAAAGCTGCTGGTCAACGCAGCTGCTGGTCAACGCTGCTGGTCAACGCAGCTGCTGGTCAACGCTGCTGGTTGACGCTGCAGATCAATGCAGCTGTTGGGCAACGCTGCTGATCAATGTTGCTGCTGGTTGACGCTGCTGGTTAAAGCTGCTGGTTGAATCTGCTGGTCAACGCTACTGGTTGAAGCTGCTGGTTAAAGCTGCTGGTCAACGCTGCTGGTTGACGCTGCAGATCAACGTTGCTGCTGGTTGAAGCTGCTGGTCAATACTACTGGTTGAAGCTGCTGGTTAAAGCTGCTGGTCAAGGCAGCTGCTGGTCAACGCTGCTGGTTAAAGCTGTTGATCAACGCAGCTGTTCGTCAACGCTGTTGATCGATGCTACTGCTGGTTAACGCTGCTAGTTGAGGCTGTTGATCAACACAGCTGCTGGTCAATGCTGCTGGTTGACGCAAATGATTGACATTGTTGCTGGTTGAAGCTGTTGATCAACTCTGCTGGTTGAAGCTGCTGGTCAATGCTGCTGGTTGAAGCTGTTGATCAATGCTGCTGGTTGCAGCTGTTGATCAACGCAGCTACTGGTCAACGCTGCTGATCGATGCTGCTGCTGGTCAACGCTCCTGGTTGATGCTGCAGATCGACATTGCTGCTGGTTGAAGCTGCTGGTCAATGCTACTGGTTGAAGCTGTTGGTTAAAGCTGCTGGTCAACGCAGCTGCTGGTCAACGCTGCAGTTGGTCTATGCTGCTGATCGATGCTGCTGCTGGCCAACACTGTAAGTTGAAGCTGTTTATCAACGCAACTGCTGGTCAACGCTGCTGGTTAAAGCTGTTGATTACCGCAGCTGTTGGTCAACACTGTTGGTCGACACTGTTGGTTGACGCTGCTGATCGACGCTGCTGATCGACATTGCTGCTGGTTGAAGCTGCTGGTCAATGCTACTGGTTGAAGCTGAATAAAAATTATTTTATTTATTTTTATTAATTTAACTTCCGGTTGACTTTGGGGGAAAAAAGGAGGAGAAAGAGGTCATGCTACACGAGGGAAAATGGAGGATAAGAAGTTCAGGATTTTATGTGATTATTGGATCATCTGTCATCTTCAGCTGGACTGTGAGTTGTCCGGGGTGCTGGCATTAGGGTGACGAACTCAGGAGGGGAAGTTGCTGACTGAGCGTCTCGGACGTCACTTTGCTGTACAACTCGTTTGCTCCGTTAGCTTAGCCACGGCTGCCGGTGTCCGGAGAGCGGCCTCCTTGGTCGTCAGGAGACGGCAAGGATCAACAGAGTTTTTACTGGACATTGCTGGAGTCGTGGTGGGTGAAGAGGATGGAGTTTTTTCCCCTGTTGCAGTCTCAACAGACTGTGAATTTCTGCTGATTATCCCACGGAGGGATCTGCTCAGGTAGGAGTGCTTCACATTCGCCACAAGGGGCTTCTGCTCCCTTTTCCTATGAGCTCCAACATAAGCACACCAACGAAACTGAAAGCAAAACTAAAACTAAACAGTGCACTGTTAAACGTCAAATTAGGATTATCAAACATACTTCCCCACTGATTTTTATTTCTTGGGTTTATTGTTCAATTACATGTTCTTAATACAGAATCAAAATGTGCATGATGCTGTGTTTGTGTATTAATTCAAGGGTGCCAGTTTACATTTAAGTGTTTATAAGTGTTTTAAGGGTCTGGGAAGGGAAGATTTCCAAGTACTTCATCGTAAGTAGAGTTGAGAGACATTGTGCACCCTAGACAAATTAATATTCATTGAAATGTTCCCTTTTGCCATGTACTACAATTTGATTGGAGGTTGATGCTCCATCTTGTGCTGCGAGCCAGTGACAAAAGGGTTACAACTTTATTGTTCTCAGAAGCACCGCGTTCAGTACGAGCAAAGTCTTCGAATTGACTTTACACCACCAGCCAAACTAAGAGCAAGCAGACGGTAAAAAAAACCCCAAAACACACCAGAGTGGAGGCAGTGACTGACGCTGCACGAGCTGTTTTCAGCTTTTCAAAATTTCCTGGTTCAAATTGACCTCAGAAACAACACACATAATCTCGAAAAAGGAGATCAGCAGCACTAAAAACTAATGTGTACTTATTGTTTATTTTCCTCAGAAATGTTTCTGCATTTTACTATGAATACATGATGCGCCCCTATGGTTCATGTCACAGTTCAGCTGAGCCCCCAGGCACCCGCACCACTAGTATTGTGCCCAGGTGGGCCGGGGCCCACCCATTTTAGGTCCAGCCCATCTATTGTGACCATGCTTTTGACCCAGGTATAGTGAGTCCTGAGTGATTTTCATTCTCGCAGTTCATCCAATAAGCAGCCTGAGGAAAGCTTTGAGTGAAACCTTCTCAGCCAATCAGCAGCTTTTACCCCACTTGTGTATCTCCACGCACAGTGACGTCAAAATTGTCATCCGCCCCTTTACGCAGGGTCCACTCTGTGGCCCCACTGAGTTCTGGCTCTTGAGATCCTCCATCTCTCCATCTGAACAACCACAAATTAGTAGCAAATAAAGAACCAGAGGCTCAGAACTCTTGAAGTGAAACCTAAACTACTTTAGGAAAGGTAGAGAATGCTGGGCAGCAGAAATGGAGATACTTTTGGGATCATTACATTTACGTTGTAGAACGCGCACGGAATTGAGTCCAGAGTGGAGCATGAATACAATCACATACCATCCATGACTTGCACAAGGTCTGCAGACGAGCTTTGCAGAGAGCATGTGAAGCCTCCCCGGTACGCTGTCGCAACAACTCTACTGAGTCACTGTCCTCAGTGCCACAGACAAGTGCTGAAACAGAGATGAAGGGGAACCCAGTGTTTTTTGGGGGCTTAGTTTAACTGGCCCATTGAGTTTTCTGGAGGCCCACCCACAATCAAACTCCTGGCGCCGCTACTGCCTCCAGGTCCTGGAGTGGGTGGAAATGGTGCGCATGCGCAACTGAATCAAAGGACTGAAATGACTCAGACAACTGATTCACTTGGATGAACAACTCAAAAGTGAGTCCGTTCAAGGAGTCGGGTTTCTCATCACTACACGGAGTGCATGCAGGCGCTGCACACTCATCTCATCCACCCCCTTCTCCACTCTCAACCAATCACAACCTCACAACCTGCTCTGATGGTGCATTCATGTGACACCAAAAGAATCAGAACCAACCATCGTCAACAATAAACCTTAAAGGTTCCATATTATACGAAAGCAACTTTTCTGTGCTCTAAACATCATTAAAGTGCTATTTGGGGGTCATATACATCCCAAAAGTGTTTTTTCATTGATTCCCTCAAGCTTGAGTTCACATTGATCGTTCTCTGTTCTACCTGGTGGGGGAGCTCAACACCTTGATTCAAATTGATGACGCGGCACCACCTTGCTGACCTGGCACAGAGCTGGAGAAGCCCCGCCTCCAGGAAGATTGACATACAGAGAAACCAAAACAAGACACGCCCACGAATGTGCCAAGGAGCCTCTTCTCTGCTCTCTCAGTCTCTGCTGCTTCACATTGAACGCTGCTGTTTCTGTTGCTGTCGATAACTGTTTTCACCATCATGTCCACTGGAGAAAATGTGTTTTCACCATCATGTCCACTGGAGAAAATGTGTTTTCACCTTCATGTCCACTGGAGAAAATGTGTTTTCACCATCATGTCCACTGGAGAAAATGTGTTTTCACCATCATGTCCACTTGGAGAAAATGTGTTTTCACCTTCATGTCCACTGGAGAAAATGTGTTTTCACCTTCATGTCCACTGGAGAAAATGTGTTTTCACCTTCATGTCCACTGGAGAAAATGTGTTTTCACCTTCATGTCCACTTGGAGAAAATGTGTTTTCACCATCATTTCCACTGGAGAAAATGTGTTTTCACCTTCATGTCCACTGGAGAAAATGTGTTTTCACCATCATGTCCACTGGAGAAAATGTGTTTTCACCTTCATGTCCACTGGAGAAAATGTGTTTTCACCTTCATGTCCACTGGAGAAAATGTGTTTTCACCATCATGTCCACTGGAGAAAATGTGTTTTCACCTTCATGTCCACTGGAGAAAATGTGTTTTCACCATCATGTCCACTGGAGAAAATGTGTTTTCACCTTCATGTCCACTGGAGAAAATGTGTTTTCACCTTCATGTCCACTTGGAGAAAATGTGTTTTCACCTTCATGTCCACTGGAGAAAATGTGTTTTCACCATCATGTCCACTGGAGAAAATGTGTTTTCACCATCATTTCCACTGGAGAAAATGTGTTTTCACCTTCATGTCCACTGGAGAAAATGTGTTTTCACCATCATGTCCACTGGAGAAAATGTGTTTTCACCTTCATGTCCACTGGAGAAAATGTGTTTTCACCTTCATGTCCACTGGAGAAAATGTGTTTTCACCTTCATGTCCACTGGAGAAAATGTGTTTTCACCATCATGTCCACTGGAGAAAATGTGTTTTCACCTTCATGTCCACTGGAGAAAATGTGTTTTCACCATCATGTCCACGGGAGAAAATGTGTTTTCACCTTCATGTCCACTGGAGAAAATGTGTTTTCACCATCATGTCCACTGGAGAAAATGTGTTTTCACCTTCATGTCCACTTGGAGAAAATGTGTTTTCACCATCATGTCCACTGGAGAAAATGTGTTTTCACCATCATGTCCACTGGAGAAAATGTGTTTTCACCTTCATGTCCACTGGAGAAAATGTGTTTTCACCATCATGTCCACTGGAGAAAATGTGTTTTCACCATCATGTCCACTGGAGAAAATGTGTTTTCACCATCATGTCCACTGGAGAAAATGTGTTTTCACCATCATGTCCACTGGAGAAAATGTGTTTTCACCTTCATGTCCACTGGAGAAAATGTGTTTTCACCATCATGTCCACTGGAGAAAATGTGTTTTCACCATCATGTCCACTGGAGAAAATGTGTTTTCACCTTCATGTCCACTTGGAGAAAATGTGTTTTCACCATCATGTCCACTGGAGAAAATGTGTTTTCACCATCATGTCCACTGGAGAAAATGTGTTTTCACCTTCATGTCCACTGGAGAAAATGTGTTTTCACCATCATGTCCACTGGAGAAAATGTGTTTTCACCTTCATGTCCACTTGGAGAAAATGTGTTTTCACCATCATGTCCACTGGAGAAAATGTGTTTTCACCATCATGTCCACTGGAGAAAATGTGTTTTCACCTTCATGTCCACTGGAGAAAATGTGTTTTCACCTTCATGTCCACTGGAGAAAATGTGTTTTCACCATCATGTCCACTTGGAGAAAATGTGTTTTCACCTTCATGTCCACTGGAGAAAATGTGTTTTCAGGTGCAAGTATGGTTCCACACTATTTGTCTTGTGGAAGAAGAAGCACAGCGGCGAATGTGGCTGGACTTTTTTTTCTTTTCCGTAAAGAATGTGTTTGTTTGCGAGCGACACTTCACCAAAGAAGCTTCCAGAACTACGATACTTTGAAACTGGACTTCCTCAGAAGCTCATCTTGAAACCTGCTGCTATTCCCACAATAAAAGACTGACGAGGGCCGAGATGTGTCAGTACATTACTACAACTACCAGTGTGAGCTGCTGGCTACGTCACCCAGGGGGTGGAAGGAGGCGGCTGTGGGCTGGGCTGCAGTCTCCGTGAGGGTGGAGGAGGTGGAGGAGCTGAGAACAACCCGTTTCATGAGAGGTGACGTCAGCTCAATCCAAGAAATAGCTAGAATTTCACAAGTTTTGAGTGTTGAACACTGTATGGCCCAAATTATTATCCCACATGAGCATAGGATGGACTGTGAAACATGAAATATAGCCAAATATGGGTCCTTTAAAATTGTACCCCCCCCCCCTTAAATCAATCATTCAATCAATAATTCAATGAAATACTTTATTTGTATGGGAGGGGGGAAATAAAGTCGCATAGGCCAGGCAGTGGAAAATAAATAGTGCAACAACAGACTACAACTATATCTCTGGGTAAATAAATACCAGTAATATTAAAAATGTGATAATACATGCATGAATCAGATATAAATACAACAAAGAATGAAGGTCAAAGGTTAAATATGTATCAGCAGGTGCAGGAGGCAGGATCAGCAGAGTTTTTATGTTCAGACGATGGGGATGTTGCCAGCAGCTGCTGAAAGTAACTAAAAAGTAAGTGTAATCTAACTTAGTAACTTTAAAAAAGTAATCAGTGAAGTAACTAAGTTACTTTTTAAAGGAGTAACTCATAATCAGTAATCGGATTCGTTTTTTAAAGTAACTGTGGCAACACCGAATTAGACTGAATCAGAACCAGCAGAATAACCCTCATCCTGGGAGATGACTCAACTCATATGAATGAGTCAAGGGATCTCGGTCAGAAAGAGAAGAGGAAATCCCCCTCCCCAGCCAAGCTGGAATGTCATAATTTATTACTTAAAAAAAGATAAATTTTTCAGCACACAGTGGCAGGAATGGCACTTCATGTTTACGGCAATCATTTCCTTAGTGAATGATTCATGTCAATGTGCTGCTTATGAATCTTTCAGTGAACAAACAGAAATACAGACGCTCGCTGCTTCAGACTCTTTTCACTAGTGGCTGTCTCAACACCCAAAACTGAGTCGGTGATGAGGCTGTGTGAGCAAAAACAGCCATTGCTCAGTTTTTGTCACTCTGCTTTCTTGTTTGAGATCCAAACACGTGGCTTAGGTTTTGTCTGTCACTGAGGAGAGAGGAGGCAAATCCACTTTGTCTACAAACCCTTTGTCTTTGGCTTACATGGCATAAATTGGATAAATAGTGTAGTACTGGGGATGCAACAGTTCTTGGTAAACTATTGAACCGTTCGGTTTGCCCTGCAAAAGGCATTCAATATGCCTTTATGGCTGGCGTTATTTGGTTTTGCAATTGATCTTGCTTCACAGGCCAGTGCGTCCGTGTGTGTGTGTGTGTGTGTGTGTGTGTGTGTGTGTGTGTGTGTGTGTGTGTGTGTATGTGTGTGCTGACAGGCCAAGTCAGCCAGTGCAGCAGAAAAATAGTCTGTCCAGGTGATACGTGGAGTCCAACATGTTGTGCTTGGGCAGGTCTCAGTGAGCAGAAGACCTTCAAGACATGTGGTGTGTTCTTATAGAGCTTATATGGAACCCTGTTGGGCCTGGGGACTGATGCTGTTCTTGCCCACTTTACTATGTTCTCCACTTTGCTCCATGTTGGGGATCTTGTGTTCAGCTGGTGCTCCGGTGGTTGGAGTGGTGACATGTCATCAGGGATAGTGGCCGACACATGCCTCTGGTTGTCCGAGTAAGTCTTCCTTAGGTGCTCCTCTCGTTCCCTGATAGGAACTTTAAGAGTCCCAGTTTTCTCTTTGACAAAGAGATCGAAGGCAAACTTGTAGGGGTCTCAATAAAAGGCAGTGCTTGATCGTTCTTTCTTCTTGTGTTGCCTTCTCAGGAATTCTGCTCTTCGTAGTGTTTCAAGGTACAATTTTATGTGGCCCTGTCGTGCCTGAATCCCTTCCCTTTCCACTTCTGCTGCTTTCTTACACTGTTTTCTCAGGGACCTCCTCTCTTTCACTAGTCTCTCAATTGCCTGCTGCGTCCTGGATTTGGGATGTGCAGATGGATTCTTTCGGGTTCCAAGTTTCCTGCATTCACCTCGTATCTCTCTGTGCCATAGCTGTAGATGATCTCTCCTATATTCTCCAGTTTTCTTCAGACTCCTCCTTTCAGGCCTTCAAGGAGGTGTGTGAGGTCTCTGCAGATGGTTCCCCATTCCTTTTTCTGGAAGGATTTAGGCCATAAGATCTGAGGCTTTTGTCCCTCCTGTTGGGATCTCACAAGACCACAGAAAGTTTGTTAATTTCTAGGGAAAGACAATTTTCATTGATCATGATACACAATCATGACATATGAATTCGGACGCAGGGATGTGATTGATCATCACGCCCAGTGGGGGGACCTTTTGCCACAGCAGAACCTCCCCCGCTTTCTGCTCACAAGACACTTCCCCCCATGCACTCAGCCAGTCACTGATTGGTTGAAGCTCTCTGGATTTGACACCTTGAAATCCACAAACTTTCAACAAAAAGCCTGCAAAAGCAGTCTTGCAGAGAGTCTTTCAGTGAGTCTTCATCTGTGAACACCCGAGTGAAGCTGCATTCCAGCAGCTCAGCTCACCCAGCGTTAGCATACAGCTAACACCAGAGGCCTGCAACCAGGGGCCTTCACTCCTCAACTCCTCTGCTGATCCGACCACAAGGGTCAGACATTCCCCTGATCCAGAGACCAGCACCCAGAGTCTGATCTTCCATCAACCAGGGAAAACCAACCAGTTTCTCCAGGACGGGACCGGGGAAACGACGCCTCACAGAACTTCTTTGTGTTTTCCTCAACCAGCAGGAAAACCATCACAGACCTGAGCGACCAGCTCCTCAGTCTGGACAAGAATCAGAATCAGAATCAGAAGCTTTATTGTCATTGTACAGGAGTACAGGTACAACAAACAGGTACAACAAAATCGCATGGAAAGTTTTGGGGAATGAAGGACAATATGAGGTGAGGTGTGGTGAGGATTGAAAAAAAAAGGCAGATTAAAGACTGTGTTCTAAGGAGATAGTCTGTAATTGGTGAAAAAAACCCCACCTCAGGCACGTTTAGCATCAATACAGACAGGTTACAACATATTTCTCGAGACAGCACTTGGGATGTGTGAAGGGTAGTTTTGCAGCCCACCACTAGGAGAAGGTGTTTCAGGCGCACAGCCCCTCCGGCGCGCAGCCGCCCTCTTCCAGCGGCCTCTGCTGGGGATTTGGGTGAGGTGCACAGCGAATACGGTGAAAGGTGCTGGTAAAATTCCAGTGGGCAAAATGTCCGGGGAGGGAGGGTGGGAGGAGGGGAGGAAGGCCAGGGGTGGGGGGGGGCAGAGCCTTCATTCCACACTCACATCCAGGAGAGTTGAAGACAAAACACAGCCTTGGCGACTGTGTGTCTGGGAGCCGAATGAAGATTAGGTTTGTTTTCGTTCAGGCAATTCAGCTTTATCTGTCGACCTTGAGTGTCTCTGGTCTCCAATGCTGCTCCAATTCTGGCAAGATTTTAGCTTCCCAACCGAGTTCCAATATCCTCCAAGATCGATCCAATTTCACGTAAACGTTCAAGAATCTTGACCTGCATGCTCTTGAGTTCGTTCATCACCTGAGTCTGAGCATTCAAAGCTCGGCACAGTCCTTCAGTGACGATAGGTAACAAAAGGGACAACCAGGAAGCTGCAAAGAAGGACTCCTGAATCATCAACTTCATCTTCTCCTCAGCCTACAGAACCAGCAAACCACAGTTAGCAGGAGGTGCTAACTACAGGAGAAGACACCAGCTTCCCTCCAGCCAGGACAACAACCAAACTCCTTCAAAGAAGTGGTAACTACTGGGCTTTACCTGAGATTAGTTAAACCGGATGACATGTATAGAACTTTTATGAAGATGTGTTGATTCTGTTACAGTGATTGAGTTCTATTGATAATGATATTAGGAGCAGTTATCAACCTGTAAACCAACGTTAGCTCTGCCACAGACACAGGGTCTGCATGCTAATCTTTGCTTTACTAACTAGTTAACTCACAATCCTACACATATCACATCAAAGACAACATCACACAGTAACTCAGTGCTTCTCAAATGGTGGGGCGCGCCCCCCTGGGGGGGCGTGGTGGGGTGTCAGGGGGGGCGTGAGGCGGGCGCGACTTTCAGTATTAGTGTTTTTATTCATGCTTGAACAATAAAAAAGGGCCTCCAGCCACTAGGTGGCAGCAGTGCTCAAACTAATCAACAGGCTGCCTGTTCAACCAGTAGAGTAGAAGAAGTACTACACATGAACACCGGTGTACAGAGCTGGAGGAGGAGGAGGAGGAGAGGTGGAGAAGTTTCTGACAGGAGTGAAAAGAAAAAAGGATGAGGCGCCAGAGGAAAAGAAAATAGGTGAGAGTAAACATAAAGCTAGTAAGAGCAGGAGATATGACGATGCTACGTCGCCCTTGGGTTTACCGTGAACACGTCGGGAACCAGGAAACACCATACACCTGGAGACCATACACCATACACCTGGAGACCAGACACCATACACCTGGAGACCATACACCATACACCTGGAGACCATACACCATACACCTGGAGACCATACACCATACACATGGAGACCACACACCTGGAGACCATGCACCCGTTATGTCAGTAAGCCACTGGAGTTTTTTCATGGTAAACTCCATGAGTATGGCCAACAAGCCGCTCATTTTGTCAGCGCGGCATCAGTAAACAAAAAAGCCTGTTAGCCTCTTACAAAGTTGTGAAACGAGGCTCCCAGCAGCCACTAAACACCAGCAGACTCGTCTCCTGCCAAATATTTGTACAATGTCTTTTTTAAAGAGATGTTCTGTGCATCTGGCAGAGTGATAGTAAATTGTATTGAAGTTGAATGTGTTCATATATAAGAGACAAATGCTGTGAAATAAGTTTGAAAGAAGTTTGTGTTTTATAACACATTTAATAAATGTTCAAACTGATGGAGCTGACAGTTTCAACTGTTGCAGGTTTCAGTGCTTTTTTCATTGTCTTCTGGAGAGACAATATGTTCAGGGAAAGTAAATGCAAATGTTTTGCACTTTTCATCCCGTTTGATAAGCTAAAATATTAGCAATGTTGTTGCAAATTTTGCACGAAAGAAATCAAAAAGTCATATACCTTTTTGAAAAGGAATCAGCTGATGAAGCTGACAAGTGACCAATGTTTACTGTTTAAAGTGTTGAATGTTACTGTTAAGTTTTTAAAAATGCACATCCCAGTGAATCATTTGCACTTTTTCTGTTTTGAGAATCACAATTCATAAACTAAACTTGGAAATTGCTTTAAGTTGTTCTCAGCTCATTTTATTAATTTATTTTGATAATCAGGCGATTGTATGCATAATGCTGGTGCCAGCAACTCATACAGTGGTTTATACAGATAAATAAATAAATACTATCAGGTTCTCAATGGTAGTACAATTCGGGGGGGGGGGCTGAAAAAAATTCTGTCCTCTAGGGGGGGCATGACAGAAAATTATTGAGAACCACTGCAGTAACTGAACACCGTCTGACGACTCCTGACATTTTACAAAGCAAGTCGCATTCACATAAACTCATTCTAGAATCTCTCCATTTGAATGTAGTTTTTTTGTGATCCGCCATCTTGTTTTGTCGTCCCATCACACGTCTCACACACACAATCCCTGCACCTCTCTCTCTCTCTCTCTCTCTCTCTTTCTCTCTCCACACACCCACACACACCCAGCTGTATATCGGTAGTTAGAATCTGTGTTTTATTTGTTTTCATTGTTAATAAATATAATGTTTGGAATCATACTTGCTGTTTTATTAATGAGCACAAAGGTGAATGAAATGTCGACCTCTTCTATGTCAAGAACTCCAAAATCCTTCAACCTTTACTGTTAATTCTGGTAATTGTAATTAATTTAATTATTAATTCAAATTCCTGATTAAGTGTTTAGTATATCTTATGAGACTGATATAACTGAATTGACTATCATTTCCTGTTAAGACAGGTGGAGCTCCGAGGCTCTGATACAGATCAGATTAAATTTCAATAACATAATTAATCTTTGATAATTGTTAATCATTATCGATAGCCAACCACAACATAAATGGATCCTAGTGATCCTTATGAGGTAAGACATCCCTACACTCCATTTTCTTTTCTGCCACTGGCTGTGGCTGGATGGGGTCTGGACTCGATACTCCATCGAACCATTCTTGGCAGAGCTTCAACTGGGATGCTGATACCCTGTGGGCTGTTGTGAGGATCCCGCCACTGGGCTTCATTCAACTGATTTGCCCTACCTCTGAGGAAGTAATGGTCAATGCAAGGTTCCTTGGTAAGCTCTTTCAGGCACTTTCTCTTGCCCTGGTGGATCTTTAATCCCTTCTCTGATGTTACCTTAGTCTAGCCACAGATGCAGCTTTGTAGTTTGTTCCCTGTCCGAACTGATAGACCTTCAATTGCCATGCTGATCATCTGTGTCGTCGTCGTTTCTGTTCTGAGGTCTGTCACCATGTGGTCTGTCAGTGAGTCATCTCGCAGACTCAGGGGGTATTCTTCCTTTTACATTTTCTGTAGCAATTGTTGGGTGGAACCAAGTCATCGTATTGTAACCGGTCCCTGCCAACCCATGCCAGCCCCGACAGGGTCTATTCCTACCTGTCAGCAGTTTCTTCACGTTGTTACCCAGTCTTTCCCAGGTTGTCCGCTGTCCTTTCACAGCAGTCACTGGCTTCCAACCAGAAATCAGTATTCCTAGTAGGACCAGCTGTTATAATCCCTCACATGATCAATTTGTTGCAGTTAATGGCGATGTCCACTTGGATGGGGATGGATTGGGGCTTGACCACCTGGTGTTTCCACTATGACACCTCATCAGTTGTGTACTGATCAGGAGAAAAACAATGTGATTAATCACAATTGAAAAAAAATTGTGCAACTAATTGTGCAACTAATTAGGTTTTTGTTTGTTTATCGATTGGCAGCACTAAACACATTCATTTGTCATGTATTGTATTATAGTATTGTGTAAATTAGAATGCAAAGATTGCTACGTTCTATAGTTTGAATTGTGGCAAACATTCTTTGATCTGTTTCATAAATTTTTAAAAGATTTGTTTATGTTTTGAAAATCAAACAGAAGCCATTATTTAATGCAAAGAAAATTGGCACACCATGAAGAAAAGACCCCGAAGCTCATGTGTTGGACACCTGGCCCAGTCTGAAGACATCTCCACCCATTCATTTGGAAATAGTAAGAATGCCACCTATTGATAAGAGGAAGTTGAAGTAATTATATTTTCACATACCTTGGACTGAAACTTTGTGAAATGATCCTTGAGATTGGGCAGGATATGAAGCACATCAGTACACACAAAAATGTCATGACAGCCAAAGTCTAAACCCATCAGGAAGTCCGCCTTTTGGCATTAACTGTGAAACTCTTGCTTTGAACGCCTACAGGGTAAACCCAAGAGACCTAAAATGTGTCCTGTATATACAACAGTCCTTCCTGATGTAAAGGATATCAAAATTCTTTGCAAAAGTCAAAGGGCGTGGCCATGGCAGCCTACCGAAAATCTGATGTTTGACATTAAATAGGAAGTGACACGTAACTCTGCTCAACATGTGGCAATGGGCCAAAAAATGTACATGCTTGATCCAAAACTCCCCTGATCAAATCCATATGCCAAAATCCATTCACAGACATAGTGGCAACTGCTGGCAACAGGATAGATCATGTTTTCCATTGTTAACTCATTATTAAATATTATCAGCTCAGGATTAATTATGAATCTTTCTTATATAATTTATTATAAATATTATTAGTATTATTGGTGTACTGAGTGTAAAATATGTCTATGATGACTCACAGTGAAAACAGTGTCTTTTCTTAAAAGGGTATGTCCGTGGCGGCCCTCTGAACTTTGATGTGTCGAGTCTGACAGTGAGCAGCTGACAGCAGAGCAGAAATGGGACATTTTTTGCACATTCTTGTAATATCGTTATCATACATTTCCATTGCACTCTGACGTGCACAAAACCTCGGCATGCACCGGCTCCAATGTGTGGGTGTGTGAGGACCCTCTCAGCACTGCTTGTAGCTTATATTCCATTTGGTTTGGTTGATCTAGCGGTGGCACTGTGAGCGCTAGTTAGTGGTTCCACCACACAACAAAAAACGTCACGTTCAATTCCAGATCGAGACTTTTTTATGCGAAGTTTGCAACTTGTCCCCTTGTGGTTTTGTGTGGTTCATTCTCGGTAATATAGCTTACTGCTACACTTTGAAGTCATGCTTCAAAGGTTAGCCTGGAGACATGTGATTGTGTTTTTCAGTGTTTGCCGTTAGATAGCAAGGGGACATGCACAAGATAGCTAAATAGATACTTTATTCCTTCCCAAGTGGAGATTCGCCCTTCCAGCAGTATCAACACACGACAGGTGAAGCAAATAAACTCAAAATAATAAAAAAAAAAAAGAGATTAGACAAATCAAATCTAATTAAATTAAATTATTAAGACCTAACGTCTGGTCCAAAGAAGAATTTCAAATTTGAGGTGCATGGTAGTCTGTGTTTTGTACAGATACTCCATCTGGTCCTGTTGCTTTCTCAGCTCTCATGGACTGCTGTGATCTTGGGTGGGTTGGGGGGGGGGGGGCGTTCTCCGGTGTTGGCAGGGGTAGGGGCTGCAGTCGTCTAGAGTGAGATTGAGTGAGGGAGCTTCTTTTTAAATGTGTCTAGATCTGGATGAAATGAATGGGTTTTCTCTCTGAGCTTTGAACCAATGGTGTTCAACCCTGGACCTGGAGCAGAGAGCCCTGGAGAGCCCTGGAGAGCCCTGGAGGCTCCCTCCCTGTCCTGAAGGTAAGTGGTCTCTATCTGCTGCAATATCACAGATTACAATGAGCAGCTACTGATTGGGTTTTCTTAGGCCCAGTTTCCACAACATGTGAAAATGAAAACAGAAAACTTTTATTGCATTTTGTAGGTCCATCTCCACGACATCACACGAGTCAATGAAGAGGGAGGGAAATGCAAGTTTTATGAGCATCATGTGCAGTACGGCCACAGTAACTAGCAGTTGTACACATGTTCAGTAGCTGGGCAGAACAATGTTTCCTCTGTGGCGTCATGAGTCCTCGTCCATATTCTCCTTCGACTTGGTTGTTTTATTTTGACAGTCACCGTGATAACAATCCAACTCGGTCCTCTGTCCAGCAGAATGTCTGTGTTCTCCCATTGTTAAAAGTTTAGAGCCCATTGTTCTCTGCTGCATGTGGGTGTGGTTTCATTACCAAAACAAACAACAGCACCGACTTGTGGTCCCACATGCTAACTACATTGATTTTGGAGTTTCTGCCGTTACTGTAGAAACAAACGTCATCATGCAAATGGAGGAGCCTTTCTGAAATGAAAATGCAAAAAAGATATTTACTTGGAACGTTTTGTAAATTAGGCTTGTTGAGGACAATATAGTATTTGAGTTGGTTAAATCAGAGACATCTAAAACAAGCAGGACAGAGACTAGGCCTGGGACTGACTCTGGGCTGGACTCTGCTGCTCAAGATGCTTTTGTCTGAGCTGGATGAACAAACTGGGCTGGTTTTATATCTTTATATGTATTAAAAGCAGCTTCTCAACATTAGTTTTTTTTTCCCAGTCATAATACTGAGCCTGAATGTTAAATCTTAAAAATCTGATCAGGTTAAATCCTTAGTAAACAGGACCGTTATCCTCCAGGGTTGATGTCAGCTGAATAAAAACGATGGATGAAGCATTCTCGACGTGACATTGCCTGTCACTTCCCTGCTCGGTGGAGACGTGTCCTCCTTTAGAAATCACATTTATCTGTTGCCTAGAAGCTGCGGTGGCCTGGTGGAAATCTTTCATCTTGCCTGCATAGTGCCCTTCAGAGGGCCCTGCCGGCTGTTTGGATTTTAGCCAAGGTTACTATAGAAACACAGAGGGAGAAGTGCAGGATGCAGGGAAGCCTGTCTCTAATGGGTAGAAGCTCACTGATGCTCAATGTAATGCCAGTTTACATGGAAACAAAAGACAGATTAAAAAACCTTTCATGTCTTTATTATTGTTTTATAATTAAGTTTAATATGTTGATATAGCACCACTGAGGAATCCTGTAACAGTTTAGTTTGAGTCTCTGAAATCTGTCCGGGAATCTGCTCCAAACGTGATGGGGTTCTCACTCATTAAGATGTTATTTTCAATCCAGACACCAGTTATTGATAAGGCATCAAGTGCAGATACTGTGGTTCTAGTGGGCCCCATTTTCACACTTTAGTTGTATTAATAAAAAAGTCACACAAAACAAAACCCAATAACTTAGAGTGCCTGCCATTATTATCGAGGCCATTTTCAGCATTAGTTATTGTAAGACGTTTCTGTAACAAAGCAGCAACTGATTAGCTTTAGCTATTCAATGAAAACAAACATTGTCCCAAATGATAACATAATGGTATGATCTGCAGGCCCATGTTTCTGTTGCTGGCGGTCCAGGAGGATGTCTCGTAGCTCTGCCAGGAAAATGAGGAGACGTTTAGTTATTGTTTGAACCAAGGACAGCATGCTGTTGGACAAGTCCCTCTGAACTCATGGTAGCACAAAGAGTGATGTTTCCCCCAGGTTGGCCCGGAACCTCAAAAATGGCTTTTTGGCCAATAATGTTACGGCCTCGTCGCCTTCGTTCATGAGGTTGAACCCAGCCTCATCCAGGAAGATGTACTCACGAGGTCGGGCCATGGAGTGCAACTGGAATATCCTCTGTGAAAATGTGAAAGTGTCCAGAACAACAGTCAATACAGTAGCACAGTATTGTACAGTAGTACTGTAGGCCACTGAGCAACACAGTATATGCACCCAAAGTAGTATGAACATAGATGTATACTTACCTACACAAACTCGTGACGCAGGTCTTCGATTCGATCAGAGTTGCGCTCAAAGGGGACCCTATAGGCCTGCTTCATGCACACCCTTTGGTGCCAGAGAACTCTGTCTATTATGGTCAAGCTGATATTGTCAATGTTCTCAAAGATGCCATTGTCAGCAATGACTCTGTCCCTCCCTATGGTGTTGTTCTCCTCCTCTCCCACTTCTCACTCAAACTCCTCTTCCTGACTCTGCCTCCATCCATTATATTTGCTTGAACCTTCAGCAAATTGTGCACTCTGAACTGGCTTTTATAGGTGTAGTCACATCATTTGCAACAAGTGTCTTCAATTTGGAGTCATGTGTTTGGAAAACTGGTCATTTGGTTAAGAGAATTGGCTTTTGTCATTTAGCAATTGGAAAAAACTGTAAAGTGCTGTGAGTCCCAGATTGCTGGACCGCCAAACCATGACTTATATCTATGTATGACTTATATCACAGTTCTTTGATTCTTTCTGAATTGTGTTGAAATGTTACCCTTTTGACCTGCATCATCCACACAAGACAATATTAATAAGATTACCTATAAATATTTAGTTCTCTTTTATTCTAATAAATATGTAATTGTTTCTGTAGTGTTTGCTGTAATGTTATGCCATTATTTTCTAGGACCATGTTCATGATTTCAGTTTCAGATGTTCCGGCCACCTTGTATTGGTAATCTTTCAATTCTACAATAGTAAAATACTGTAAATACTGGAATACAAAGTAGGAATACATTTTCCAAGTACATGAAACATACTTTGTTTTCACAGTCTTGTAGAACGGTCCACAGACAACACTGTAATACTGTTCACTGAGAACTGTACTGAAATGCAGTGCTGTCATTTCTAGTGAGAGTAGATGTCTTTCAAATTCTCATTTTGGAAAGTCCAGATGATAGATGCTACAGTGGACCTGCTCAAATTTGGCTGTATGCCTCCCTCTTTATTGTCTTTATACCACATGGTCCATCACAGTGGCAGCAAACTGCCTTGTGATGACTGTTTTGTGTTTGGCACTATAGAAATAAAATTGAATTGAATTGAATTTCACCAACTTTCTGGAAGAGCTCCCGCAAATTCAGGGATTTTGGCCTCAACGATCACAAAAAATGCCTGGAAATCCTGGAGGGACTGAGCTATGGAAGATGCATGTGGAGATATCGCAGTTGTTATTTTTCATGGCTGGAGTGGCCATAGGAGATATTTCCCTGCTGCTTGGACAACAACGAAGATTTGACTGAGGTCCAAACAAAATACAGTCAGTCAGTCAGTCTCTCTCTCTCTCTCTCTGATCAGCAGTGCCGGACATTCTTACACCACTTTGTATATTTTGATATGGACAGTTGGGGTTGGTGGTGTGTGTGCGTTTTTATTTAATTTGTATAGTATATATGAAGAACTTTGTGCTACAACTTTTTGTATGAAAAGTACTGTATAAATAAAGTTTGATTTGATTTGATGAACTTGTCTGATGCTCATTTCTGAAGGTTCCACGACGGTTGGATTTGTAGGTGTTTCCCCAAACTTCTACACAGCAACTCAAATATGGCAGTATTAATGAACAGTATAGAATATGTAGTGCTTTGTTGTTTAAGAAGTATTTTGCTTTGCTGAGGACTAAAACCTTTTTGAAAGTTGAATTTAATTATAGAGCATCTTCCTCCCATTGAAGTACTGAATGTCAGCCAACATCTTCCACTGTCTAACTGGAACTAACTGCAACAGCTGTAAGCACATCACTAAAACTGCTAATACTTAGATGATTAAAAGTTGTGATTACTACACGCCACTACATTTAAATGCAACTGTGATCGCATTTCAAGCAGTTTATGTACCACTTAGGTGTTGTGTATAAAACCTACAGTGGTAAAAGTTATTGATGAGGCTTTTCAGAATAATCAAATAAAATGTGTCACATTATATTTGTTGTCATGTCTGCAGCGACTCAATCAGGGCAACTGCAGGAGTGACATGATACAGTCACAGGCTGCCTTTGCATGCGTGTGCACGCATGGCCTCAGAGGAGCCCCCTTCCCTTTGAGCTGAGTTTGACATTCATGACGGATACCTGCGCAGATCCCAGCTGAAATATTTGTGCTCCAGTGAGGAGTGCGTGGGATCATCGGCAAACAGACGAATTAAACTGCATTAAAATGTATGTTGGACTGAAGTCAGCCACACTGAAAGCACTAAACATGCATATTAAAAGTAGACATTAACATGAATGAACACAGAGGTGATTGAGAGAGCAATGAATAAATGGATGAACAAATGAGAATGAATGAATGAATGAATAAATCAATGTCACATTACAGTGTGTGATCAAAGCAAGTGAAAGTTCAGAAATGTTTTATGGATCCACATCAGACTACAATTATTGTGAGACAATTGTGCTAAATGGTGGCTAAATTAGTTAGCTCGGAGTAAGTCAGACTTTCATGATGCGTGTGTGCCTGCACCCATGCACACGCGTGTTTGTGTGCGCGAGATCACGGTTGTAATGATTTAAGCTGCTATAGTTTCAGTTCATCTCTGTGCTACTTGGTTGTGTGTTCAGGCAGCCAGGAAGGAGAAAGCAGAAATGCATCTGAAATGATCACAGAAACATGAGCAGCAGAAGAGATGCTCTTTCACTGTTCACTGTATCAAAATGAGTGTGAACATGTGTTTGGACTTGAATGAATTAATGGATGGATGGATTAATGGTTTATTTCAGTTAGTTTCATTGCAAAAGTTTAATTTTGGGCATTCAGTTCATAGTGCTCTGAACTGCACCTGGATCATGCACTGGGGCCCATTATCGGTGGTAATGGCGTCAGGGACACCCCAGCGGGCAAACAAGGAGGAGTTAATGATCACCGCAGTGGTGACAGACCCGGCAGGAAGCACCTCTGGCCATTTGGAGTGAAGGTCGTAGGCCACCAGGGGGAAGCGCTGATGCTGTGAAGTGCCATGAAGTTCACCACATATGTCCACCTGTATGTGGGTCCATGCCATGGCCTCAGGCATGAGGCCATGGCACGGGCTGTAAGGGTGGAGGTGGGGGAGGACTGGTCCGCTTGAGATCAGGAGGGCTGTGAGGGCCTGGTGATCGGTCCGTAATGTGAAATGTCGCCCGTACAGGTACATGTGCCACCGCTCACATGCCCAGAGTGGCCAGTGCCTCTCTTTCCCCTACAGAGTACTTCTGTTCAGTTGGATAAAGCGCACTTGAAGCGAACGCCACAGTTTCCACATGGCCGGGTGGTGAGGTATCCTGGTGTCCCGTGACGTTAACCTCAAGCTCGTTGTGAGGACGGGATCCTGAGCTGCTGGGCCACTGTCTGTGCCAGCGGAGCAGAGCAGGAAGGGGCGTTTGTAGCCGCTAGCTTGTTAGCTTTGTTAGCTGAGCAGCCGACTCGAGCTGAAAAGCCATGTCCACTGCCTGAGACAGAGTCGTATCATCCGGTGCCATAAGCAGTCTCTCACGTAGTTTGTGATCCGCTGTGTGTTCGGCTAACTGATCCCGAATAAACTCGTCTTCCAAGGCTCCAAATTTGCAGACACTGGCCAAACATCAGAGGTCCATGACGTGTTGGTGTACGGGCTCACTGGGTTGCTGTCGGCGCTGTCTGAAGAAGATCCGGCGGACGATGACGCCCTGTGGAGCAGCGAAATGTCCGGCCAGTCAGGCAACACAGTCCGGATACTTTTCTGTGGGTCCAAGTGTACAGAAAATACGTTGTCCCTCATTTCCCAGGTTGTGAATCAGCAGAGCTTTTAGCCTAGCATCGCTAGCATCAGCTAACCCGGCGGCGGCGATAAAAGTTTGAAAAGACTCAAACCAGCCATGGGATCGGCGGCTTGCCCGGCAAAGCGAGGAATGCAGAAAGTGGTGAAAGTGGAAAAAACTCCATCCTCGTTGCCAATATTATGTTTGAATTAGGAGGACCGTGACTGTGTGCCTAAGAACAGTGTTTTTCAACCTGTTTGAGCCAAGGCACACTTTTTTGTTTGGAAAAATCTCGAGGCACACCACCACCCGAAAATGTTAAAATGGGAAACTCTGTAGCCTCTATTAACAATATAAAGTCATTCTCATCAAAGTTTTATCAACAGGAATCAAATAAATACAGAAAAAAGTATTTCCCAATTTCTTTTTTTTTAATTTGTACTCACTCAGTGTGAACCCTGGGCCTGTTTGGATGAACACAGAGCTGGTATCCTGGTTAGATTCTTCCTTTTCAAAAACTTCTCCATCACTGTCACTGTCACAGTACTTTGATACAAGATGGGAGCAGCGCAGGTGGTGGTGATTAACCACACTGACGTCTGATAAGTTTCGATTTTACTGGCAAATTTATGTGCTGCCATCTAGTGGCGAAGAGTATTTATACATGATTACTCTTCAACACACTGCTCTCACAGCTGACAGCGGCTGTAAGAGCAAATGATTTTTAGAAAAAAATTTGAAATTGGATAATTTCCCACACCTGACTAGATCTTGCAGAACGCCAGTGTGCCGCGGCGCAATGGTTGAAAAACACTGCCTTAGAACACCGGCTTTATTAACAGAACAACATTACCCAGCATTCCTCAGGAGCGCGGGCTTTTGCCTACGAACAGCAATGCCAGGTATACGTCACACTGTTGTGACACACACACACACACATAAACACAGGTCACTGTGGTAGGTAACAGTACCCATTAATTATTTTAGCTTTTAATGTCTTTTTGAAGCACAACAAAGATTTACATAATTTTCGTTGTCACTAACTCCATTCCAAATGACTCTGAGAAAGAAAATGGCGTGTGAGTTGATTGAGGGCGTGTAATAAATCACTGACCAATCAGCAGACAGCTCCTCAAACTCAGACTCGTTCCATGGTCCTGGTACCCTGAAGGAAGGGTAGTGGAAAAGCGGCCGCCTTTGGAGTGGTTTGGAACGGTTGTTTCCGCATTCCTGCTGTGGAAACGTGAAAAGGACCAGACTAAACCGGTCTTTCCCCACACTTTTTGTGCGGTGGAAATGGAGCTTTATACATCAGGGTGCACCAGGAACGTAGACAGTTCAGACTTCACCCTCAACACGCCAACTTTCTACCATAAATGGTCAATGCAAAGTGCCTCGTCAATATTTCTGCATCTCAATCAGCCTGTTGATCACCAGCATTTGACGCTAAATTCTGACAGAAAAGGAATTTTATGGAGAGAGAAACAGTCATGGAGGAGGAGGCGGTCAGGAGAATGATATTATTTGGTGTCGCTAGTGAAATCACTAATAAAAGTAAAAACAAGCGATTGTCAACACGTCACCACAGCTGTAAATAGTGTGAGTCTCAGGGAGATCAGTGACTGCAGAGGTGGAAAAGTGTATGATCTGAAGGGGGAGGTCAGAGAAGAGTGGCATCATGGAGGAGAGTGACATCATGGAGGAGAGTGACATCATGGAGGAGAGTGACATCATGGAGGAGAGTGGCATCATGGAGGAGAGTGACATCAGGGCAGCACACTGATGGACACCAAATGGCCCCCATAGTTGTGAGGGTCACCATGTGGTAGAGTGTCGGAGAGGGAAGGAGACATTTTGGTGAAGACCACAGCGGACCGATGAAATACAGCTTTATCTGAATTATCTGTGTTATTAAATGTATGAATTAAATATTTGAATAGGGACTGGTATAAAGATTCGGTGAACTTTATGCTGGAACTAATCAAATAAGGAAAGGAAAGCTCTCTCCTTTACCATCTCCATGAACTCCTGCTGCAGTGCTGGGAAGAAAGGACAGTGTCCCAGGCCATCGCGATGCCAAGATCATCAAGCTGTATAAGAACAAAGGGGACCATAGCAATTGGAACAACTATCGCTAAACATCCCTTCTCAGCGTTGTGAGAAAAGCCTTTGCCCATGTCGTCCTCAACAGACCAGAGCCACTCGTCAAACGCATCTTCCTAGATGTAAAGTGCGGCTTCAGAGCCAAAAGAACAACAACCGACATGATCTTCTCCCTTAGGCAGTCACAGGACAAGTCCAGTGAGCAGAGACATCTCTTGTTCATTACCTTCATTGACCTGACTAATGCCTTTGACTTTCTCAACCAAACAGGCCTCTCCTTCCTCCTACACAGAATTGAATGCCTCCCCAAGCTCCTGACACAGATCAGCTGATCATATCCTTCCATGACAATATGAAAGGTACTGTTCAGTACAATGAAGCATGTTTGGACTCCTTCCCAATCAAAAATGGTGTTAAACAGGAATGCGTCCTTGTTCCAATAATTCGACATCTTCTTCTCCCAGCTGCTTTCCTACGCCTTCCAATAGTCTGAGGAAGGCATTGTAATCCACATCAGGAGCGACCTGGATTGCCTCTGAGCAAAGACAAAGGTACACATAGTTTTCATCAGTTGCTTTTTGCAAATGCCGCTGCCCTAACTGCCCACACTCAGAAATCACTACAGTGATTGATCCCCTGCTTCACTGATGCCTTCGCCGAGTTTGATCTCACCATTAGCTTGAAGAAGACAACGTCATGAGTGAAGACATCAGCCGTACTCCTGAAATCTCCTTCGGTGACCACATCCTTGAGGCTGTCGACAACTTCACCTATCAAGGCTTCAACATCTCCGGCAACCTCTCTCTGGATGTCAAGCTGAACATGCACATTGGCAAGGCAGTGACAGCTATGGCTCTACTACTAAGGAGAGTTTCTGCTAAGGATGTGTGATATGACGACATAAGATCGTTAAGGATAAGAACGTATGGACGATCGCATAAAGCAGAAAGATCGGTGAATCATCTATGGAGCACATTCTGTACTCATAGATCTATGTGGGCACAGATGTGGCAGTTTGTGTGAAGTAATGGCAGAAAGAGAAAGCGAAACAAAGTTGGTCCCGAAACAAAAGTCCACCTCCACTGAATGGACCTGGTTTAGCTTTTATACGGAGGACCTGGTGCAAACCAGAGTGATTTGTAAAGTTTGCAAAGACTCCATTCGTACGTCAGATGGCAACACGACGAACCTGTTTAATCACTTACGGAGACAGCACCCAAAACAATATGCTGATAGCCGAGCCCAACAGAGAGCCAACACATCGCAACCAGAGGCAGCCGCTAGCATCAAGCTAAAACAAACCATGGTAAGGCAGTCATTTATTATGGGCACTCCATATGAAAAAACAACAAGTGGGGGAGAGAAATAACTGAAGGAGTAATTTATTACCTTGCTGTAGGGATTTACTACCTCATATGGATCACTATTTATGTTGTGTTTGGCTATCGATAATGATTAATAATTATCAAAGATAGTTATTAATAATGTTGAAATTTAATCTGATCTGTATCAGAACCTCGGAGCTCCACCTGTCTTAACAGGAAATGATAGCCAATTCAGTTCTATCAGTCTCATAAGATATACTAAACACTTAATCAGGAATTTGAATTAATAGTTAAATTAATTACAATTACCAGAATTAACAGTCAAGGTTGAAGGATTTTGGAGTTCTTGACATAGAAGAGTCGACATTTCATTCACCGTTGTGCTCATTAATAAAACAGCAAGTATGATTCCAAACATTATATTTATTTACAATGAAAACAAATAAAACACAGATTCTAACTACCTATATACAGCTGGGTGTGTGTGTGTGTGTGTGTGTGTGTGTGTGTGTGTGTGTGTGTGTGTGTGTGTGTGTGTGTGTGTGTGTGTGTGTGTGTGTGTGTGTGTGTGTGTGTGTGTGTGTGTGGAGAGAGAAAGAGAGAGAGAGAGTTGGAGGGAGTGTGTGTGTGTGTGAGACGTGTGATGGAACTACAAAACAAGATGGCGGATCACAAGAAACTACATTCCAAATGGAGGTTATCAGAGAGCAGGAAGTCTGTCCTGGGTCTCCACCATGTGCTGATAGCAATGGAACAATAGAAGCTAGCCGTAGCATCTGCTTCCTGTGTGTCTCTGCTAAAGGACCATTTCTAGAATGACTTGATGTGAATGCGATTTGTCTTGTAAAACATCCGGAGTGCTTTTTACATACTGCGAGTCGAAAATCTCCTCCTCAGGACTTTGAATTTTGATTTTTAGAATGAAAGAGTGGCCATAACATTGTTTGTATGACCCAGTGTTGGTTTGACTTGGTGTCACACCTCATAAGACTTAGTTCACATCCACACCAGCCAAAATGATCTTTTTTCTCCCCCAGGTTCTCAAAAACGTCACACGTCCACACGTTACTATGAACATGGCTCAATACGAGACTTCAGGGCATGTAGTACACATGCCAGGCCTTTAGGGGTGCTGTGACTCACCAAACACACCAAAAATGCAGAAGAAGAGATGGAGCACACTGAAATTTAGAAGTAGACTCTTGCTCATAAACCTCTTTATAATTCTAGTCCTATAAGTCTATGGCCGCGCTCCTCCTGCTGCTCGCATCAATAGCTTCTGCAGCGCCACCAATCATTTGTCATTATGAGAGGAAAAAATAAAAGGGCCATACAATTCAGTTTGTACATAATTCAGTTTGTACATAAGTGACTCAAAGATTACATTTCAAGGTAATTTTCAATACACGATCCATTTTTCCCAGTTAACATAAAATGTACTAATTTTCTGGTTCAATGCAGAAGTAATTCTCTCCGTATTCTCAATATTAGACGTAATATTCTCCCAGTAAGTCTGTGTTGGAGGATCAGGCTTTAAGCACTTTCTAGCCACTGCCTTCTAAGTGGCCGCTGATACTTTCTTCAGCAGGTATTTATCCCGATTTGGAAGGTCAGCGCTGCGTTGTTACACAGGTACATGGTTTGAAAAGAACAATCAATCACCCCACTGAAAATATTATTAATAGGTTGTGCAACCTCACAAGCTTGTTTTTTTTCTTTTCAATATTTGATTTCATTTTGTTATTCAAAAACATTAGGCTCAAAATTATGATATAAACTATCAAAACAAGAACAATACATTTAGAAAACTACCCCACAGGAAATGTGCGATAGTTCAGTCCTCTTGACATTTTAAGTCACAATTGAGCCTCTTTTGCTTATTATTTGCTACATATAAATGAGCCATTTGCCCCAGTTTTGAGTGAAGATGGATTCTTGTATTTTAAACGTATATGTAAGCTTCTCCACAGAAAGAATGTCCTCTATTATTGACACGCAGTGTTTGTGATTCGGTGCCTCCGTCATGAACCAGTTCTTTGTGAAGACTTTCTTGGCTGCTGCTCAGAGAATCCTGAACAGGTATTGGTCCTCTGTTTGAATGATTTCACTCAGGTGTACCAGGTACAAGACCAGGCTGGTTTGAGGCTCTTACTCCAAAAACACCATGGAGAGCAGAGTGCGTACTCTCCCAGGAAGGTTGTATTTCCGCAAGACCAGAATATATGTGGGGGAATTGGTTCCATCTGCCCACATAATATCCAACAATATTGAGCTTTTGAGCTTTAAAAAAAGAGGTTTTAGTTTGTACTGAATAATCCTCCAGATGAGTTCTGTCTGCTGTCCTCACAGGTCCAGTTTGGACGGACTGATTTTTTTCTGGATTTCATGTTTCCTTCGTCTTCTTCTTCCCGCCGCTGCCTCCACGACTGAGCTGGAGGAGGCCGAGCATGTGTTGGCAGCCCACAATGCATCTGTCACACTACAGCGTGTGTGTGTGTGTGTGTGTGTGTGTGTGTGTGTGTGTGTGTGTGTGTGTGTGTGTGTGTGTGTGCGTGTAGCCGTGTGTGCGTGTAGCAGCAGATGCCATTTGTTCCGAAATCAGCAGCTGGATGCTGACTTCCCAGTGGGACTTGTGCTATGTCTACAACTTATGGAGAATATCACACACACACACACACACACACACACACACACACACACACACACACACACACACACAGGTCATGTTTCGTGTGTGGAAGGATGTTAAGGTGAGGAGTGTGTGTGTCTAAGTGTGTGTGTGTGTGTGTGTGTGTGTGTGTGTGTGTGTGTGTGTGTGTGTGTGTGTGTATATTAGTGCAGCTGAACTGCTGACCATTACCATATGGAGCATCTTCCCTGCATACATTAACCACATTAAACTCAAACATCTACGATTTTGTTTTCTGCAAAAACCTTAGAAAAAAGTTTCCAGGGGTCAGGGGTCAGGGGTCTAACGAACTCAGGATGGAAAACTTTCCAATTCCCTTTTCTTTCCTTAAACTAAGAAATGTTGATTTCCTTTATACAGGTGGTATAATTTTACTGTTAAATAGTCAATCTGTGAAAAGGAATATGGCTATTATTATTCTGGCCATATGTTTGGCCGAGTTAATTTAATCCATGTATCACAATAACATTAAGCAGCAACAGCTATGTTAGTAACAAGCTGAAATTGTACACATTTTATTATTATTAATAATAATAATAATAAAACATTTAAAAACAACACACACACATTAAAAACATTAAAAACAGCACTTCGTGGATTAACCCTTGGTTTTCCGTAGGTTACGTTGACAAAAACATCACAGTGAGTGTAAAGCTCCGCCTCCTGATAAAACAGATCTCTTGGAAAATGACCTGCCCATTCTTAAAAGATCCTCATTGGTGCACGGATTCAGAAGAACGGAGCGCAGAGGGGAAAGAGTGTACAACAATTTTTTTGACATAATAAAATAAATCCTGGTCACTGAGGCTTTGAAGGATGTTTTTGTTCTTAACTTGTTCTTGTCTAGTCTTTTCTTTCTCCACGAGGGTTGATCTGGAATAATGGATTAATAATAATGCTCACGCTGACAGAACTGCAGAAACATGAAATCATGGAAGCAGAACTACTCCTGTCGTCACAGTGATGAATTAATATTCCAACACAAAAGAAACTCACATGGAGGAAACTCATGAATACGGTTTGATGACATCACGTCCTGCTGCAGAATAAACCTGAGACACATTAATGACGATCAATATCAGTGATGCTTGTTTCAGATGTCACATGTTGAGGTCCTGCTCCTGCCTTCAAAGCTAATGAACAGAATTTCAAACACTGTGTTAACATGGTGAACATATCTTCATCCTTCTCTGATAAACGTCGAGGCCTCCGAACAACTGGGAGAGTAACTAAGTACACCGCTTCCTTCACAGAGGAAATCACTTCCTATTTTTATAGCTGAAACACGTTTTGGACCAAACCAGGGACACTTCGAGGACATTTGGAAAATGTGATATGACTTGAGGCCCTGTGATTAACTACATATTGAAATTGCAGAATAAATGAAACCAGTGATGGACTTTTGTCAACACATCTGTACAAACTGAGCTGAGCCAAGCTGTTTTCACTCAAGCACCTTGTAAAAATAGTGGATAATTTTCCATTAATTGTTTCAAGTATATCATGTAGACTTTTGGGTTGGGAGAGGTCGGTTGCAGTGCTTACAATAAATCAATTCTATTCACGTGCATGATATTTAAATGAGATTGTTCAATTGTTGTGAATTGATGCCTCAGTTTTGTTGCTGAACCTTGTCTTTAACTTATGAAGTTATGAAAGTGCCGGCTTTAATCAAACTAAATCTTGTTAATACAGAGTCAGAACACATTTTCTATTTCATATCAAAGTTGTAAAGTTTTGTCCCTAAAATCTATTTTCATTAAATATAAATATATTCATGTTCATTTGTTCAGAAAAGTGTTTTGTTATTTGAACTGAACACATTCAATTGGAAAACAAAAAAACTGTTACTGCATCTATTTCTATTTAAAATGAAGATTACAAGAATTAATGTCTGTTAGGAAAAGACTAATCAACGATTTAAAAGAATCCATTGATGGTTTTAGACTATTTAAAGTATTTTCTGATACAAAACTGTGATTAAATCATATAAAATGGCCACTAACAATTGATCTTTTTGGAAACTAAATCTGACAATTATGAATTATCTGTGAGTGAATATAATTCACATTTCATTGGCTGAATAATAAAACACAAAAACAAACAAAGAAATAAACAAATAATTAAATGAATAAATGTGTAGTTTCTGTGCATGTTTCTATCAGTTTTCACTAATCAATCGAAAGGTCCCACACAGACGTAATTAATCATTACTGGAATCCGAGCATGTATTGTGATGACTTTGTTTTGTATTGAAGCTATCTTGACTGTGTTTTCCAGTCACATGGTGGTGACCACACAAAGAAGAGCGCAGTGTGCTTTTTGTTAATGCTCTTTCCTGGGATGTAACGAGCCCATGTATGAAGATGCCTGGGGCAATGGGCCCCCGGGCCTTGCACCATATGGCCGTCTCGTACAGGATCCACCCAAGTCCTGACGACTGGGACCACAGGCAAAAGTCCTGCTGAATCTGGAGCACAGCCAGATGAAAGATGGAGAGAAGACAGAGAGGGGGAACAGAAAGTCCCAAAGAAGAGTGATAGTGTAAATAAAAGACAGACACCGCAATGGAGATTGCAATGATTGAGCAAAAAGAAAGATGTTCTGAGTGACGGAAGAGTGAGATGAGGCAGAGGTGCAGGCTGCATAGAGGAAGATATCAAGGAAATAATGAGAATAAAGGTGTAAAAGTGACTGAGTGGACTAAATGTTTAGCCAATTAAAGATTGCAGAGGAATCCATGTGCACAATAAATGACCCATGACTGAACAGAGAGAGAAAAAGAGAGAGAGAGAGCGAGAGAGAGAGAGAGAGAGAGAGAGAGAGAGAGAGAGAGAGAGAGAGAGAGAGAGTGCTGCTTAATTACAGCCCGGAGAGAAATGAGCTTCCGTTTCATATCAGCAGAAAGAGAGGGAGGATGGATGGAAGAGATGGTTGGAGAAAGGAAGGAAGGAAAGAAAGAAGGAAGGAAGAAAGGAAGGAAGGAAGGAAGGAAGGAAGGAAAGAAGGGTCAAAGGAAGGAAGGAAAGAAGAATCGAAGGAAGGAAGAAAGGAAGGAAGGAAGGAAGGAAGGAAGGAAAGAAGGGTCAAAGGAAGGAAGGAAAGAAGAATTGAAGGAAGGAAGAATGTGGTTTAAGACCCTTATGTTTCTGCTTATGGTGGGTGAACTTCCTCACACACACACACACACACACACACACACACACACACACACACACACACACACACACACACACACACACACACACACACACACACACACACACACACACACACACACACACACACACACACACACAACCCAGAAGGTGTCAGAATCAGTGGTGAACCCAAAATCGTGAGGCCCCGCTTTCACGGTCTGTATTCATACTGAAAATCAAGATCAGGCGAGCTTTTGCCCTTCTGCTCTACGGGAGGTTTCTGTCCTCCCTGAGCTCGCCTTAGGACACCTGCGTTACCGTTTGACAGGTGTAGCGCCCCAGTCAAATCCCCACCTGCCACTGTGCATGGAAACAGTTAGCCTCACAGTATGTACCCAAAGACTCGATACCGTTGGTGGACCAGTTCAGATGGGGATGAGGATTTCTTAACAAGGATGAGGTAGTGAGTGGAAGCCTTGGTAACCAGGAAAGTCCTCTTCTCCAGGCAATGTGAGACCCTCCACAATAGCTGTTAAACTGAGCTAGGCGTGGGCCAGTCACACCAGTGAGTCAGTCAGCACCATCAGTTAGAGAAAGTTGAGAGCAGAGGACAGCGGTACCATAGGCAAAGAGCATGAGGGAATATGTGAGCAACCTGACTGTCTCACCTCCACAGAGTTCTGCACCTGGCCTGTACCAGGACAGTTGGACAGCCTGTCGTCCCTTCCTCCGCAATAGAGGCAGAGATGGAGGTGAGCGCAGCGGTCCAACTCTGCCCTCGAGAGGTCTTCTCAGCTGCATGGGATCGTCCCTACTGTTGGTGCTGAGGTATACATGGATCATCTCCATTGGTGGCGGTGTGTGCTTGAATCTCCAAAGCATTGTCCACCACCCTCCATGGACTTTGGTGGAGCTGGACGAGGGTCTAAGCAGTTACCTGGCTGGTTGGTACGTCACGGAGCACGCGCAGGAGTATCTCCAAATACTCCTGGAACAAATCACAGTCCCACTCTGCTGCGGCCCAAGCCTCGATTGTCCTGTCAAGTGGGAAATGACAAAGGCAACCCACAATCATTCCAGAGGATGGAGGGAGGCCTGCAGATCAAAAAGCAGGTTGCACTGGGCGAGGAATACCCTGCAGTCTCTGGAGCTTCCTGAGAAGCAAGTGGGAGGGCTGCAGCTGCTGACAGCACGGATGCAGCGGTATTGGGCACATACTCAGTGGAAGCAGAGTCTGTGGCTATGGGGCTCCATCCCTGTCTGTGTAGTCCCTGGACTTGATTAACTACCAGTGCGAGGGCATTCTCATGGCCTTCTGTGACCATCTGCAGCTCCCGGATCCACGCATCGATGCACGCTTCCTGGTCCCTGTAAATATTACTTGGAATTCGGTTTCTCTCGTTAAGAGAATTCGGCCTCATTCTTTTGTTTGGTACAAAGAGCAAAATTGTGAATTTAACCTTTCGTTTGTGTACAAAGGATAAAACTGCCTGAAATCTTTCCTCCGGCACAAAGAACAATTAATATTAACTACATAAAACCCAAGTATTAATCTACCTTTTCTGGTATGTTTACTATTAAATTATAATTGTCACAAAAGTGAATATTTATACATGGAATACACTCTCTCCCAATAGTCAGTGATTGTGGTCAGGTCAAGTTAAAAAACAGTATAAAAAGATTTAAAAGCAGCTTAAAAGCATAATAAATAAGGTAAGAGATTTACAAAGATACAGTTAATAAATTAAGTAAAATCTATTGTATATTTGAAAGCCTGTGCAAATAACAATGTTTTAAGTCGTGATTTAAAAGAAGGGATTGTGTCAGCAGTCTTCAGGAACTTAACAGGTGATCAGGAAGTGGTGAGGAGGTAGGAACTAAAAGCTGCTTCACCTTGTTTCTTCTGACTCCAGGAAGGGTCGCTGCAATTCAACAGATGTTCACTGGCTTCGCCATGAGTTTTGGACAAACCCAAAATATACCCATAAATTCAAAGTATAAACCTATTTGGAAAAGACTCTATAAGAACAGCACAAAACAAAACAAAACAAAACAAAGCAAAGCAAAGCAAAACAAAACAAAACAAAACAAAGCAAAGCAAAGCAAAACAAAGCAAAGCAAAACAAAACAAAACAAAACAAACTTCTCACAGTTTAAACAATAGTTCATTTAAATGCATCATGAAGCAGAACTGGAGAAGCAGAATTCATTACAAGCGGTTTGAACTTGTTTAATGTGATGCATTAAACGTATATTTAGTATGTTTACATTATGCATCTGTGCACATAATGGGGATAAAAATGAATAATACAGAACGCTTAAGTTGACTGTCTGAGTTTCCGTCCACCTGATGTATGGGGGTTACTTTACAGTCCAATGAAGGGGGAGGAGGCAGGGAGGGAGAACTTGTTCATTTATTTTCTGCTGCGCTGCCTGGCACACATGTTTAGCCCGGGGTGACGGCTCCCAGCAAGGATTTCTAAAAACAGGGCAATTCTGGAAAAATCACTGGCAGCAGCCCCCCACCCCCAACCCTTCCCTCCATCTCCCCTGTTCCCTGCCTCGATGGCTAGGTCATTGCATAATTTAGTAATCAACTAAATTAAGGTACGGAGAGATGAACTTGCAGCTCGTGAGATTCATGTCAAGTTCATCGGCTTTTGCGGGAAAACGGCGTCCGCGCTTTATTGAATCTCAAAACTGCCTCCTGATTTTCATCTGCAGTGGCGGCGGAGAGAAGTAGCTGGGGCCCCTGCATGTACGTGCACGTGCACGCTCTCACAAACACAGACATGTACACAGGAAACAGGCACCATTTGGTGTTTATGTAAATGTGCAAAAACAAAATGGCTGGCTGCCAAATCCTGTCAGTAAACAAAGCTTGTTCAAAACGCCAGGCGGAGTGTTGTTAAGGTGGACCGCTCGGGATTAAGCCCAGGTTTTAGGTGGCCTGATGGCACCCACACACCTTAAACCGGGGCGCCGGTGACCATGTAGAACAGCCATTAACGTGTGATCGGATGCAGGAGCGCTGGGCTGCATCTCTAAAACAGGAACAATGTTCCTGGGCTGCCTGATTTGGAGGGAGAAGGGGGGGCATAGGAGGCAAGGGAGGCAGTTGGTTGGTTGTCATGGCAGCTGGACAACCAATAATCACTCAGAGCTGGAACAGTGGATCTGACCTAGATCAGCTTGTGGGTTTTTGACTGAAGGTCCAGTCCAAATCCCCGTCAGCAGAGCTTGCTGCAGTCCGAATGATGGCTTGATTTCTGTGCCGTGGTCACTTCAGACGAGCTGCAATCAACTGCAGGTTAACCCTGCTCTGATGGTGGCCTCAAACTGAATGTCACTATTCACCCCAAAATGTTTGATTCATCAACATCTTTCCTGAAATCACACCTTTGAAGCACTAAATGTCACAATAATACACTAAAGACAGAATGGAACTATAAAGCATCCTTCAGCTGGCCGGCCTCGTTGGGTAGGGCACTAACTGCCCGGTGGCCGTTTCCACTATGTGTCTGATGAATGTGGCTGGACGGCCATCAGGACACTGTGTGTTCAGAACCAACTGACCCACCAGAAGGAGCTGTGTCACTTCTAGCCCCTATGTCTGCTCACTCCCACCATCTGCTGCTTCCACTCATTTCTACCAACGGACCACTTTATATCAATCCATTCATTTATGGTTTTGGATTAAGGGTACTGTGGCAGATTTAGGATTCAAGCAGCTTTTCATTCTTTTTCTTTTTTTTTTTAAATTAAGATAATACAAAATATTTTCTCTCAGATAGAGGAATTAGAAATTATTTATTTAAAGTTCACTCTGCAAGAAGAGATATATGGCAGTAAATTATTTTTTCAAGTCTCCAGAACTATTGAAAAAAATGTGAAGCCACATATTTAAACTTGTTATTGGATTACTTTTTGGTGGTTGATGTTGGGAGGAACTGTGTGTGTTGTGGAAATGTGGTGAGTTATTTTTGGAGCGTTGAGTCTTATTTTATGATTGAGCAAGTATCTGTCAGATCTGGCAACCTTGTCTTCAACACTACATTTGAGCTGGTGATATATAAGTAACTGTTATGCAGGTAGTTAACCCTTTAAATGAAACTCACAAGAATGTTATTTATTTGCCACCAGATGTGAAATGTCGTTATTGAGTTGACGGTCACAGCGTGGCCAAGGGTCTTGCTCATGGATACATGGTGCACTTTCTTTGGCTTGTGTGAGGAAACGCACACCCAGGGAAAACATGCAAACGCCATACAGAAAGGCCCCGGCCGTTATCTAACCCAGAACCCTGTTACAGTGAGATGAGAGTACCAACCATTGCCCTACTATGCCATACTGGTTAATTTACTGTTTAGACAGAACATTTCTGTTTTATGGTTTTCCCCCAATGTTCTAATAAAAAACATCAATGCAGTACATTGACTGAAAGAAAGAACCGTTTACTCTAAACAAAAATCCAAAAGTCAACTGTGTTTTTTCTCAATATTAGTTATAGTTATAAAAGTTATAAAATACAACATTGGTTGTTAACTATTATGTCATGAGTCACAATGTCACCATTTTGTTGTGAAGTGGAGAAAGCCAGAAGTTAAATAAAGGAAAAATGTAATATTCTCCATGTTAGCAGGTCCTAGGCCCCGCCGCAGTAAAACCAGCAGGTAAGAGTCTAATATTTTAACCTCCGAAAACTGTAAAATCACCCTTTCATCATTATTATGGAAGAAAACTAGAAAACAATAATCTGAGTTTGTCTGTTGATTTATATATACAAATATTTTTTAATTTAAAAAAATCTGCTTAGCTTCAGACACTTTGTGAGGTTCTCAATAAAATATTAGTTGCTTTTTTTTACTGTAGACTTTTAAAGTAAAATGACAAACAAAAACCAAAAACTGTTCAGCGATTCATTTCTATTGAATAAAAAGTTGACCACGATTGCACATAATTACTTTTTTACATGTAGAAGATGAAACATTGCGTTTCCACTTTGACAGACTTCTGAGTGCTGCTGTATTACAATATAATATAAAATATAATGGCTTTGTGGGTGGATGGATGGATGATGATTGAGGGATGGATGATGATGGAGGGATGGATGATGATGGAGGGATGGATGATAATGGAGAGAGGGATTCTCACCATACATTATATTTAACTGTACAATATTTCAGGAATATAACACAAAACAAAACAAAGCACATTGATTATACAGGCCGACTTACCGACCCCACCGAGCCAAAACTGGCCAAAAATCCCCAATGTAAGTTTTTTGTACAAATGTAATGTTTTTTTCTTTTACTTCAGGACTTGTGTCCAGATCATGTCACACTGGACTTCGCAGGTTGAAAGCAGGACTAAAGTTAAATCTTTGATAACCAATTGTCTCATTTCCTCTGCTCCAATGTGGAACTCCTGAATCCTGGTAAATGTCTCATCTTCAACACATTAGTCACCAAGTGATGAAAAGCCAATCTGTACCATCCCTTATAAAACTATGTAAAATCTCGGAGTGTCCCTGAAGGCATCGCCAGGTATATTTAACCATTCAGTGGGTGTGAGGAGCTTAAAGGATCTCGCTGACCTTTTGGTCCTCAGGGAGACAGAACCAGTCTGGTACTGAAGGCAAGTAAAGAAATATTCATTAGCTGTGTGTGATTAATTGGTGTCACTGAGTTTGATGTATTTAGGCCATTTCCTGGAAGCTCCAAGGCAATGAACAGCTCAATCAACCAAAGCAGAGAATCCTTGTTCGCGTCTCTTCTCCGCTTTGAAGCTGTGATCTATTTTCAATAGAATATTAAATTACAGCGAGTAATATTCAAACAATAAATCCAAATGTGATTTTTATTTTTTCTTGCATTTTTAATTCACAGATGCTGTTGTTGCATTTAAAGATGTTTATAAGTTTTTAATCACTGAAACATAAAAATTTAAATTTCTGTTTCCTCTCTCCTCCTTCTGGGAAGAACAGCTGCTGACAACACTTCTCACTTCCTTTGAAATTATCTGTAGAATATTCAAAACATTTAAACATTCATCCTCAAAGTGCTTCTGCTCATCTTCTATATTCTCCATTTCAGTCTGAAGTCTGAAGTTGTTGTTCGACCAACACTGTTTGACATTTCTGCTCTTTAGAGGTCATTCGACTTCGATTCCACAATGCAAGGCTTCAGATTTCAACCATCACTGCAGAGATTCTCCCGCTCTTAGTGTGACGGTCCAGACAGGAAGCTCATTTATCTCTTCATCCATTCATGGATGCTGCTGGCTGTGGGAGGTTCTAGAGTCCATCCATCCATCCATCCATCCATCCATCCATCCATCCATCTATCCATCCATCCATCCATCCATCTATCCATCCATCTATCCATCCATCCATCCATCCATACTTTCATCCATCCATACTTCCATCTTCCATACCACTTGAGGTGAGACACTGAAGCCAATACTGCGAGTGAGGATGGGTAACGGTCCACATTGCCCGGATGGTCCAGATCTTTATTCATTATAAACCTAAAAGATTCAGATTCAATTCATTGTCATTCAGTTTTGTTAGAAACAACTGTTGGGCCTGGAATCCATGCTCTTCTTCAAGTAGCTTCACCCCCGAGAGGACAGGCTGCAAGAACAATGGGAAGAAGAAAACAGCATGGGGGGAGGACAGCGACCTGAGGGCCACAAGCCCCAGGTTGGAAAAGCCCCATCATTGGTTGAACCCGACCTGGACACCACAGGTGTCTGAAATGCAAACTTGGTCAAACTGCCTCCCAACCAACCCCCGCTTCTCAAACTCGCTCTCCAAGCAGGGAGCATGTCACTGCATCACTGGGAAGACCAAGAGAGCACACAGTGGACCACAAGAACCAAACCAAGGTTCAGCCTGCAGGCGAGCAGAACACATGGTTTGGACTATCCTTTTTCTCTTTTCCCTTTTTTTTGTGGATCCTGGGAGTGGTATACATCTATGCTCCTGCTCCTCCTGGTTCTGGAGAAATCCAACAAACCAACTTTGTAAACCAACTGGTATAACTGGTTTGTGCAGCACCACCTGGAACATGTAGTCCACCACTGTTGTGGTTATTAGTTTACTGCAGTGGGGGGATGACATTATTGTTTTCCACAGATGCGCGTCTTGTCTGTCCACACCTAAAAGCCAAGGCGCCATTTTAGAATTTCCTCACTCTGGGATCCATGTTAAAACAAACAAACCGTTTTCTGCCCCTAGAATGCCACCCCGTGTGCATAATCAGCAAAAAATGGTGCATTTATGTGAAACTGCATTCTTGTGTGGACGGGCCCTAAAGTGTAAAGTTAGTGATGGGAGCAGGAGGAACTTTGACGGCTTCCCATTAAAAGGTTTTGATCAGTTCAGTTTGAAGATCTCAAGATGTTCAACTCCATATTGATTATTTATTGAAGGCTTTTCCTTTTAAAGTAAGGACAATTCAAGATTTATTGCGTCACAATTCACAGTTTATATTACATGTTTCATCTCAGCGCTGCAGAACACAATGACATGTTAAATAGTTTCATCCTTTCAAGCCTCATTAGGTCAATTCTTTCTTTTTTCTTTTACTTTCAGTACTTTTGCATCCTGTTGGCAACCGTGGAGGAGCTGAAGACAATCCCCCGCCTGCCCCTGGCTCTCCATTTATGTGACTAAACAGCAAAAGTCAGTAATAATTATCAGCCGGCCCCCTGCAGCGCCGCTCTGTTTACTCAGCTCATGGTCGGACGAGAGGGAAAGAAAAACACACCAGCTAATTATTTCAGATAATGCAATTAAGATATGCATATTTAGCATAAACTCCACAATGAAAATGTAAAAGTCAGCAGATATGTTGTGTGTGTGTGTGTGTGTGTGTGTGTGTGTGTGTGTGTGTGTGTGTGTGTGTGTGTGTGTGTGTGTGTGTGTGTCCATGCAGTCTCTGGTGGCAGGTAGCAACATTAATCACATCCTGTTTTGGGTCTTTTGACTGCACAGTGACGTTACTGTGGATCTGAGCTTTTGTGTGTGTGTGTGTGTGTGTGTGTGTGTGTGTGTGTGTGTGTGTGTGTGTGTGTGTGTGTGTGTGCGCACACCAAGGCTACAAATAAACACATTTTAAATCTTCTATGATAAGGTTTTTTTGAAGTTTTATTGATACACATAGTTTCTCAAACTATTGTTGTCTTTGTTGCAACCTGTTACCTCTGTTCAACTGGACACATGTTATTAATATCTACAATATCTACTTGCAACTATACATATATATATATATAATTTTGGAAATTTCAACTACAGAAATATTCTGGAGGCACAAACAAAGTGGAAATGGTTCTAGATAAGTCTTCCAAAGGTAATGAGAGACGTTCCCACTGACCACCAAGTCCTCACCACAATAAACACCAATTAACAAAAACCTTTAACCTCAATGTCCTTATTCCAAATGTTGGGCTGTAACATCTGCAAAACCCACCTATTCAGGTTAACCCCCCCCCCCCCACACACACACACACACACACACAATGGTTGTTTGACCTTTTTAATTATAGTACCTGTATTTTATTCTATCTTACAATGGTTTTTATGTTGTATTTTTAACTTGTGACCTTGAGTGGTTTCACATTGATTATTATTAACTGCATATATAGAACAATACACAAAGTTTTTCCCTATTAATTCAGGTTTGTTTAACATTATATATATATAAAAGCGTCCTTGGCCAACCTTCCTCGCTGTGCAGCACTCCCTGCTGCACTCCTCGTGCGCTCACGGCTCCTCACTCTGTGCGTCCTCAGCGCACCTCCTCCGCAGAGCGATAGAATGGTGGTCTGGTCTGGATTTATATAGCGCCTTCTAACCACTGAGGTAGTCCCAAAGCGCTTTACATATCAGCTCACTCACCCATTCACGCTCACATTCACACACCAATGGGACAGAGCTGCCATGCAAGGCGCTAGTCGACCACTGGGAGCAATTTAGGGTTCAGTGTCTTGCCCAAGGACACTTCAACACATAGACCGGTGTAGACTGGGATCGAACCTCCGACCTCTCACTCCGCAAGACGACCACTCTACCACCTGAGCCACGGTCGCCCCAATAGAAGTGCAACATCACAGCAGGGGACATGTGGATCTTGCTGAGGATCCTCAGGAAAGGCGCTGGTGTGCCTTCTTGATGAGGCTGGAGGTGTTGATGGTCCAGGACAAATCCTCAGATATGTGGGTTCCTAGGAATTCGAAGCTGGAAACCCGCTCGACCATCATCACATTGATGTAAATGGGATTGTGTTCTTCCTCTCTACTCCTCCTGAAGTCCACAATGAGATCCTTGGTTTTGCTGGTGTTGAGGTGCAGGTTGTTCTCAGACACCAGGTGGACAGATGGTGGATCTCCTCTCTGTAGGTTGTTTCATCATTGTTGTGGATGAGGCCAATCAGTGTGGTGTCGTCTGCAAACTTGATGATGGAGTTAGTGGGGGACACTGGTCTGCAGTTGTGAGTGAAGAGAGAGTAGAGAAAAGGGGCTTAGAACACATCCCTGTGGGACTCCAGTTTTGATTTGAAGAGTCTTTGAACTATGGTTATTTAAACGAACATGGTGTGGTCGGTTTGTTTAGAAGTCCATGATTCATTTACACAGAGCTGGATTGATGCCAAGATCAAGAAGTTTGTTATTTGCCTCGATGGAATGATGGTGTTAAATGCCAAGCTACAATCAACAAACAGCATCCTGGCATATGTTATTATCCAGATGTGTCAGAAAGTTGTGAAGGGCCAGGGAGATGGCGCCCTCTGTGCTCCTGTCGTTACAGTAGGCAAACTGGTGGGGGGCTAGGCCTGGTGACACAATTGATGTTTTTAGGCATTTGGGCACAGTAGCTTGAGCAAGAGACAAATTGAAAATGTCTGTAAAAACTGGTGCAAGCTGCATAGCACATGCTTTAAGCACTCACCCTGGGATGCCGTCTGGCCCAGCAGCTTTGTGAGCGTTGGTACGGCTTAACATGGAGTGGACCTCGGCCAGAGTGAAGGTAAGTGAGTGGTGGTCAGGGGGGAGAATCAGTTTAGTAGTAGAATCTCCATTATCTCTTTCGAACCGAGCATAGAACTCATTAAGCTTGTTCAGAAAGCAAGCGTCTGTAACAGTAGGACTACAGTTTTTGTTTTATAGTCACTGATGGCTTGTATGCCCTGCCACATAAGCCGAGGGTCAGAGTTGCTACGATGCTCCTCGACTTTTGTACTGTAACAACGCTTAGCAGTGTTGAAGCCCCTCCTCAGGTTCGCCCGAGATGTACTGTAGGCCTCTGCATCCCCTGACGCAAAGGCACTGTGACACGTCTTTAGTAGTAAACGCACCTCCGTTCATCCAGGGCTTCTGGTTTGGGTACGTGGTGATTTGCTTTACAGATGACATTATTTATGGTGCTGTTAATATAGTTCAATACAGCAGCAGTGTATGTGTCCAGGTCAGTGTTGGTACCTCCAGAGCCAGGAGAGGCAAACACACTCCAGTCAGTATGATGGAATATGTCCTGAAGTGTAGAATCTGCACCTTCTGGCCACACTTTGATGGTCTTAGTTGAAGGCCTCACACGGTTTATAAGGGGAGTGTATCTGAGGGTGAGAGAGTGATAAATGGTCTGACAGACCCACATGGGGAAGGTAGCCTCCAGCAATATTTGTATAAACATGATCCAGAGTTCTGTTTCCCCTTGTATGACAGGAAACGTGTTGGCGGAATTTTGGGAACACAGTTTTTAAGTTAGTATGGTTAAAGTCACCAGCAACTATGAAAGCTGCCTCCGGATGAGCTGCTTGTTGTTTACTGATGGCAGAATAAAGTTCTTTCATAGCAGTTTTTGCGTTGGCATCCAGGGGGATATAAGCAGCAATAACAAACCTAGCGGTGAACTCCCGTGGCAAATAAAACAGTCTGCACTTAACTATAAGATATTCCAGATCGGGTGTGCGATCTCTCCACGGTAACAGAGTCTGTACACCAAGCGTTGTTAATGTAGATGCACAGTCCACCGCCCCTGATTGTACCGGAGTCAGCTGTAATCCGAACTGCCCGGTGTAAGTTGCGACCTGCTAGCGCAATAGCAGTAACTGGGATAGCATCATGAAGCCAACATCATGATTTAGTGATGTTGCAGTCCAAAACTCTCTTACTGTGAATGATGCGGCGTCGAATTTCATCCAGTTTGTTCACTAATGAGCAAATATGCTGGGTAAGGAGAGCCAGTGTGGCGTTAGCCATAGCTTAGCCCTCAGTCCGCCCCGCTTCCCTCGTCTTTGTTTACGTTCTCGACAGGGTCGGCGTGCACTTCCGCCCGGCCAAGTAGCGAGCGTAGCCTCTGGTGTTCTGGAGACTTCGGGGATGAGTTGAAGGTCTGCGTTGAAGCCAAGGGGGATGTGTAGACTAATATCCAGAAGCTCCTGTCGGGTGTAGAATGTTAGAGCAGAGGTATTCCGTGTAAACCACCCCAAAATGAGCAAGAATAGTTGCAAAATTGCAAGTCTTGAGAGACACTGGGCCTCACAATGCGCTCGCGCCGCCATCTTCTGAAGTATCAGCCATTAAAGCGGAATGCCTGATATTTAGGAAAGGGGGTGTCATGGCTCTGGCAGTATTTTTCAGTTCTGGTTTGTGTGCTCCTATGTTTTTGTTTTGGTTCGTATCTCTCTGTGTGTGAGTCCTCCGTTTGTTTCACAGCATCTCTGCTAGCCCCGTCCAATGTCCAGACAGCAATTGGAGTCATTCCCCTATTGGTCGTCCCTTCATCTGCCAGGAGCCAAAAAGTGCAACCATTGCCTTCCTCGGGAGGAAAGGGGACTCGGCCTGACAGCAGTTGTGTTGCGTTTGCGTTTAGTTTGTGAAGGCGTTGTCCCCGAACTGGTGGTGATTTTTGTTGCAATGTATAGATCCAGCACACTCTTTGTTTTGTTTTGGCTTAAGACACTTTTTACCTGGAAAGCAGGCCTCTATTTGTCAATAAATCCACATTTGAATTTGCATCTAATTTCTTTATGTCAGCATTTGTTCTTGGGACAGGAAAGTTTTGCATCCCTCACTTCCTTTTCATTTTTGTGTTGCATCCTTGCTCCGAGGCTGGGTCATAACAAATGGTTACTTGTGATCCTTATATGGCAAGAAATCCCTACATGGTTCCCCATGTGAGGGTATAGCAAAGTCGACTTTCCTTATTTGTGAAATATTAATATCAATGTACATTTTGGTACAAACCAAAAGAAATCGCTGATTCCAGTGTGAAATCCCCCAAATTGTCCATTGTCTTGCTGCTCCCGCAGTAGACATCCAGCCGTACTTACAAGAGTACATTGTGGTGAAAATTATTTTATTCACAGCTAAAGCAAAATTGAGACAGTGTGATTAAATAAGCCCATTGAGTTACAGGAGAGTTGCTGCTCCAGCTGGCCTCTCCAAGTTACTACCTTGTAGTGACACACATTAGCATTCAAATGTATGATACTTGAAGAGTGAGTGAGAATCAGCTGATATTGCCAATGCATTTTAGCCACAGTGACCAAAACCACTGAAGTTTTTACTTTGCTATTATTCCCAAATTCCAGCTTAAATCAAATTTAAAACGATTCCTAACTGATACTGCCACACATTTTAGTTGGTGTATGTTTTAACCCTGGTAGCATTTAGAATCGTAAATTCCTACCTGATCTTATCTGTGTGTGTGAAGCTCTCTCTCCACAGGGGGTCCCCCTCACCACACAGAGAAGAACAATCCTTTGATCAGGCTAACCACAGGAACATTTTATGGTGTCTGCTAGACAACTCCATAAAACACACATTTAAGTTTTCAAACAATAACTTAATCTTAGCCTCATCATCATCATCCTTTTGAAACAATGGAAATCAATCATTTGGACGAGTTGATCGCTGCAATTGCAAAAAGCTTGAAACCTGGTTTCACGGAACTCATTGGCAGATTGAGTCTGGTTAAATGCAATGAAGAGATAATCTCTCTAATTAATGGTTCTGGTAATGCACAGACTGCATCCCATGGTTCATTGTTGAGATGTTTGCTTCTAATCTTTCATAGGCAAACCACCCTCGCCTGTAAAATTAAAGCAGACTTAGAAAAGGAAGTAGAACTTTTAAAAGTGCAAAATGCTTCTCTCCTCCATGAAGCTGGAACGGCGAGTAGAAAAGCATTACGCTACTTAAAAGATCTACATGCAGCAGAGTCAGAACTCTGCTCACAAAGAGAAGAACTGTTCAGGCTTCGATCAGAGAATCTAAACCCAGTCAGATCTTCCAGCCAATGTGACTCTGGCTTTTCAGATTCATCCTCTGTAGAAGAGGAGCAGGGATCCCCACAGACGGTGAAATCTGTCCCAACCGAGTCAATGTCTTTGGGACTCCAGTCATCTGTGACCTGTCTGTCAACAGAGCTGTCTCTCTGTTCACATTCCTGTGAATGACTTGACTTCCTATATTTCCGACTCAGATTTTGAGTTATTTTACTGTACTACAGAGTTATTTTGAGTTATATTATCTTCCATATTCTCTGTTCCAAGTCCCTCTCATTCATCTTCTGACACCCAGGTCAACAGGAGAAGAGGGGTGGGGGGGTCAGCTGCTTCACAACTTCCCTCAGAACACCTCCACGACCTGAGGTACATGAGGCAAGCCAACACTTTTCAAATGCTAATTTCATCCTGCCTTTATCAGAGAGGAAACCCAAGGTTCCTTGGTTTAAAGAATTGACATTTTTAGCAGAAGACATGCCAATATTTAATCGAGACAACACTGATCGACATATTGAGGATTATTTGAGAGAGTTAGACACTCATCGAGTTGATCTTCCACATGCCACCGACAGGGAAAGGATTCTCTTTTTGCGGAAAACCAGCTCCCACACAGCGCCCGCCCCTCCCGACACATCTGTGCAGGCAGCTCAGACACACAAAGAGTGAGTGTGGTTCTCTTCAGTACTCCTTAGGTTTTCTCCAGCTTGCCTCTATTTCGGTTTGTATGACATTTAAAGTTACTTGGTGAATTTGTTTCATAACGTACACAGTGCATTTGACGAGACAGCTGAAAACAGCTCGTGCAGCGTCGGTCACTGCCTCCACTCCGGTGTGTTTGGTTTTTTTTACCGTCTGCTTGCTCTTAGTTTGGCTGGTGGTGTTTTAGTTTGGCAGTTGGAAGACTTTGCTGGTACTGAACGTGGTGCTTTTGAGAAGAATACAGTGAACAAGGCTGACATATTATTTCCCTGTTTGCCACCACTGGATGTTTACATGAATCACCAGGTTCACACAGATCATTAAAAAATAAACAGTCTTACAGACCACTTACACACATATAGCTGAACACACAAAGTAGTCTATATTAATATGTTTATTGTATATGGCTGTAAATAAAATAAATATTATATTATAAATATTACAAATTAAGCTTTATACACTGTATATAGTATATAGTGTTTTTATATATAAAACATTGAATCTCAATTCGAGGCTGTTCTGAAAATAGTTTTCAAATAAACAAGAAATAAAGCAACTTCTGATCAATCCACACTTGAACCATGCCCACTTGTTGGTTAGGCCCTACCCACAGATACGGATACAGATCATTTAGATGGTTGAACAGATACAGATACAGATCGTGGTGTACTCGCCCATCCCTAATAGCCAGACACCCTGCTATTAACCTGGTAAGCCTAACTCCTGATTGGACTCAAAACACCACTGTCCACTTAACAAGTACACTTGGATTATATTTTGTGCACAACCTTGTCAGACACATAGCTAGTTTGAAACACTAGTTAGGACTCAGTATGACTTACACATAGTCATATACATGCATTTCCATGCAGCTCTCATCAAGGTGACACCTCTCCTCCTTCTCACCTTAACCCATTCTAACTAACAACCCTGTGTCTCACTAACACCTAGTGGGAAACAAGTTAGTTATTTCACATCATGCCAGTGTCATTGTGGTTTACCTGAATTTTGTTCCATAACCTGAAGGATTGTTTTGTACTACTCTTGCATAGCAGAGATAGATAGTACCAACAATGCCCAGTTGGTTACCACATGTCCAGATGTTACCACATGAATGAACTGATGAACTGATGAACTGATGAATGAACTTTCTTATCTGTGGACTGAACGTGTGTGCCCTCAGAATCACACATCGAGTCTGCTTCTGAGGACACAGGGGGGATGTTGGGATCTCATCAGACCAGAGAAAGCTGGTTCATTTCTAGGGAAAGACAATTATAATCTAACCCTAAATGTAACCTGGACTGTACATATATACTCTTTTTTAAACCGGCTACTGCTTCCTGTTTCGGTTTAACATTTCCTTAATGTCTGAACTTGTGTCTTATTTATGTTTTCAATATGTGTTTTATTTTGTTGTTTGGGGCCTCGAATTTCTGTCACCACTTGGGGCAGACAATAAAGCCTATCAATCTATCTATCTATCTATCTATCTATCTATCTATCTATCTATCTATCTATCTATCTATCTATCTATCTATCTATCTATCTATCTATCTATCATTCCTCTCTTCACCTTCATCTCTCTCTTCCATCTTCCCTTCCTCTCTTCTATCCTTCCCCCTCTCTTCCTCCTTCCTCCCTCCTTCCTTCCTGTGTGAGTATTGCAGCTTTACACCTTCTACTCTATTGATGTTCAGCTGTCAATAAGACTCTTGTGCCACAAAGAAAAGGTCAAAAGACAGAAAATATAGAAAAATGAAAGGGATTTACAGGAAAAGCAAAAATATATACAAGTGGAATATAGACAATAAAAGATAGAGCCATGAAAACAACAAATAAAAAAATGAAGCACAAAATCAACTAGATATAAGAGACTGGATGAAAACTGCGAAAAAGGTGAGAAAACTAATGGTGATGGATGGATGTGTAATGAAAAAAATAAACTCAGACACAAAGGAAGGAGAAACGAAAGAGGAGCGGAAAGAGTTGGCATCCGTCCAAGAAGCAGCCTCTTCTTCTTCCCTTCTGCTTTGAATACTGGTGCATGTCATTAGACCTGCCAGTCACAAGCTGCTGGAGCTCTTCTGCAGTACAGACAACTGCAGTACAGACAACTGTACTACACACAACTGCAGCTGCAATACAGAAAACTGTAGTACAGACAACTGCAGTACAGACAGCTGCAGGTGTAATACAGACCGCTGCAGTACAGACAGCTGCTGGTGTAGGTTGTATTGGTGTACTGGTAGGTTGTGCATCCAAGGGTTAAATACCTCAGGGTTTTTATGGGAAATACTTCTTTTGTTGCTAAAAACTAGGACAGTGTGCTAGAAAATGCAAACGGACGTTTAAAAAAATGGGAATGGTTATTTCAGAGTGGCCTTTTATTGTGGCCCCCTTAAGGCACACCTGTGTAATAATCATGCCGTCTAATCAGCATCTTGATATGCCACACCTGTGAGCTGGGACGGATGTGCTCACGAACACAGATTTAGACAAGTCTGTCAACAATATTTGAGAGAAAATAGGTCTTTTGCATACATAGAAAAAATCTTTGATCTTTGAGTTCAGCTCATGAAAAATGGGAGCAAAAACAAAAGTGTTGCATTTATATTTTTGTTTGGTGTTTCCACAAACGGACTAACAATGTTGAGGAATTTGTTACTGTTTGATGCTTTAAAGGTATTTTATGTTCAGTTGCTGAAAGTGACCTTGCTTTTGGAACGTTCGTGACATAATTTCTGGTATTGTTACATACAAATGTGTTTGTATATTATGTTATTTCATTTATGCATTTTTAATAATTTCTTTCTTTTTTCATTTGGTTTTCTAAAATGTCTGATTATTTCATGACTTGTTTCACTGTGGGTGTATATATCTTCTACAAATAAAGTAATTTTGAAAAAAGTATTTTCTTCCTCTTGTAAAAGTTTGTGAGAATACATCGTGTATGTCCACCAGTTTCTGCTTGGTTTGGTTTTTTGGGGGACTCCGGCCTTTCATAGAGACAATGTGGAGGAGCTCCCAAGAAAAAAGGAGTTGGAAGCCACGGAAACATCCCCTTTTCTTGCAGAGTATCAGAAGACAGAATTCCTCAGACTCGACAGTCCACATCTAACAGTATTTTACAATTTTGATGTTTATGTACCGACGGTTTGAACCTTAGGTCCTGGACAGAGGTCAGCATGGGGATTTCAATTGTGGATTTTAAATTTTAGCAAAATTAGTCTATATAAACTTGTCTCGTCTTGTCAGAGCACACGGGCCAGCCTCAGGAAGCATCATGGATCTGTAACGAGATTTAATTCCTTAAGTGATCTTGGAATATACAAAATAAAACAAACAAACAAAGATCATTTGAAGCAAATTAATCAAAGTTTTACAGCACAAATGTTACTGTTAAAGTGTTCATTTCTACAATTTATAGTTCTTAACTCTCCACTACTGTCACTTAATTCATCTCATTGACAACAATATGATCATCGTCACATTAATTAAAAGTTATGTAAATGTAAAATGTTGACGTAATGATTACTTTCAGGATTGACTCTTCTCAACATTCAGTCTGAGACATATCTTCAGAGGAAGAAACATGATGTGTGAAAAGTAAACTGATTGATTAAATGTCTGTGTATTTAATTTCATATCAAAGCACTTTTAAAAGAGAGGAATTATACTTAGATCGTGAAAATGTGTGACTACATCTTCAAAATGAATCAAATAAGAACAATAAAATCTATTAAAAAATTTTCTATGCTTTCTTGGTTCTGTTAATATAGAAAAAATTCACTGAACCTGTTTTGTTGAGACGTGTTTGCATTAAAGTCGAGAGATTTTCTACTGAGATTGTGTGTTACACATTTTGAAAGAAAGTCAGCAAATGTCTCCACCATTGTTCAGTCTGACCGTCATCTGCGTATAATTACAATGTGTCAGGATTTCACTGCACTCCAGGATTGGTGTGTGTTTTTATTTAAGTCACAGTCATCACTCTCAAGGGACCTGCAAAAAAAGATTGACAGAAGTATAAAGAAAACCTTTGCAAGCTCTTGCAAAACTTTTCCATCAATGTGAACATCTCCAGAAAGATAATCTGGCTCAATGTGAACAAACAGTGGAGCTGATCAGAGACTATTACATCAAAGTTTGGGGGACTGTACCAGAATGGACAGGGTGACCGTGGCACTGAGAATGACCGTAGGAGACTTTCAGCAGTTCCTCATCCACATTTTCACAGATGCACCGTTGGCAGTTTCTCGGCGGGAGTCAGCAGACAAAGAATCAAATGCTGGTGCAGTTTTCTGTGTGGGACGTTCTGGTTATTGTTTGCAGACGTCAGAGGTCATGGGTTCTTTGACAGTGGGTTTCTGGATCCCTCAGTTTTGTGATGTGGGACTCATTCTGGTGAGTGTCAGTAAGTATGTGCAGATGTATGTAGGTGAAAGAGGAGAGGAACAGAAGTGTATTTTCAGTGTATTACTGTATTACTGTCTTAAAAAATGTTTTAATGTCCCGATAGGGGCTCCACAGAAAGCCCAGTTTCATTGACGCATGTTCACGCCACTCGCAGGTGAAGCACGTCACTAGCAGGTGATGCTTGCAAATGAAGCGCGCCACTTGCACGTGAAGCACGCCGCTAGCAGGTGAAGAACGCAGTTAGCAGGCGAAGCGCACCACTAGCAGGTGAAGAACGCAGTTAGCAGGTGAAGCGCACCACTAGCAGGTGAAGAACGCAGTTAGCAGGTGAAGCGCACCACTAGCAGGTGAAGAACGCAGTTAGCAGGTGAAGCGCACCACTAGCAGGTGAAGAACGCAGTTAGCAGGTGAAGCGCACCACTAGCAGGTGAAGAACGCAGTTAGCAGGTGAAGCGCACCACTAGCAGGTGAAGAACGCAGTTAGCAGGTGAAGCGCACCACTAGCAGGTGAAGAACGCAGTTAGCAGGTGAAGCGCACCACTAGCAGGTGAAGAACGCAGTTAGCAGGTGAAGCGCACCACTAGCAGGTGAAGAACGCAGTTAGCAGGTGAAGCGCACCACTAGCAGGTGAAGAACGCAGTTAGCAGGCGAAGCGCACCACTAGCAGGTGAAGAACGCAGTTAGCAGGTGAAGCGCACCACTAGCAGGTGAAGAACGCAGTTAGCAGGTGAAGCGCACCACTAGCAGGTGAAGAACGCAGTTAGCAGGTGAAGCGCACCACTAGCAGGTGAAGAATGCAGTTAGCAGGTGAAGCGCACCACTAGCAGGTGAAGAATGCAGTTAGCAGGTGAAGCGCACCACTAGCAGGTGAAGAATGCAGTTAGCAGGTGAAGCGCACCACTAGCAGGTGAAGAACGCAGTTAGCAGGTGAAGCGCACCACTAGCAGGTGAAGAACGCAGTTAGCAGGTGAAGCGCACCACTAGCAGGTGAAGGCACCCAAAGTAAAAACATGCACAGCATCACAAAACAAGAGGTTACAAAAACAACTGTCACATTTTGTATTGCGTCTGCTGGTTTGTCAACCAAAATCAGGTCACTTTCTACCAGCTGAACATTGGCCTCAATCTCCAGCTCTGCTACAGGTCAAAGGTCACGGCTCCACTTCAGCTAATGAAATGATTAGACTCTAATCTATAGCGTGAGCATCAATCATATATACTGAAGGGATGTCCACTCAAGTTACCTGATGTCAAAATACTCCAGACCTGAACATCAAGAGCCAGAATGTAGTGAAAGTACTTTTCATTTTCAAAAGTGAGAAAGTTGAACTTGATGTAAGGGATATTTTTATGGACTTTTAATCGGCACAGCATGATCGATCTATGGATGAGTTTTGTTCAAGAGCAGTAATAATCATAATGTCAATCTAATGTCCTGATTCAAATAAACCTCATGTTGTTTGAACTGAGCTTCAAATACAAACAAAGCAGTGAGTCAGGTGGATTTCTCTGACAAACGACAAGATTCCCCTCCAACTCTTCTTCTTCTTCTTCTTCTCTCTGATGGACTAATTATTGTGGTTGTTCTGCCGTCCGCGCTGCTGGCTGCCAAATGGAATTAAAAACCAATTATTGATAAATGAAGAGTGGCTTCAGCCGTTTGTGTTTGTGTGTGTGTGTGTGTGTGTGTGTGTGTGTGTGTGTGTGTGTGTGTGTGTGTGTGTGTGTGTGTGTGTGTGTGTGTGTGTGTGTGTGTGTGTGTGTGTCTGGAACTGAGCCTAAACCAGAGTACTACATCTGTCATCCGAACGCCGTGACAACCACTCATGTGTAGCATCGCATCCTGTGCATCCGACACACACATCTGCACTACAATGCCTTTGCTGCAGGAGCGTGTGTACGTGTACGTGTGAGAGAGAGAGCAAGAGAGAGAGAGAGAGAGAGAGAGAGAGAGAGAGAGAGAGAGAGAGAGAGAGATAGAGAGAGAGAGAGAAGCTGTGCCTTTGTGTTTTCATATGTGTCTTATGAGTATCTGTGGCATTAACACATGTGCATGTAGACCTATACACAGCTGTGTGTGTGTGTGTGTGTGTGTGTGTGTGTGTGTGTGTGTGTGTGTGTGTGTGTGTGTGTGTGTGTGTGTGTGTGTGTGTGTGTGTGTGATAGATTGACATATGCACAGATGGCAGATGATGAACATTTCAGTTTCACGTCACACTGTATATGTTGACATGACAAAAGTGTTACAACACGTGAGAGTTTTCTCTTCATACACATTTTATTGATCTGGATGGAGGTTTCATGGTCGGACAAGATGACATCAAACTCGCTCCCTTCTTTTACATTGAGGATTGTTTCCTTAAAAGGAAAACCCTGCAGGAAACACTCACTTGCTGTTCTACGGCAGACCAGTTTGCTGAAGGTGCGACTTTTAGGATTTAGATTTAGAATCTCGATTCATTAAAGAGCTGATTCTCAATAAAATCAACCAATTCACATTCCTTAGCACAATATAGATTTTAAGGTTTAGTATCAGAGTTTATTTAATTACATTTGACACATGTCAAATGTAGAAAGAGAGATATTGATTTTATTATCTTCAGGACAAAGGATACAAATGTGCGTTTTGTGTTTCAAGCTGAACAAACTGCAGTGGCACTTTGTCAAGTCACAGTTGAAACTTCGTCTCATTAAAGATCAGCTTGTTTTTGTGTTTGAAAACTCTGGCAGAGCCTGGGGAGAAAGGCACCCGGACAAAACAATCTATACGCACCACCACCAGACCTTCGACCAAGAAGTTCAATATTACCGCCACCTGAGTGAGGAAGTCAAGAGGGACTCTGCAATTTAACTCAATCCAGTTCTGTTTTATTTTTACAGTGTTTAGCAGAAAAAAAACACTGCTGTTCCACAATGGTGGAAAGTAAAAAGCTTTCTTTTGCATGAAGAAACAAGCAGAAGCTCCGAGCAGGAAGGGTTTCCCAGCAGTCGAAACCCAAAGCAGCTTCCAGTGTGACCAGCTCTGTCAGCAAACATGCTCCTTATGCATTAAACCCACATTAAGGTGGGACATGAGGCATGTGGCCATAAAGTAATGGCTGATCTTTGTTGTGTTTCTCTGATGAAGCCAGGTCTCTATTTGAATACTGTGTAAAGTTTTAGAGAAACAGTTTAAAAACAAAAAAAAGAGGCAGTTCACATCATTGATTTAGGAATAAATAAAGTTGGTGAGTTTATTAAAGTAAATTTTTTTTAACATGTTTGGTCCATCACCTTACTGACAGTATCATAATATAGTGTCCAATAGTGATCATAATAATCATCACTATTGGATGTGATGCTGCTACATCTCATTGTGACGAGAAGGACTTTGTTGAGTTGTTTTGGAGCCGAGCAGCTTCTGTGCTCCAATAAATCTTGTCTGTATGAGAGGAAGAGACAGCGAATGAAAAAGAGCTTAAAGTTGTCTTCTCTCCACCACACACACTAAAAACAGAGAAAATGACGAGGCTTTATAACTTGATTAATGCACACATACAGAGCACACATATAGGCAAGACCAAAGTGCACACACACACACACACACACACACACACACACACACACACACACACACACACACACACACACACACACACACACACACACACACACAAACATGAAAAATGACTATTAATCCCAATAATAACAGCCTCGCCACGAATCCATCAGCTGATCTCAATCAGTTGGAACTCGGGTATTTTTTGAGCTGCTGCAGGGGAAGATGTGTGTGTCTTTGCATATATCTATATATAAATGTGCGTGTGTGTGTGCGTGTGTGTGTGCGTGCGTGCGTGTGTGGCTGGGGGGGGGGGGGGGTCATGGGACCAGAGTTGTTTTCCAGAAAATAGTTTTGTAATTACATCTGCGAGGGGGGAAACTCGTTATCTGCGTTAGCGAGCGGCCGACGGCGAACGCTTTGAAATATGGCTCCTCTTCAGCGCGGCGATGCCAAAATACTGGTAATAACTGCTGATAAACAAGGCGGCGTAATTGCATCTATTTGCATTTTTAAATAATGCCGCTGAAAAATAAATGTGTTTGCTGGAGACTGTGGCTGCTAGGTGTAAATCAGACACACATACACACACACACACACACACACACACACACACACACACACACACACACACACACACACACACACGCGCGCGCGCGCGCGTGCACGCACACACACTTCTGCGTCTTTTCATTTAAGATGATCCATTCAGCTTTTTAATAAGCTGATGTATTATCTAATTATATTAAGGATTAATATTAGTATTGTGTTGGAGGTTGAAGCTGGCAAACACCCGTTGTCCTTCAAGAAAGTTAGAAATTCCTTTCAATGACAAAAAAATCTTCACAGTGGATTTTCCTGCTGTGATAGTGTCTGGAACCGACTGGAATGCTGATCTCGTTCACGACGAGCCTCACAAGTTAAGAACAAATCCAGATGAGTAGTGCTGGTGGAGCCATGTCGGAGGAGCCAAGCTGGAGGAGCCGAACCGGAGGAGCCACGCCAGAGGAACCATGCCGGAGGAGCCATGCTGGAGGAACCATGCCGGAGGAACCATGCCGGAGGAGCCATGCCGGAGGAGCTATGCCGGAGGAGCTATGCCGGAGGAGCTATGCCGGAGGAGCCATGCCGGAGGAGCCATGCCGGAGGAGCCATGCCGGAGGAGCTATGCCGGAGGAACCATGCCGGAGGAGCCATGCCGGAGGAACCATGCCGGAGGAGCCATGCCGGAGGAACCATGCCGGAGGAGCCATGCCGGAGGAACCATGCCGGAGGAGCCACGCCAGAGGAACCATGCCGGAGGAACCATGCCGGAGGAGCCATGCCGGAGGAACCATGCCGGAGGAACCACGCCAGAGGAACCACGCCGGAGGAACCATGCCGGAGGAACCACGCCAGAGGAACCATGCCGGAGGAGCCATGCCGGAGGAGCCATGCCGGAGGAGCCACGCCAGAGGAACCATGCCGGAGGAACCATGCTGGAGGAACCATGCCGGAGGAACCATGCCGGAGGAACCATGCCGGAGGAACCATGCCGGAGGAGCCATGCTGGAGGAGCCATGCTGGAGGAGCCATGCCGGAGGAGCCATGCCAGAGGAACCATGCCGGAGGAGCCATGCCGCAGGGGCCGAGCTGGAGTTTTAAGGGACGGCGCCGGGTGTCAGATGGTGAACCCAGAGCAGCAGCTGGCTGCAGCTGTAGGTCATCCTGGTTGTGACGCTTGGTAACAATAGTGACATATATTTAGTTCAAGTCTTCATTCATGTGTTCTAAAAGTTTCCCTCTAAAAGCACTTTCTGTCAAAACATGCAGCCTTATGAGTGCTTTCAATATCAAGTGCTGGCTTGATAATAATGACATTATCATTATTATTAATGATAAAAATGGGAGCGTCAGCTTGGAATCCAGGATGAAAAAGGGACGGTTGCAGGAACTCCGAGCCCAGCTGTTGTGTAAACGTATCCGTCAAACGGTACAGAACTTTAGTGGTTATACTTGTTTTCGTTGTGGTGTAAACGAGGCTTGCGATGTCATGATGATGAAGTTAACAAGCTGCATGTGTGTTCACCTCAATAGGGAAATATTAACATATTACAGTCAAAGACAGCAAGGTATTATTAAATATATTGGTTATTATTGTACCAGCCATCAGAAAGTGAGCCGAAGGCCATTTAACATTATGAAACATAAAAATTATTAAGAACACCATGAAACTTTATTATTTTTAACATTATGAAACATTATTATTATTAACATTAAGAAACAGGTTCGGTAGTTGCAGGGTAATATGAGAGGACCAACCTGGTTTCCGCTTCGAATTAAAACTGTCGTTGATATTTTCTTTTGTCTTTGGATTCCTTTTTTTTCTTTTTTTAATACATTACAGTCATTCCAATGTGCTTTTATAGAAAAAATAGAAAAGCCCAACATATCCACATGAGTCTTTGGATTCCAACAGACAACAACAAAAACTTTCAAATGAAAGTTCTCATCTTTCGCCGTTCAGCATAATGTCTGAGATCTGAGAAGTAACATTGTGCCTTTTACTCTCGAAACAAGAACATTTGCAGGTGTACTTTATTGGATTTGAGATTAGAATCATCTGGTGTCTTTTGTCTGGTTTGCTGATAAAGTAAAGTGTTTTCTTTACAGATTGTTTTTATGTTTTAAAGAATTTAGCTCCAAAAAATTAAGATAACAAGAAAGAAGGTAAATATTAAATCTTTCAAACTTTATTCAATTTAAAGCAAAAAATTATTTTCATGTGTGATGCTCACCAACATACTGGCTGCTTTTTCATCACAGGAAGACAGAGAAAGTGAAGTGAGGGTTTTCAGTGTTTATTGGTGTGTATACCATCCTGGAGCCAGTAAGAGAGCTGGTATCAGGATCACCTGAGACCTGACGACGACACAGATAGGTTGGTCTCCACAGCAAGTTCATGCAGCCACAGCAGCCCCGGGGGAGAAACATGAATCCGTCAGAGACCATCTGCTCTGCAGGAAACTAAACTTTAGCAATCAGAACTCCACAGAGGCTCTAATGCTTCCATTTATATGGCCGACAGCTTGGCAACGTGGAAATGCAAAGTACTTTGGTTGTCGCACCGAGTTCTCTTATTTGCTTGAGTTTTACATGTTGCTCTCATCTCAGTCTGAATGGACTGGAGTTATCAGGTACCATAACTTCTCCCCCTCCATATTTTTTTCTTTCTCTGCTAAGTTTTGTTACTGGGTGAGGACCAATCTATAAACTGATCCATCATAGTTCCACAGTTTTAGTACAGTGCCATTTTGTCCAAGAAGTGACTTTTCAGTATTGGTGTTCTCTCCATTTCTGTCCCCCCGGGCCCCAAAACAGAACAGGAACAGCCCAACGTTTCCTCCTCTGGGACGAACCAGCTAGTTTGGTGCTCAGTTGGCTCAGATCCCTCAGCGTCCAAGAGCCAGTTGTTTGCCACGTCATTTACCGTAAAGCGTTAGAACGTCGCTGCATCAGATGCCCGCCACACAGAAGTTCACACCACAACAATGGGGGAGCTAATGGTGATGCATGCTAGTGCTGCTCCTGGCTTCTCCACATCCACATCCAGCAGGCAAAAGCCATCCAAGCCCCGTGGCTCCCATCTTCATCATTGTTGTAGTGGAGCAGTGAATATGTTGGAGAAAACCAACAATATATGTCTATATGAATGAAATGTCTCAAATGTCTCACTTTTAAATGGATTTAAAATAGTCTCAATACAAAAATGATAAAAACACACACATCCACCGTGATAGCCAAAGTGCCAAGATACATCATAATACTGAACTGGATGTTGCACTGAGAATTACTGCACTGGATTTATTTAGATGATTGCTCTGGGCTGTTGCACAATCCTCTGACCCGACGAGTTGAAGTCCAGAAGTCTTCTGGCTTGAGGAATGAAGCTGTTCAGGCTGCAATTCCTCCTGCCCAAGGCCAGCAGAGTGAAGCATCCATGATGTGGGTGTGTTCAGCCTCTGATGATGTTTTTCGCTCCAGTGTCTTTGATGGAAGGAAGAGCCGTCCTGATGAACCTGTCTGCTGTCCTCAGCACTCTCTGGAGGCCCTTCCAGTGGGCAGCAGAACAGCAGCCTCACCACATTGGTCAGTGCACTGTCCATGGTGCTCTGATGGAAGGTGGCGGGGGTGTTAGCAGGCAGATGTGTCCTCATGGAAATATGGTTTTACTTGTTCAGATGACAATATGTGGAATTATGTATATTGCTTTGAAAGGACTGTGTTGTATTTGGCCCTATTGGGAAAAAAAATGAATTGAACTAAATGATGGCAGGATGATCATGTTTTTGTGGGTTTGCCTACTGTTGCCCCAAGTACTTTGTACAATTATTGAACTTCATTTTCTGCACCATTGCTTCCTATTCAAAGTGCATCTTGGTGTTTGACAGATTCCCCACATGTTGAGCTTTTAGCACTGAGATTGACCCCTTGTCCATTAACTATTCACAAAACAGGGCACATCTAACAATTCTCCAATAACAGTTTTGCATTTATGATGTCATGAGACCAAACATCAATGAGTCCTTGATTGTCAGACTGGCTCCAGGTTTTGTTGGGTCAATATTAAGGGTGCATTTACCCACAGCAACCAGCAGTAAGGAGTTTGGCGTCCCCGTTGAGGTTATGTTTATTTTTCAGTGTTTTAAATGTCTTCTACATAAACCCAGTGAGTGTGCAGTGGATCAACTCATACTCAAGGCATGCATTTCTTTAATCTTACCTGTTGTGGGTTTTGTTGTACTTTCTGCCTGCGAGAGATGTCAGCAGAGCCGCCATCCCAGGAATGACGCGTCATGCTTACTCTCCTGACATGTTGCAGCAAATGAACTGTGCAAGCACTCAAGTGACATGTCATACGACCACTACCAGTGTTCCTTCAGCAGGAGACTGCTTATTCTACAAGCAGTACGAGGAAGAAAGGGAAGTGGGGAAAAGAGGAGGTGTTGACTGGGCCTTGAGAAGCAGCAGCTCAACAGGACTCCGAACCCTCCTGTGACCATGGTCAATGTCCAGTCCCTTCAGAATAAAGAGGTCAAGCTCCCCGGGAATGTTCTGCCATAAATAATTTATATTTATGACTGTTAACTCTTTTTACGAAACAGTGTCACGGCTGAGAGCCGGTGCGTGGAGTGTTGTGAACCCAAAAGCAGACCTCAAGCAGAATAGGTGCAAATGTCAGTTTTTATTGCGCAGACAGGAAAAGGGGAGCTGGAAGGTGCGTTGCACCCGAACCAGAAGTGCTGCGCCGGCAGGACCTCAGCAGCAGGGAGGTGCGCGGTACCCCGTGGAGGAGTGCGGACGGCGTACGGGGAAACGCAGCCAGCAGTGCGGCGCAGGCGGGAGACCCAGCAGCAGGGACGGTGCGTGGCACTCCATGGGAGGAATGCGGACAGCGCACGGGGATCGCAGCCAGGAGAACGGCCGCAGGACGGTGCGCTGCACTCCATGGAAGGAATGCAGATGGCGCACGTGGAAGGACGCTGCTGGACGCGCTGCGCGGACTGGAGAATGGCCGCAGGAAGGTGCGCTGCACTCCATGACGGAGTGCGGATGGCGCACGGGGAATGCTGCCGGAAGTCCTGCACAGACAAGAGACACAACGGACACACCGAACCCAAGGAGAACACTCCACACCCGTGAAGGACTCACCACACCACAGGGAAGACACACAACACAGACATCTTGGACTGGACCCGGGGACTATCGGGCATCTTGAAACCGTCGGAACGGACCCGAGGGACTCTCGGGCATCTCGGAACGGGCCCGGGGACTCTCGGGCATCTCGGAACGGGCCCGGGGACTCTCGGGCATCTTGAAAACGTTGGAACGGACCCGGGAACTCTTGGGGATCTCGGACTGGGCCCGGGGACTCTTGGGCATCTTGAAACCGTTGCAACGGACCCAGGAACTGTCGGGCATCTCGGACTGACCCCCCGGGGAGGACACTCACTCCCCGGGGAGGACAAACACAGACTCGCGCTAGACAGCAGTCGACAAGAGACTAACAATCCTCTGGCACCGGACCCTCCTCACTGCAGGGTTTAAGAGCTCGGAGCAATCAATTACCTGATTGCCTGCAGGAGCGTCAATGAGGGCGGATCCGGTGCTGGAGCGAGGTGTGGATCCTCACAGACAGCTCAGTAAGCAAAACCACAACAGTGATATTGTGTGTGTGTGTGTGTGTGTGTGTATGTGTATATATATATATATATATATATATATATATATATATATATATATATATATATATATATATATAAAGCTCCTCACCATGCATGGTGGGTTCTATCCCAAATCCAGCACCTTGAGACTGTATGCTAGCCGTAAGGAAGGAGGCCAAGCACTAGTGAGCGTGAGAGCCACTATCCAGGATGAAACATCCAAGCTCCATACGTACATCAAGGACAGGGCTCCAACGGATGACATACTCAACGAAAGTCTCAGACAATGGCGAGATGAGGAGGTGCTGGAAGAGGGACCATCATGGGAGGACAAGCCCCTACATGGGATGTACCACCGGAACATAACTGAAGTGGCTGATCTCAAGAAGTCCTACCAATGGCTAGAGAGGGCTGGCCTACAGGACAGCACAGAGGCCCTCATCCTGGCTGCACAGGAGCAGGCTCTGAGCACCAGAGCCATAGAAGCCCAGATCTACCACACCAGACAAGACCCAAGGTGTAGACTGTGCAAAGAGGCACCTGAGACAATCCAGCACATAACTGCAGGGTGCAAGATGCTGGCTGGGAAAGCATACATGGAACGCCATAACCAAGTGGCTGGCATAGTGTCCCGAAACATCTGTGCGGAGTATGGTCTGGAAACCTCAAGGTCACAGTGGGAGACCCCCCCAAAGGTGGTGGAGAATGACCGAGCCAAGATCCTGTGGGACTTCCAGATACAGACAGACAGGATGGTAATGGCGAACCAACCAGACATCGTGGTGGTTGATAAAGGGCAGAGGAAAGCCGTGGTGGTGGATGTAGCAATACCAAGTGATGGAACATCAGAAAGAAGGAACATGAGAAACTTGAGAAATACCAAGGGCTCAGAGAGGAGCTGGAGAGGCTTGGAAGGTGAAGGTGACAGTAGTGCCCTCGGGGCAGTAACCCCCAAACTGGAGGAGTGGCTACAGCAGATCCCTTGAACAACCTCGGACATCTCAGTCCAGAAAAGCGCAGTACTTGGAACAGCAAAGATACTGCGCAGGACCCTCAAGCTCCCAGGCCTCTGGTAGAGGACCAGGACCCTCAAGCTCCCAGGCCTCTGGTAGAGGACCAGGACCCTCAAGCTCCCAGGCCTCTGGTAGAGGACCAGGACCCTCAAGCTCCCAGGCCTCTGGTAGAGGACCAGGACCCTCAAGCTCCCAGGCCTCTGGTAGAGGACCAGGACCCTCAAGCTCCCAGGCCTCTGGTAGAGGACCAGGACCCTCAAGCTCCCAGGCCTCTGGTAGAGGACCCGAGCTTGGAATAGAAAAACAGGTGACCGCCTGCGGAGGGCGAGAGGGAATTTTTTTTTTTAAATATATATATTAGGAAATTAATCTTTGATTATGGAATGAACTTCTTGAACTTTGTCCACAAATGTTGCAGCCATTTTAAGCAATGAGGACATGATTAACTCAGTAGCAAATGCTTACAAAAATCCACATACCCCACCTAACAATTACTTTTGATGAAGCAGTTCAGTTACTTTTTAATGTGGCAGACCTAACAGCCGAGCCCAGTGGTAAAGTGATGTCGAGGTGTAAGAAACGCACTGCTCTCTGCAGGCTCACGTCATCTTCAGGTAAGAGTCAAACTGACCAAAAAATACACCATATTTCACAAACTACACTAGAAAATAGTGAATAAAAGACCCTGATTTGGATCAAATTCACAAAGGAAGTCATAAATCAATCTTTGGTTGTTTCATCCTGTTAACATTAAGCTACTTTGGTGTCCTTCATAATAGATAGTGGATAAAAAGGATAATGGATGAAAATGGATATTTTTTCATTGTTATAAAGTTATGGCAATGATTTTTAAAGAAACAAGACACTGAATAGCAGGTTTTAAACTCATCATGGTTAAAGGAACACATTTTCTACCTTTACACTTATGGTGCTTATGGTATGTTTGTTATTTTCAATTTAGTAAAGACCTGAATCAATATTTATTCTTTGACCAGCCTTCTTTCACTCTAGTTTCCTCTTCTTCTCATTGGTTTTTCTCCTTGTTACTTGTTCTTTCCCTCCTCATGATATTAGTTTTCCCTCCAAACCTTCCCCTTCCCCGTCCTTCCCTCCTTCCCCTCCTCCGTCTTCCCTTTCGGGATGGGTGGGGTTTTTTAATTAATACCCCGGCCTCTCTCTGCTCCCTCCCCTCCTTCCTCAGCTCTGGACATTAATCAGAGGTATTTTCGGGGGAAGCGAGGCGACGCAGGTGCAGATCGTGGAGGGCAGAGAGGGAGCCGGCCAGATGATGTATGGAAATACACGACAAACCCTGATCCGGCTGTCCAATCATCATCCATCATCATCCGGTCGCCGGGCGGAACAAGCTATTCCCACCAATGGAAGAAAAGGAGGCAACAGATTTACATCGACTTTTATCAGGACAAACAAGGCGGACACCTTATGAGGAGGCAAAGTTCCTGCAGGCCCGACTGGACACGCACACAGACATGGTTTATTAGGTGTCCGGCTACACTGTGGCACTCTGGGTAATTTCCTGCCTCTCACTGCAGTATTGCATTTTTTTTTCTAATTGAGAACTAACATATAAAACAAATGAAACTAGGGTACAAAGAAACGCTTTTAAATGATGCATCATTAAAGAACATGTTACATTTGGACTTAGTGAAGCCTGAGATGAGATCAGAAAAGTGCCAGTAGCTGGAACATCAGTGGTGTATTTCGTGGTTGCTGCCATTGGAGAGCTGCTGTCTCTCTGCTCCTCCAACAGAAGATTGTATTTCAGTCCAGGACTTTACAGCTTGAAATGTCAGCTGACTGCATGATGGCATGTTATTTCAGCTGTTTGTCACTGCTTCGGTTCTGTGGAGGCTGAGATACAAGAAAGATGATGACCCACAGCCAGGACAGGCTGAAGGCATTTACAATGGAACCAGTGTCTTTTTATTTCTTCAAGATGAAACAAGAAGCTTTAAGTTTGCTTCACGTGGAACAGCTCGACCCGCCACTCATACGAGGTACATGAGGAAAACTGCAGCTCTCAGAACAAATGTGGCCAGCTCTTGAAGGAAAAAAGATTCCAACATGGTGCTTAAGAAACAAAATAATAAGAGACATTTAATCACATTGTGGGTTTTGGTCATTGTCTTGTATTTGTTAGCAAGACGATCAGCAGCTTTATCCTTTAATTACAGTGAAGACAATTACAGAGTTGACACAGTCAGATAAAATGTTTCACACCACTGGGCCAGATCAGGGTTTAGGACGAATTAATTAAATCTTACATAGAATAAATTAATTGTTGATATTAATAATTATCATATAAAGGGTGCCGGTGATGGTCATGATTACAGACAATAACAAGCAGCAGCCAACAGATAACTGCGATGGTAATTGCTACACCAATAATGTCAGACTTATCTGATTAATTATGATAATGTTGTTAAACCAGGCGAACGCACTCTAAACCTCTTCCTGTGTGTGTGTGTGTGTGCGTGTGTGAGTGTGTGTGTGTGTGTGTGTGTGTGTGTGTGTGTGTGTGTGTGTGTGTGTGTGTGTGTGTGTGTGTGTGTGTGTGTGTGTGTGTGTGTGTGTGTGTGTTTGTGCATGCATGCGCATTGTGAGATACGTCGGCCTGATGCTGCATTTGCCCTCTCAATTAGCTGAAACTATTATTTGACCTGCATGCACCAAGCATGACCTGGGACACACACACACACACACACACACACACACACACACACACACACACACACACACACACACACACACACACACACACACACACACACACACACACACACACACACACACACACACACACACACACACACACAGCATACATGCAAGAGATGCAAGCTGATTTCATGATCTGAATTCTGGAAAGAGCTCAAAGCTGTTTATACTGGAGCAGCTTTTTAATAAAAAGTACTCTTGCCCTAAAAAAAAAGTGTTGACACAGAGTTTTATTGACAGGTTGACCTCCTAAAAATGTTCATGTGCATCTAGTTTTAAAAAAGTCACAGAATTCTGTTTAAATGATCTTTTTCAGCAGCTGAGTGATTTGAAAGTGGTTACAGATATCAAGGCAATTCTTCATTTCACAAAACCAGGACACACTGCTTCAAAGAAAGGAACTAATTTATTGAACATATTTTAGAACTAATTTACTGAATATACGCAAGTAACATACAACTTCAGGAGATAGGAGAAGTTGATTTTACAATCTGTAAAAATGGTCTACGCATAAATAGGAAGATCAGCCAAGACATTACGAGCACCTGCGATAGAGTGTTGAGAGCATTCTGTTGGACTGGAGCAGATGAAGCAGCCTTCACTCACCACATGCACCACAGAGTGAACCTGCAGCGTCAGAAGAAGACCAGCGTCTCACCTTGCTGTCCGATCTGGGATCGCAGAGTCAAATTGATATTTGAATCATTTTTTGTGGGGCAGGCCGGACTTTGTGGCTTCATTACCTTCATGGTCTTGTCTTCTTTACTTTGTCCCATTTCTGTTAGACATGTTTGCTTTACTGTGTTAATCAATACAGCAGGGTGAGCAGGTAGGAGGAAACTCAGGAAGATATGGAGTTGATGTTCTCTTCTCTCTCTCTCTCTCTCTCTCTCTCTCTCTCTCTCTCTCTCTCTCTCTTTGTCCGGTCCTGCTCTCCATCTTGTCTGATTTGTTCTTTGTCAATGTCATCCTTCAAACTGAATCCTGACCACCATCATTGTGTTGTTTAGTTGTTTTGACCCGTTTTGGAAGGTTGTTGTTTGTGTATCAACGTGTTGCACGTGATTGTGGATGTTTACATTTAATGGAGAGTCTTAAGATGCAGGGTCACAAGTCTCCTGCTATCATGGACATTTTCCACAACCAGCTACTTTTTTTTATCAGAAATATGCACATAAATATGCAGGCGTGCATTTATATGTGTAAAGGTGCCACAGCAAATTTATCTGTGTCCACGCTCATTATGAGCCCGACTGTGTGTGTAACAGCAAAGCGGTTAAGCCAATGCCCTGGTATTAATTTGAGGGGGAGGTTATCCTCCTAAGGTTGTTCTGACATGGCCGCTAATCTCACTGGCGGCTCTCCTTTTAATTTAATTACAGTTAGCTGTGTTAATATTTCATTAAAGTATTAGTTAGGAGAAAGAGCGCATGTTTTAATCCGAGCGGTGAGACTGCAGCGGCGCCGGCTCGGCCGGGTGTCGCGCTCCATCCCTCCCTCACCATCATCCTCTGTCTGCTCATCCGTTGTTCTCTTGAGACTTCCTCATCCTTTCATCCCCTCTTCTGACAGACGCTGGTGTACACACACATGCGCACATGTGAAAATACATCAGCGACACACACACACACACACACACACACACACACACACACACACACACACACACACACACACACACACACACACACACACACGCACACGCACACGCACACATATTTATGCAACTGTACTCATGCAAGAGGGTCAGCTAAATGCCCAGAAATAAATTTAAATGAGAAGTTTTTTCTGTAACCCCCTAAACTAAACAACGAACACACACGCACGCATGCAAGCACGCTCGCACGCATGCATACACACACACACACACACACGCACACACACAGCTCCTCCTTCTCTCCACAGGCCAGAGCAGATGTCTCTTGTCAATGTGAACAAGCGTCAAACGACCAGCCTGTCATATTTTCATATTTAACTATTCATCTCATTCAAATTCATGGAACAGGAGTACGTACACACACACACACACACACACACACACACACACGCACACACACACACACACACACACACACACACACACACACACACACACACACACACACACACACACACACACACACACACACACACACGCACACACACACACACACAAACACACACATATTAACATAAAGCATTAAAGCTTTCTTACAGGACACTTGAAGTATTTGCATTTCATCGTGACCTTAAGTGTAACATCCTACAGACTCAAACTCAGCGAATCACTTCAATATACATTCAACAGCAGGAGTGTCAAACTCAGTTCCTTGAGGGCCGAAGCTCTGTATGTTTTCCACGTCTCCCTCCACTGAATGTCCTGATGGTTCATCACCACTTCAGCACAAAGCCAGATAACGAGCTGCCCATTGCAATCAGCTGTGTGGAAGCAGGGAGACGTGGAGAATGTGCAGGGCTGCGGCCCTGGAGGACCGGGGTTCCACTCGTATGTTCTCCAGGGTTTCACCTCAGAGGATGCATTGAAGTCAGCCCGTTCACACCCATGATGGTGAGGATGTAAACTGACCAATGAGCAAAGAGCTTTAAAATTCACCTCTCTAACCCTCATCCTGATCCCGCAGATTTCAGGAGTGGAGCATCACTTCTCCATCTATTTTACAGCTATTTTAAAAGAATAGATCTCACCACTGTTCAGGCTGATTCATCCTCCGTCCACAGGACAAAGAAGCTTCTCACACTTTGAGATCCAAATCATTTCTTCACTCAGCTCCTTCAGAAGAAGTTTGGCCCAGCCGGCTCCGTCGTCCGGTGCAGAGTTTGTTCTGCTGCGTGGTTCTCAAACTATGTCATTGGTCTGATTTTTCTTGTGTACTTCCGTATTCTGCCGGCTCACTGTAGCTCGTACAGAACCAAATCAACCTCCTCCTCTGCTTCAGACATCTGTTCTACCTCCTCCACTTCCTTCATTTCTCGTCCACCTCTCTCTCCGCCATTGTCAAGGCAGTGTTCCACTGGAATGTTTTCTTGCGCATGCTTGGTGGTCATGTCACATCGCTGGCCAATGGGGGTCTGCAATAGGACAGAGTGCGGCGTCTATTTACGCACTGCTGTGTGGCACGCACACACGCTCCAGATTCTAACCACATCATATATAAAACACATAATTGAATGAATAAACAATGACATATCTCACTCTCTTTCGGGCAACTGTGGACAGAAGACTTTCAAGGTTTCTGCTTGATGTGCTATTTTGCTGACAGTTGAAAAACTGTTAAATGAGGACGCTAAAAACAAATATTCTTCAGATTACCTCGTCGTCACAGTTTCAGTAGCAGGGATCACATGATGACATTTGATGAATTTTAGAAAAAATGTAAAACACGATACTTACATAGGACATCTGTCCCCACATTTTCTATATCTCAACTTGTAGCCACTGTTTTAACTAAACATGTAGTGACAGCCTTCTTGCGAGCCAATCCCAGACTGCCCAAAGGAATAAGAACATTTATTAACTACTTACAGAGGAACAAATGTTGGGTGATTAAGGCATTCATTAAAACAATTGAAGCAGCAGAGGTGTGGTGTTGTGGTTGCTTTTGTACCACGTGGTTCTCGTAAAGCCACTGTGGGACTGTGACTGCATGTGATTGGAGGAGCCCTCTAACACTATGACATAAGCAATGCAGCATTTCAGGAAGTAATTTTTTGTTTTTAAGAACTTAATTTCATCTATTTATTTTCCACAATTTCAGACATACAGCTACTGATTTTGACTTGTGCAAGAATGATGTGAAATCATGAAAAAATGGACAATCAAAAAAGCATGGCGTTTATCATACTGGGGTCAAACACACCTCCACCCAGTGCATCTTGTTCTGTACACTTTCACCAAGGATGGCTCAACCACGACTTGGTCCTGCTGACATCATTAGTAAGGAGTGAGTTGTGCTGACTAATTTCTGCAAACATACTGTGGATGCATCTACAAGTAATTATCTACATTGAAAAAAATGAATATATATATATATATATACATGACATATACTGACACCGTAATAAAACAACTTTCTAAGTAAGATTTGGAAGTCAATTGTATCGAATGCCTTGCAAAGGGTGAGGAACTCCAACTTTATTCAACATTGCAAGCAACAATGGCATAATGACATAAAAGCTACAATATGAATGTATTTCTCAATGTGAGTTCACCTCACGTATAAATAAATAAATAAATAAATAAATAAATAAATAAACTTAGAGCATATAAAACTTGTGTTTTAAAAGTTTTTAATACTTCAGAACAACAAATTATGTAATAATATATTGTTACTACATTTAAGACTATTGTAATGAACATTTATCGATGTAGTTGATAGCTCGTCATGTAAGGATTTCCATCGGTTTTGGATCTTATCACATTTATAGATTCGATGTTCTGTAGATTCCTCATCATTGCACATTGAAATAATTTGGTGTTATAAAACAACGTTGAATTGAATTGAACTTTGGTGTTGTAACTTGATTGTTTCAAAATAACCTTAAGTAGAAAATGCAGCCCATCATTAGAGAGTCAGGTCAGTCAGATATGATCTCCAGCCTATTATACACCTATTATACTTGAGGGTTTTTTGTCCTCATGTGAGCATGAGAACATTACCACAAAATGATGTGAGTGGATGCTTGGTGCAGTGTGGCAGCCGCAGTGCACAGATTTAACATGCTTTTACACATTGTCTGCCCTGCTGCTCACCCAACAAATACATCTTACTCACTGATGTTCCTGCAGTTCAAAGGAAAATACACAAGCTCCCTAACAGTTTAACATTTAATTTCTGAACTCATCATGGAAATGATCTACCAAACATTCCTTCTGGGACTATGTGTGCGTTAAAGCACATTTGTTTTGTTGTTGTTGTTGTTTTCTCTCTTCTTTTTCTTTTTTCCTTTTTTATTCATTTGATCTTTTTTCCCTTTTTGTTCTTCTTTCTTCTCTTTAGAAAAACAGACATCGAAACACACTTGAACTGAACTGGACAAATTCACAATGAATTCACATGAATGAAAAGAATATGAGAGAATTTGTGAGTGAGTTTTGACCTTTGTTTTCACACTAGATATGGGAAATACCTGATTTGCAGATTGTTGCTTTCTGGTTGTATTTACATACAGTGTTGATTATTTATTTAAAATAGGGTCATAAAGGATAAAATCAAGATTAATGAAGGAAAAGGTTGAGTTGGTTATTTTTAAGTGCTCACCACACATACATGTGTAGAACAGATGGCTGGTTTAGATGCAGCGTATTCACACCAATTTACCTTTTACATTAAAGGATGAAAAGCAGGTTTATGGTGCAGAAGGAGAGAGGGTGAGGCGTCTCTCCTTCTGAAAGTCCTTCTCAACTCTCCTGACGACTGAAACGTCTGGTCTTCATACATATAGTCAGGGTTCATTTTCAGAATCATTATTGAAACTGTTGACTGTCAAATTTCTTCACATTAAGAGATAAAGACTTTACATTGTGTTCATTTTTTTAAGAAAAGGCAAGCTGTTTGATTTAATACTCCCTGAATTTTGTCACCATGTAAAAGCTAACCAACAGCATGAATGTATTTGATAGTCACAGGTTGAGAGTGTTGACCCTGTGGCCACGAGGGGTGAGACCAGCATGACACAGGTTAGTTTGACCTACTGATCATGCATAGCCAGTGTTGGGACTAACGCGTAACAGTAACTATGTTACTTTTGCGGTAACGAGTGCTGTAACTAACTACTTTGTCAAAATCAGTAAGGTGTTTATCATTACTGCGATTTAAACAGGCTTGTTACTCGTTACTTCACGTGCATAACTCAGAACTACAGTTACCATGGAAGTTGCCGTGAAGCACACGTGACACAGCGACGTACAAGTTGTGATGCTTCTATGAATGGCTGAAGAAACTTGGGTTCTTTTATAACTTTTAATAAACAGTCGGTAGCACCCGAACTCCTATCTAGTCTTACTCTCTTCTAGCGCCATGCAATCACATACAGCTGGAGGGGAACGCTGCCCTCTAGCGGTTGGATGATTAGTGACAAGCACTACACTAGTGAATGATTGAAGGTTAAAAAGAGCGGCGAAACATCACTGTGTTTATGTTGAAATAATCTATTGAATCAGTTTTGCACTTTTATTGATTATTCCTACAGCTGCTAAATGTTCTGAGGCAGTTTAATTTTTATACTGCCTGTTTCTACCTGTTTCAATGGCTACAATATAAATATGCCTTTCAACAGTTTCAACATACTGTATGTTGTGATTTGTTGATCCACTGCTTCATCGTAGTGATACTGGGTACAATGACCAAATGTTTCAGTTGTTTTATCGAGTACTATGTCATAACAACCCCAAAATTATGTTTGTAGAAGGTTGGAAATAATAGCAATACATTAAAACTGTAGGATAAAATAAAAAAACAGACATAACTTTAAATTTATTTTCAATCATTTCATCATTCACTTGCCATTGCACATTCAAGTCGCGAGGTGGCGCAATGTACTTGTGGTAGGAGAGGACTTGCATGTAAGCAAGCAAGAGGACTGGCTATGCAGTTTAACTAATTCATTAATAAGAGAATTTCGAGTTTAAAAAAAATCAAGTTACTTTCCCGAGCAATGAGTAACTTTAACTGAGTTACTAATTTAAAGTAACTTGCCCAACACTGGTTGTTGCAATAGTGACTGTGCACTTCCTGTGGAATCACCTAAATATAGCATTGGATATGAATGATGGGACTTCAACCAAGCCGTGGAGTGTGATGTGTTGGATGTGTAGAGTGCTGGATGTGTGGAGTGTTGGATGTGTGGAGTGTTGGATATGTGGAGTGTTGGATATGTTGGATATGTTGGATGTGTGGAGTGTTGGATGTGTAGAGTGTTGGATGTGTGGAGTGTTGAATGTGTTGGATGTGTGGAGTGTTGAATGTGTTGGATGTGTGGAGGGTTGGATGTGGGGGATGTGATTTGGATGTGTGGAGTGTTGGATGTGTTGATTGTTTTGAATGTGTGGATTGTGTTGGATGTGTTGGATGTGTTGGACGTGCGGGGTGTTGGATGTGTTGGATGTGTGGAGTCTTGGATGTATTGGATGCATTGGATGTGTGGAGTGTTGGATATGCTGGATGTGTGGAGTGTTGGATGTCTGGTATGTGTGGGGTGTTGGATGTGTGGATTGTTGGATGTGTAGAGTGTTGGATGTGTGGAGTGTTGGATGTGTTGGATGTGTGGAGTGTTGGATATGTTGGATGTGTGGAGGGTTGGATATGTTGGATGTGTGGAGTGTTGGATGTGTAGAGTGTTGGATGTGTGGAGTGTTAGATGTGTAGAGTGTTGGATGTGTGGAGTGTTGGATGTGTAGAGTGTTGGATGTGTGGAGTGTTAAATGTGTTGGATGTGTGGAGTGTTTTGATGTGCAGTGTTGGATGTGTGGGGTGTTGGATGTGTTGATTGTGTTGGATGGGTGGGTTGTGTTGGATGTGTTGGACATGTGGAGTGTTGGATGTCTTGGATGTGTGGAGTCTTGGATGTATTGGATGCGTGGGATGTGTGGAGTGTTGGATGTGCTGGATGTGTGGAGTATTGGATGTCTGGGATGTGTGGGGTGTTGGATGTGTGGATTGTTAGATGTGTAGAGTGTTGGATGTGTGGAGTGTTGGATGTGTTACATGTGTGTAGTACTGGATGTGTGGAGTGTTGGATGTGTTGGCTGTGTGGAGTGTTGGATGGTTGGAGTGTTGGAAGTCTGGGATGTGTGGATTGTTGGATGTGTAGAGTGTTGGATGTGTGGAGTGTTGGATTGTTGGATGTGTGTAGTGTTGGATGGTTAGAGTGCTGGATGTGTTTGATGTGTGGAAACATCCAAGTTTGGAGTGTTGGATGTGTGTAGTGTTGGATGTGTTACATGTGTTGGATGTGTGGGGTGTTGGATGTGTTGGACGTGTGGAATGTTGGATGTGTTGGATGGTTGGAGTGTTGGATGTGTTGAATGTGTTGGATGGGTGGGTTGTGTTGGATGTGTTGGACATGTGGAGTGTTGGATGTGTTGGATGTGTGGAGTCTTGGATGTATTGGATGCGTGGGATGTGTGGAGTATTGGATGTCTGGGATGTGTGGGGTGTTGGATGTGTGGATTGTTGGATGTGTAGAGTGTTGGATGTGTGGAGTATTGGATGTGTTGGCTGTGTGGAATGTTGGATGTGTTGGATGGTTGGAGTGTTGGAAGTCTGGGATGTGTGGCTTGTTGGATGTGTGGATTGTTGGATGTGTAGAGTGTTGGATGTGTGTAGTATTGGATGTGTGGAGTGTTGGATTGTTGGATGTGTGTAGTGTTGGATGGTTAGAGTGCTGGATGTGTTGGATGTGTGGAGTGTTGGATGTGTAGAGTGTTGGATGTGTGGAGTGTTGAATGTGTTGGATGTGTGGAGTGTTGGATGTGCTGATTGATTTGGATGGGTGGGGTGTGTTGGATGTGTTGGACATGTGGAGTGTTGGATGTCTTGGATGTGTGGAGTCTTGGATGTATTGGATGCGTTGGATGTGTGGAGTGTTGGATGTGCTGGATGTGTGGAGTATTGGATGTCTGGGATGTGTGGGGTGTTGGATGTGTGGATTGTTGGATGTGTAGAGTGTTGGATGTGTGGAGTGTTGGATGTGTTACATGTGTGTAGTACTGGATGTGTGGAGTGTTGGATGTGTTGGCTGTGTGGAATGTTGGATGTGTTGGATGGTTGGAGTGTTGGAAGTCTGGGATGTGTGGCTTGTTGGATGTGTGGATTGTTGGAAGTGTAGAGTGTTGGATGTGTGGAGTGTTGGATGTGTGGATTGTTGGATGTGTAGAGTGTTGGATGTGTGGAGTGTTGGATGTGTTGGATGTGTGTAGTATTGGATGTGTGGACTGTTAGATGTATTGGATGTGTGGAGTGTTGGATTGTTGGATGTGTGTAGTGTTGGATGGTTAGAGTGCTGGATGTATTGGATGCGTGGAGTCTTGGATGTGTGGAGTGTTGGATTAGTTGGATGTGTGTAGTGTTGGATGTATTGGATGCGTGGAGTCTTGGATGTTTTGGATGTGTGGAGTGTTGGATTAGTTGGATGTGTGGAGTGTTGGATGTTTTGGATGTGTGGAGTGTTGGATTAGTTGGATGGGTGGAGTGTTGGATTAGTTGGATGGGTGGAGTGTTGGATGTGTGGAGTGTTGGATGTGTTTGATGTGTGGAGTGTTGGATGTGTGGAGTGTTGGATGTGTTAGATGTGTGGAGTGTTGGATTAGTTGGATGTGTGGGATGTTGGATTAGTTAGATGTGTGGAGTGTTGGATGTGTTAGGTGTGTGGAGTGTTGGATGTGTTGGATGTGTGGAGTGTTGGATGTGTGGAGTGTTGGATGTGTTGGATGTGTTGGATGTGTGGAGTGTTGGATGTGTGGAGTGTTGGATTAGTTGGATGGGTGGAGTGTTGGATTAGTTGGATGGGTGGAGTGTTGGATGTGTGGAGTGTTGGATGTGTTTGATGTGTGGAGTGTTGGATGTGTGGAGTGTTGGATGTGTTAGATGTGTGGAGTGTTGGATTAGTTGGATGTGTGGGATGTTGGATTAGTTAGATGTGTGGAGTGTTGGATGTGTGGAGTGTTGGATGTGTTGGATGTGTGGAGTGTTGGATGTGTGGAGTGTTGGATGTGTTGGATGTGTGGAGTGTTGGATGTGTGGAGTGTTGGATGTGTGGAGTGTTGGATTAGTTGGATGGGTGGAGTGTTGGATGTGTGGAGTGTTGGATGTGTTTGATGTGTGGAGTGTTGGATGTGTGGAGTGTTGGATGTGTTAGATGTGTGGAGTGTTGGATGTGTTGGATGTGTGGAGTGTTGGATGTGTTAGATGTGTGGAGTGTTGGATGTGTTGGATGTGTAGAGTGTTGGATGTGTTGGATGTGTGGAGTGTTGGATGTGTTGGATGTGTGGGATGTTGGATTAGTTGGATGTGTGGAGTGTTGGATGTGTGGAGTGTTGGATGTGTTGGATGTGTGGGATGTTGGATTAGTTAGATGTGTGGAGTGTTGGATGTGTTAGATGTGTGGAGTGTTGGATGTGTTGGCTGTGTGGAGTGTTGGATTAGTTAGATGTGTGGAGTGTTGGATGTGTTAGATGTGTGGAGTGTTGGATGTGTGGAGTGTTGGATGTGTTAGATGTGTGGAGTGTTGGATGTGTTAGATGTGTGGAGTGTTGGATGTGTTGGATGTGTGGAGTGTTGGATGTGTTAGATGTGTGGAGTGTTGGATGTGTTGGATGTGTAGAGTGTTGGATGTGTTGGATGTGTGGAGTGTTGGATGTGTTGGATGTGTGGGATGTTGGATTAGTTGGATGTGTGGAGTGTTGGATGTGTGGAGTGTTGGATGTGTTGGATGTGTGGGATGTTGGATTAGTTAGATGTGTGGAGTGTTGGATGTGTTAGATGTGTGGAGTGTTGGATGTGTTGGCTGTGTGGAGTGTTGGATTAGTTAGATGTGTGGAGTGTTGGATGTGTTAGATGTGTGGAGTGTTGGATGTGTTAGATGTGTGGAGTGTTGGATGTGTTAGATGTGTGGAGTGTTGGATGTGTTGGATGTGTTGGATTAGTTGGATGTGTTGGATGTGTTCTCAGACAAGGTGAACTGTGTTGAGCTTCTTTCACTGTGACACATTACAAGAACTGAAGGATTCCATGGTAGAAGATTCCTCTACAACTGCCATGTCCTTCTTTCCTCCTGTCCTCTTTTCCTTATATCTTCCTGTCCTATGTCTTCTGTCCTTCTATCTTCCTGTCATCCTGTCTTCTGTCCTCCTGTCTTCCGATCCTTTTGTCCTCTTGTCCTTTCATCAGCCTGTCCTCCTGGCTGATCATACTTTCCTCCTAACTTCCTGTCTTCTGTCCTCCTCTCCTTCTATCCTGACATCTGTCTTTTCATCTTTTGTACTTCTGTCCTCCTGTCCTTTAACCTTATGTCACCGTGTAATCCTGTCCTTCTATCCTGTCCTCTCGTCCTATGTCTTCTGTCCTCCTGTCCTTCTCGACTCCTGTTCTATGTGTTATGTCCTCTTGTTCTCCTATCCTCCTGTCATATGTGTTATGTCCTCCTGTCCTCAGTCTTTTAATCTTTTGTACTTCTGTCCTCATGTCCTTTGACCTTCTGCCCTCTGTCCTTATTTCCTTCTGTCATTTAATCTTATGTCATCCTGTCTTCCTGTCCTTTAACAGTTTGTCCTTCTTTCCTCCTGTCTTTTAACCTTTTGTCATTATGTCCTTATGTCCCTTGTGCTTCTGTCCTCCTGTCAACGCACCTTCTCACACACTTTAGTTACTTTTGTACTTAAAAAGGGGAGAAAAGGCTCAGCTGATGATCACACATCGTGGAGTTTAAGTTTTGAGAAGATGTGAGGCTGGGGTGTCTCTTTTTGATCCTCGCCACTTTAGTAATGTGTGGACACACACACACACACACACACACACACACACACACACACACACACACACACACACACACACACACACACGCACACACACACTAAAGCCATATTAAAATATGTGTGTGTCAGTAGTAATATTTGAAGCTTTGATACACAGATGGCCGTGCTGTCTACACCTGCCCTCCACTGGGACCTGTGTGTGTGTGTGTGTGTGTGTGTGTGTGTGTGTGTGTGTGTGTGTGTGTGTGTGTGTGTGTGTGTGTGTGTGTGTGTGTGAGACACACTTGAAAGAGACCTGTCAGCATTCCTCTCTGAACTGCTTCTGTCGTCTATTAATCGCTCTCTTTCATTCTCTCACCCCCTCACCACCCACCCTCCCCCACCCCCTTCCCTCCTTTTCCTCCCATGAATTCTTATTCACTCCTGTCCATTTTACCTTCCCTCTCTCTCAAAATATCTCTCTCACTTCTTCTCCTCTTCCACCCCTTCCTTCACTCCCTCATGATGTCTGTGACTCTCGTCCATACGTAAATGTGTGTGAACATGTGTGGTTGATGTTCTGCTCCCTGCCACTGGATCCAGTCAAGTAGAAACGCCGTCCCCTGCAGACGCCGAGGGAAGTGTTGATGAGCACACAGATTTGAGATGAACAGTAAGAAGTGCCTCACACACTACGCCATCATCAGTGTTGCCAGCTACCTTGAGAAAGTGATCAGATTACTGATTAGTAGTTACCGGTACTCATTTAAAATGTAACTTAGTTACTTCACCGATTACTTGTTTTTAAAAGTAAATAAGTTACATTACAAGTTACTTTTTAGTTACTTTTAGCAGCTGCTGACACCCCTCCAACCGTCTCAACATAAAATAAAATAAAAACTATGTTGACCCCTGCCTCTTGCACCATGTTTCTAGTTTAACCTTTGACCTCCAGTCTTTGGTGTATTTTTACCTGACTCATGCTTTTTACTATTACTGGTATTTATTTACCCAGAGATGAAGTTGTAGTCTGTTGTTGCACTCTGTGTGTGTGTGTGTGTGTGTGTGTGTGTGTGTGTGTGTGTGTGTGTGTGTGTGTGTGTGTGTGTGTGTGTGTGTGTGTGTCCATTTGAAAGAGAACAGAGGAGTGGTTGGTTCTGTTTGATAATAAAGCAGCTATGTCGACAATAGACTCGTCCTGCGGGACACTACAATAGTAACACAGTGACTTGGACAAGTAACTTTAATCTGATTACTAGTTTGAAATAGTACCGCGTTAAATTATTAGTTACTGAAAAAAGTGCTCACATGAGAGTAACACGTTATTAATTAATGCATTAGCGGCATCACTGGTCATAATGAGAAGGAGTATTAATACTATAAGATGGAAAGTGATGAAAGGTTCAGAATGAACATGGCGAATTTCCTGGAAGTTCATAATGACGAGATGTTTTGTTATTTAAAGTAACGATGTACGCAACAAAGCATGAATTTATTTTTACTCACCAAGATGACCGGCTGAGTTTGCATTCAGTCTTCAGTATTTGTTTTTCATACTGCGCACACACACACACACACACACACACACACACACACACACACACACACACACACACACACACACACACACACACACACACACACACACACACACACACACACACACACACACACACACACAGACGTGTAAATACAAACACTCTCATTGCCAACAGGAAATCAATATGTGGTGTGATGATCATTTCTTCATGTGACTAAAATATGTTTTGTTGGCTGTGTGAAACAGAACTGACAATTCCACATATGTTTCTGTGCAGGAAAGGTGTGGGAAGGGGGGCGATGGGGGGTGGGCTTGAGCAAACAAAGAATAATCTGGGAGAATACATTGGAGGGAAACATTGGACAAAAAAGATATAGAGAAGAATAAGTCAAGGTGGGAAAATTGAAATAATCGTTAGAATTATTTTTCTTTTTGCCATATTGCCATATGACTATAAAGTTACTATACGTTGAGTTTTCAGCAGGAAAAACATGAAGAAATGTCTTCATGCATCTATTCTGGTCATTCTATCCAAGATATGGAATTCTTCTCATTTCAAAGCAAAGTCAAAATTAACTATGAAACTGTCTCAAAACCGATGTGAACTCATGCTAACCTCCATGAACAACAAACATACGCGTGTGTTCGTCTGCCATTTCTTAAAGTGCATCACATGAAAGTAGAACCTTGTGCAACTCATCGCAGTAGGAAGGCTTCTCTGTGTGCATATTGCATGTTCTTCTCCAGTTTTCTGGAGATCTCAGGGATGAGTTTCGTAGATTGGTGATAAGAAGAAAATCGGAGAAGCTAACGCTAATGTCTAATGCGCCCCCTGGTGGCGCATCGGGCACTACAGGACAAGCTCCAATGTATGCAGTCATGATGATTTAATTTGGGGTAATCCCAGTCTTTGATAGGTTGGATTAAAGAAGAGCAATGATCTGCATGTGGCTCGTGGGCTGTCGCGCTGATCGAGAGGAAGGTCAAAGGTTTCCAACAGCCGAACTTCCCCATAGTTTAATCAGTCGTTTTGAGGAGAAATGCCAATGCCTGAAGACAGATCCCTGGTTCAATTCTCCCTCGCTTTCACACAAGTATTGATTAGAATGAAGTTGTTCTTAAACTTAATACATTAATTCACGCTGTAAGTCACTCTACAGTGACTGCCATCAGTACAGCACACACACACACACACACACACACACACACACACACACACACACACACACACACATCACAGTTTTCAGTGTACAGACACCACCACGTTTTTTTTTGGGTGAAATATCACCAAATTTAAATTCTTGCTCCCGTTTCTTGGTGTTGCAGGAAGTAATTACGGCATGAGGTAATAGCCAGTGATTACCACAGACTGCTTACTGCTGCATTAGTAATTAACCTTTCAACTATTGGTCCTGTTTAAACACACGGCCCGCGCTAATGCAGCACGGTCTGTTTAAAAAGCAGCTTGGGTAATTGGCTTTTTGGCATGGCAGCGGCCAGTCAGTGTGTGTGTGTGTGTGTGTTTATACATGAGAGAAATGGCAGATCCATATGAGTAGCTTGTGTTTATAAAGTGTGAGAAAAAATATGTGTAAGCGGAGTTTGAACATGTGTTTAAAAACATAGAGAGAGAGAGAGAGAGAGAGAGAGAGAGAGAGAGAGAGAGAGAGAGAGAGAGAGAGAGAGAGAGAGAGATGGACATCAGCTGGTTGCTTCCCAACAGACAATTTCTCTCCAAAAACATACAGGAAATTAACATTCCTTCACAAACGCCCACGAACCTTTTAACCGCAAAGCTGCACCTGCTGAAGGGCTGCTGTGTGTGTGTGTGTGTGTGTGTGTGTGTGTGTGTGTGTGTGCACGTGCGTGCGTGCGTGCGTTGGTGTGGTAGTTGCTGTCATGAGAAGTTTTCCCTCGTTGGTCTTTTTGAAGGATAAATAACAAAGAAGAGTTTTATTTTTTATTATCATTTTGAAATTTAAAGTAATAGCATGCATTTGTTAAATATATTTATTTCCCAATACTATTGCAACACTAATACTATTTATACTGTTTTAAGTTCACTTCATTGACTTTTTCAATTCACTTACCTATTGTAAAGAAATCATGAATCCCAGTTTAAAGCTAAATTATTTCCCCTTTTAAATGGAAAACTATCTGTTTAAGATCAAACTAGTATGATTAATCAATACATTTAATACAATTCCATTCAGCAAACAAACTCATAACAGAATACAGTATTGAATCCATATAATCTCCTCTGAACTCCAGATTCTGCAGATTCTAATTTAATACATCAACCGAATAAACTTACTGCAGCCAACAAATAAACAGAAACAATAATAACCAGGAAAAGAGAAATGGATATAAAATAAATCGACTGGTCACATAATAGGAAGATCAGACAAGTAAACATCTTATGTAGAATCTCACTGGTTAATATTGAAAAAAACATGGTTTCAACTGCGCAATACGGTGTGGCAAGGTACGATATGGTACTGTGTCGTACAGTACCCCATGGTACTGTACAATATTGTACATTACGATATGGTACAGTATGATATGGTACAGTATAGAGATGGCTCGATGCCAATTTTTCACATCCAATACCAATACCGATATTGAAGCCTTGAGGATCGGCCGATATGAATCCCATTCTTTTGGTCACTCTAAAAGTTGTTAATAATACGTGGATGTAATTTGCTTGATACTGACGTTTAGAAACATCACATTCACTGAACAACAACTATTCTGGTCCCTAAAGAAAGTTATGTGTAACTGCTGTGAAAAGCTCACACAGCTTTTAACAGCATTTGTAAACAACAGACCAGCTGCACCATTCAAATGCTTGAAATAAAATAAAAGTGCAACTTGGTGCAAATACCTTAATTAAATTAAATCATTCCAGTGTATAAACAGAAAAGTCACTTTACCTCAATGACATTGCAAAGCTCCAATAAATCTCTAATAAATAACTCAATGAATTAACATCAAATAATAGTATCCCCACTAGAATAATGTAGGGAGACACAAGTTACACATGGTTTCTTAAGACACGCAATCAAACCCAAAAAATCTAGGCTATACACCCGAGGCCTGTACTACAAAGTTTGATGAACATATCCAGGATCTCCGTTTCCTGAGTTGATTTATTGAAATGTGATCCTGATCACTGTTACAACGATACTGTATGATACGGTACAGTACGGTATACGACACGGTACAGTATGGTATGGTACTGTATGACAGTGATTCCCAACCGGGGGTACACGGACCCCTAGGGGTACGCGAGGGTATTGCAGGGGGTACGCAGAAAGATTATAAATTAGCCTACAGTATCCACACACCAAAAAAAAAATTATACAATATTATATTGTATTATATCATGAATTTTAGTAAGGCCATACGTTTATTTTCCATGAGTAGCAGTTCGTCCACAGTGATTGTAACACTACAATGCACATAATATGAAAAGACTATAAAGTGGCGCGCTTTAAAAAAAAAAAAAAAGGTTCACGTTCTTGCTGCGGGCGCGCACGATTCGCGAAGCTAGCTAACTCTAGCTGCATACCGACTGTAAACATGGATGCATGGCTAGGCAGGAGTCAACGTCCAGCTACCGCTACTGCTACCGTCGCCTCGGACGCAGGCACAGGGGAGCCCAGTGAAAAAAGGAATTATGAAAGACTTATGAAAGACAAGCAAGCGCAAGTGTCTCATTAAAAGGTATGTTTTTACACTCACAATAATTGTTTTATTTAAATGAGCAGTTGGATAGATAGAAAGACAAAGGGTTAAATATAAGTACACATTAAGGCGAATAATCACACACGAGAGAGGGGGTACTTTTCACATGGAAACCAGCTCAAGGGGTACACTGGTCAAAAAAGGTTGGGAACCACTGCTGTATGATACGGTGCAGTACGATATGGTGCAGTACGATATGGTACAGTACGATATGGTGCAGTACGATATGGTGCAGTACGATATGGTGCAGTACGATATGGTGCAGTATGATATGGTACAGTACGATATGGTGCAGTATGATATGGTACAGTATGATATGGTGCAGTACGATATGGTACAGTACGATATGGTGCAGTACGATATGGTGCAGTATGATATGGTACAGCACGATAGGGTACAGGACGATATGGTGCAGTACGATATGGTGCAGTATGATATGGTGCAGTATGATATGGTGCAGTACGATATGGTGCAGTATGATATGGTGCAGTATGATATGGTGCAGTACGATATGGTGCAGTACGATAGGGTACAGGACGATATGGTACAGCACGATAGGGTACAGGACGATATGGTACAGTACGATATGGTGCCGTACGATATGGTGCAGTACGATATGGTGCAGTATGATATGGTGCAGTATGATATGGTGCAGTATGATATGGTGCAGTACGATATGGTACAGCACGATAGGGTACAGGACGATATGGTGCAGTACGATATGGTGCAGTATGATATGGTGCAGTATGATATGGTGCAGTACGATATGGTGCAGTATGATATGGTGCAGTATGATATGGTGCAGTACGATATGGTGCAGTACGATAGGGTACAGGACGATATGGTACAGCACGATAGGGTACAGGACGATATGGTACAGTACGATATGGTGCCGTACGATATGGTGCAGTACGATATGGTACAGCACGATAGGGTACAGGACGATATGGTGCAGTACGATATGGTGCAGTATGATATGGTGCAGTACGATAGGGTACAGGACGATATGGTGCAGTATGATATGGTGCAGTATGATATGGTGCAGTATGATATGGTGCAGTACGATATGGTGCAGTACGATATGGTGCAGTATGATATGGTGCAGTACGATATGGTGCAGTACGATAGGGTACAGGACGATATGGTACAGCACGATAGGGTACAGGACGATATGGTGCAGTACGATATGGTGCAGTACAATATGGTACAGTACGATATGGTGCAGTATGATATGGTGCAGTACGATATGGTGCAGTACGATATGGTACAGTACGATATGGTGCAGTATGATATGGTACAGTATGATATGGTGCAGTACGATATGGTACAGTACGATATGGTGCAGTACGATATGGTGCAGTATGATATGGTACAGCACGATAGGGTACAGGACGATATGGTGCAGTACGATATGGTGCAGTATGATATGGTGCAGTATGATATGGTGCAGTACGATATGGTGCAGTATGATATGGTGCAGTATGATATGGTGCAGTACGATATGGTGCAGTACGATAGGGTACAGGACGATATGGTACAGCACGATAGGGTACAGGACGATATGGTACAGTACGATATGGTGCCGTACGATATGGTGCAGTACGATATGGTACAGCACGATAGGGTACAGGACGATATGGTGCAGTACGATATGGTGCAGTATGATATGGTGCAGTACGATAGGGTACAGGACGATATGGTGCAGTATGATATGGTGCAGTATGATATGGTGCAGTATGATATGGTGCAGTACGATATGGTGCAGTACGATATGGTGCAGTATGATATGGTGCAGTACGATATGGTGCAGTACGATAGGGTACAGGACGATATGGTACAGCACGATAGGGTACAGGACGATATGGTGCAGTACGATATGGTGCAGTACAATATGGTACAGTACGATATGGTGCAGTATGATATGGTGCAGTACGATATGGTGCAGTACGATATGGTACAGTACGATATGGTGCAGTATGATATGGTGCAGTACGATATACGATTCAGTACATTACGATATGGTACAGCACGATATGGTGCAGTACGATATGGTGCAGTACGATATGGTGCAGTACGATATGGTACAGTACGATATGGTGCAGTACGATATGGTGCAGTACGATATGGTGCAGTATGATATGGTGCAGTACGATATGGTACAGTACGATATGGTGCAGTACGATATGGTGCAGTACGATATATGATTCAGTACATTACGATATGGTACTGCATGATACGGTACAGTACGATGGGGTACAGTACAATATAGTGCAGTATGATATGGTATATTGTTTACATGTCACTTTGTACTCACTGGTTGTTTTGTTAAGTGGGCTTATTGACACGTCAGCGCTCTATCGCGGTCTTTTCAAGGTGGTGCAGACGCTCCTCTCAGTAAGAAGAGGATGAGCGTCAGCAGGAGCTAGACGCCGCTGTTCACTATGAGTACGTTTTCACTGTGTCACAGAGAATGGAGGCTTGTTGAGCCGCATTTTGTAATAACGGTGCATTTTGTAATAAACGTCCAACCTGTATTAACTTTTTCATTTCATTTTGTAATAAAGCCGCATTTTGTAATAAACTGCCGCATTTTGTAATAAACTGCCCCAACGCATTTAGGAATAAATTTTGCCGCATTATGTAATAAGTTATTACATTTTGAGAAGATTATTACAAAATGCACTTGCAACTTTTTTATTCTCTAGGACATGGTGCATTATGTAATAATACCTATTATTGTTGTTTGTTAAACAATGAATTTATGCAAGAGTGACTTTTTGTTGTTTTTTATGCAATTTCCCTTAGAGCTATGTAGCCCAAATAAATCTATGTATGACAGAACACGTTTTGAATTATATAGGCCAATAACTTGTGGCCAAATTCAAAGCTCTACATGGTCTGTCACTCAGCCAGGGAGGGGAGGGCGGGCTGTAATCTGATTGGCTGCTGCATCAGTTCTACAAAGATCATGCACTGCTTGCATGCTTAATTGAGACAGCCAACAGAGTTCAACATGATGCCAGGTATGAAAAAACTGTGCCAAATATTATCTGTGTAATTGAATATATGGAAGTATAAAGACATTTTGCAGTTGATCTAAAGTGATGTAGATGTTTTGCCCTTGATAAGAAATTATATGACTGAATTTAAACCTGCATTGTCCAAGTTATGCTCACTGCATTAAAAACAGTTTGCAAAGTAAAACTGAAATCTATGCCTCTAAGTACATATTAAAAGTTAATAACTTTTAATGACCGACAGGTAATAACACATTTGAAGGAAAACTGTGCATGTGCAAAAAACTACACACACACACACACACACACACACACACACACACACACACACACACACACACACACACACACACACACACACACACACACACACACACACACAATAGTACACTGCTCAAAAAATAAAGTGATCATTTAAACAACACATCCCAGATCACAATGAATGTCATAATATGCTAATTTGATTGGTAAATTTACTCCCATCACAAACGTAGGGTTGTGGTTAAGGTTTATCTCATTTAGAGCATAATTTTATCTCTTACCAGTTTCAAGTTACAGCCTTTTGGAAAATTAATATTAATATTTCATAAATTTTGGGAATATCTTTGGCGGCCAAAGGGTTAACTCAGTCATAAGTAGTAAGCATCGAAATAGCTATTAAAAGGTTAAAAATGTTATAACAGGTGTGAAAACAATAAATTTGTTAAAACCTTGTTTTTCAGTATTCCTACAAAAGCAACGTCCTCTTTAATGATAGCATCCTTTATTGAGACAAATCTAGGGCTATAACATAAGATCAACATTCATAAAGCAATTTGAATTACTGTGATGCCGCAGGTGGTGGTGGGTTATCAAAATTGTAATAATTAAAATACCTTCTTAAATATTAATTCAAGATAAAATATTTTAGTCTTTGAAATGAAATTCCACAAATAAAATAAAGGTGCAAAAAAAAAAAGGCACAAAATGCAGTTTAGTTTTGGGAGTTAAACATTTTCCCTCTTTTGTCACCCTTGTAGGTCTGCTAATTCTAACCCTGACCTGCACCCTGCTGGGGCTCATTGTAGGCCATGGACAAAAGCAAGCAATGACCGAGGAAATGTACAATGTCATAGTTCGCAAGTTGAGAGGAGAGTTTCATGTTCCAGTTTCTGAACGCACAAGAATTCAACAAAATGCCTTGGTGTCTCTCTCTGGAGAAATCAAGGGGTCTATTCTCTCAGTGAGGGTGGGCAGACACTGCTGTGTGCCGGCAAGCCAGTCATGCTACAGTCTAATGTTGATTGTGTTGTTAAAAAGGGTCTCGATGATACTAAGGGTTCTGGAGCAAGAAAGTTGAGCAAACGGCTGAAAATGCATCATAGTGGCATTAGTGAACGAAAGGTGCAGGAAATCTTGAACAAAACTGAGTGGTACCAACTTCAAAATGCAAAGTTTCTGAATAAGCCCCCTTTGATGACCATTCAAGCCAAAGAAGTGCAAGATCGACACCAAATTGACCTATTGGACATGGGAAAAATAAAAATTAGTTATGGTCATACTTTATACCGTTACATTCTCACAGTGATGGATGTGTTCAGTCGTTGCATGTGGCTGAAACCATTGAAAAGAAAAAGTAGTGTTGAAATTGCCAAACACCTTAACAAGACCATGGTAGAACTTATATTCATTGGTTCATTATTATTTTAAATTGGCCGCAAGCCTGCATGTCAACGTTGCATTTATTGTTGTTGAAAGGTTCTATAAATGCATAAATAAAGCTGTTCTTTACCTATTCATCAGCGTTTCTATTTTGTATGTGCATGTGTTAATGTTTATGAATGGATTACATTTTGATACCCAGAGTTTTGTTCTGTATTATAAGAAGCATCATAAGGTTTGTTGGATGTTCATAACTATTCTTGATGTGGTTTTGGTATCCAATAAAAAAAATCTGGAATTTACAGAATATTCTCTGTTAGTGCAACCTTTGAATAGTGTACTGATAGTAATTGCTAAGTACTGCTACTAGGCTAGTACAGTGATACTAATAATAGGCCTAACTTTTACAAATACTTTAAAGTAAAATAAAATACAATTAACAAACAAATAAACAATGCTTTAGAATTGTTATTACGTAATGCATCATGTTATTACATTTCCTAGAGAATAAAAAAGTTGCAAGTGCATTTTGTAATAATCTTCTCAAAATGTAATAACTTATTACATAATGCGGCAAAATTTATTACAAAATGCATTGGGGCAGCTTATTACATAATGCGGCAGTTTATTACAAAATGCGGCTTTATTACACAATGAAATGAAAAAGTTATTACATTTTGGACGTTTATTACAAAATGCACCGTTATTACAAAATGCGGCTCAACAAGGCTGAAGGCTTCGGGTGGCCGAGGAACAGCAGCCACCTCCACGTTGTTCACTCAAATACTGTTATGTAATGACGTCACATACCTGCATCGTTCACAATATGGTAGGGCATGGTACAGTACAGTATGGCATGGTATGGTACAGCAAAGTGCACTCAGACTTAAATCTGTTGCGCAGTTCCCACATAGAGATTTGAGTTGAAATTTAGGCGACGTTGTGAACAGCCACGTAACAATGCAGGTATGTGACATCATTACGTGAAAGTAAAGGCAGCACCGGCGGAACACATTAGTTGCTGCACTGCTCGGGCTTCAGAGCAAGGCTGTGAGACTCCGTTCTCTGTGACACACCTTGGAAACATTTCTCATTACAAACAGCAGCGTCCAGCTCCTGCTGAACCACCCCCTCTCGACAAAGAGGAGTGTCTGCACCTCATCGGAACACCAGGGGGCCGTGTAGCCCCCCACATTTCAATAAACCGGTTAACTAAACACAAAGAGAAGAGGCAGGGTTTATACAGCTGATGAGTGACGGTCGTCACTATTCAGCAAATGACTGCGTTGTAGCGCCTTTGTATGGAACCCGGACTGATGTGCTCAGGTACCACAAAAGACAGTGTTAGAAGCAAGGTTAGTGCTATGGTATGGTACTGTCGTGTCATTCACAACTTTTGTCATTAGAAACACACAAAAACTTGTGTCGTACCATAATGTGAACTAAACTGGATCCCATTACTGAAAAACTTGTTCAAATGACTGTTTTCTGTTTTTAAGTGCTGTTAAGCGCCTTGTGACTCATGTTTGGGAAAGTTGCTATATAAATAAAGTTCTATTCTATTCTATTCTATTCTACCACCACCTGCCCTGGTCATCAAACCCCACCTGTACCTGTTCTCCTGAGCAACTCCATCCATCCTAAACACAACACAGAATAAAAGCAGCAACAGAACCCATCCATGAAGTGACAACTGAACAACAGACAAAAAAAGTCAAAACTGGAGTTGGGCTGAAATGCTAAGTCCTGGAACTGAAGAAAATTAAGGCTCACACAATATTTCAAGTGAAAATGCTTCACTTTGGTGTTTTCATTTCAGAAACATTTTCCATTTACATGGCAACATTTTGAAAACTTGAAAACGTATATCTTTAGAGAGAAACTAAACTTGAAAGGGCATTGTGCTCAGACCAATTTAAAAAGTATGTGTATTTCATTTGTTTGGTGGTCCCTCTTTTTAAGAAGGGGGATCGGAGGGTATGTTCCAACTACAGAGGGATCACACTCCTCAGCCTCCCCGGGAAAGTCTATTCCAGGGTACTGGAGAGGAGGGTCCGGCCGTTAGTCCAACCTCGGATCCAAGAGGAACAATGCGGTTTTCGTCCTGGTTGTGGAACACTGGACCAGTTCTATACCCTCCACCAGGTGCTTGAGGGTTCATGGGAGTTTGCCCAACCAGTCCACATGTGTTTTGTGGATCTGGAGAAGACGTTCGACCGCGTCCCTCAAGACGTCCTGTGGGGGGTGCTCCGGGAGTATGGAGTCCGGGGCCCTTTGTTAAGGGCTGTTAGATCTTTGTATTCCCGGAGCAGGAGTCTGGTTCGCATTGCCGGCAGTAAGTCGGACCTGTTCCCAGTGCACGTTGGCCTCCGGCAGGGCTGTCCTTTATCACCGGTTCTGTTCATTACCTACATGGACAGAATTTCTAGGCACAGCCGGGGGCCGGAGGGGGTCCAGTTTGGGGACCACAGGATCTCATCTCTGCTATTTGCAGATGGCGTGGTTCTGCTGGCTCCATGGAACCAGGACCTACAGCGTGCACTGGCGCGGTTCACAGCCGAGTGTGAAATAACTGGGATGAGGATCAGCACCTCTAAATCCAAGGCCATGGTTCTCAACCAGAAAAAGGTGTCTTGCCCCCTCCAGGTCGGTGGAGTGCCCTTGTCCCAGGTGGAGGAGTTCAAGTATCTTGGGGTCTTGTTCACGAGTGGGGGAAAGATGGAGCGTGAGATCGACAGGAGGATCGGTGCAGCGTCTGCAGTTATGCGGACGTTGTATCGGTCCGTCGTGGTGAAGAAGGAGCTGAGACAAAAAGCGAAGCTCTCGATTTACTGGTCGATCTTCGTTCCTACCCTCACCTATGGTCATGAACTATGGGTCATGACCGAAAGAACCAGATCCCGGATACAAGCGGCTGAAATGAGCTTCCTCCGTAGGGTGGCTGGGCGTACCCTTAGAGATAGGGTGAGGAGCTCAGTCACCCTTAGAGATAGGGGGAGGAGCTCAGTCACCCTTAGAGATAGGGTGAGGAGCTCAGTCACCCTTAGAGATAGGGTGAGGAGCTCAGTCACCCTTAGAGATAGGGTGAGGAGCTCAGTCACCCTTAGAGATAGGGTGAGGAGCTCAGTCACCCTTAGAGATAGTGTGAGGAGCTCAGTCACCCTTAGAGATAGGGTGAGGAGCTCAGTCACCCTTAGAGATAGGGTGAGGAGCTCAGTCACCCTTAGAGATAGGGTGAGGAGCTCAGTCACTCTTAGAGATAGGGTGAGGAGCTCAGTCACTCTTAGAGATAGGGTGAGGAGCTCAGTCACTCTTAGAGATAGGGTGAGGAGCTCAGTCACTCTTAGAGATAGGGTGAGGAGCTCAGTCACTCTTAGAGATAGGGTGAGGAGCTCAGTCACTCTTAGAGATAGGGTGAGGAGCTCAGTCACTCTTAGAGATAGGGTGAGGAGCTCAGTCACTCTTAGAGATAGGGTGAGGAGCTTAGTCACTCTTAGAGATAGGGTGAGGAGCTTAGTCACTCTTAGAGATAGGGTGAGGAGCTCAGTCACTCTTAGAGATAGGGTGAGGAGCTCAGTCACCAGGGAGGAGCTCGGAGTAGAGCCGCTGCTCCTCCACATCGAGAGGAGCCAGCTGAGGTGGCTCGGGCACCTGTTTCAGATGCCCCCCGGACGCCTCCCTAGGGAGGTGTTCCGGGCATGTCCCTCCGGTAGGAGGCCTCGGCTGAACTGTGACATGAACCAGGGGGAGAATCATGTATTCATAGTAAAATGCTGAAACACTTCTGAGGAAAATAAACAATAAGTACACACTAGTGTTTAGTGGTCCTGGTCTCCTTATTCTCCATTATGTGTGTTGTTTTTGAGGTTTATTTGAACCAGGAAATAAATTAAATAAATGATTAAACTGAATAAATACCTGGCATCCAGAATGGCAGATATACAGTATATATTAATATATACATATGATTTTATAGTTTTTTTTCCTTCCAACATTCTGATTTTCTTTTTTTACTAGTGTCAATAAATAATGTGACGTTCATAGGGCAGAACTAAGTATAGGGGACAATATTAAATGTAACAGAACACACGCTATAGTCGTATTTTAACATTGTATATTGTGTATTTATTCATGTATTATTCATGTATTTATCTCTACAAGCTTTGTGGAACAAACAATGTGTTTTTTTTCTCCACCGTCACTCAGAAATGTTCTGAGCGGAGCGCCGCTGCAGATTGCCAGGTGAGGGAGGGGCGGAGCCTCACCGCTCACCGCTCACGAGGTGAACGACACAGTGGAAGTGCTACTGACCGATTCAGTGAACGACTCTTTGGAGTTTCGAGCTGACTCGGGCGTGTGAGCTGAACGATTGAAGGGAGGTGAGTCAGTCATTCGTGCTGAACTACACCTACAAGCTGACTCGAGCTGCTGAAAGCCTCATGTGAATGTAAGAAGCTGGAAGCTGCTGTGCTTAGCAGCTAGCATTAGCACCTCAGCTAGTAGCTGCTATTCGCAGCTCTTTTAGCTTTACAGCTGCTTTTCTCATCGCGTTACACTAGCAGCAGAACAGTGACATTTATATTTTCCTCTCTGCAGCTGGAGGCTGCAGCAAGAATTGCTCAGTGAATGAGCTAATGAACGTGCTAACTCGTGAGTCACCATTCAGTAAAGTGACTCGCAGGTTTTGAACGATTTGTTCAAATTCAATCATCACTACAAAAGACATCTTTGAAAAGTACAGAAATGAAGAAGGAGGATGTAAATCTTGCTGATGTTAATGGCACTTGTTCATTTTGTTAGTTTTTGTTTCATTTTGTTTTTCTCAAATAGCTTGGTTTTTCTATATATTGCCTGTTTAGTTACTTTATTGGATTTTGCATTTGTTAATTGTTTTGCATTTGTAGAATGGGGTAGGACTTGACAAGTCTCGGCTTCTTCCTATCCCTTTTTGAATGAGTCAAATGTGTATTATTTTCAAATTGGCTTTTTATTATTTTTATTTTCTATTTGTTTCATCTAATTTTAATTGTTCCTTTGTTTGAAATTAATAAATCAAATCAAATCAAAATGATGTACTTAGCAGGTTGGGCCACTGGGTGCTGTTGGTTGTTACCACACAGATGTAGCAGAGACCAATGGGCTCTAAACATTAACAATGTGGGAACACCAACATTCTTGTGGACAGACCACCAAGTTGGATTATTATTACAGTGATTGTCAAAATAAAACTACCACATCCAGACATATATGGACTGAGAGTAATGATACTGCAGAGGTCGGGTTGTAAAACTCCGGGAGTTTTTAAAGTTGGAAACTTTCCATGGGAATTAATTGGAATTTCTGGGAATTAACAGTAATTTATGGGAATAAAACAGGACAGCTGTGGCTACAATGCAGCTTACCTCCACCTGTGGGACTGCTGTGAATGAATAATGGTTTCTTTATGCGCTTTCAGTCACCTCGAAAAAAGCGCTGAGTTTGCAGCTTGTTTTACTGTAGGAGGAATCCTTATTAATAGTGAGTTTTTAAAATATGTATTTAAGTTACTTTACAGGCCATTTACTTCCTCTGATCCCCCGAAATTAATTACGACCAATCTATTTGTAGGTAATATAAATTATGAGTTAAAATTATGAGTCTGTTGTGTTCAGTCTGTCATGCAGGCCTCAACACGACAATCTGTGCTTGATTGTCGTCTCATTTAGTGACTGTTCAGACGTATTATTGAAAGTACTTTTGTTCAAAAGTAATTTTATTCAGGTGGCTACGTGCATTGTCAGCTCAGTAACAATTCAGTTAATTTATATATACTTTTTAAATTTTTAATATTTCCAAAATTCCCCAGTTTAACTTCTCATGGAAAGTTTCTGAGAATTTACCAGAAACCTTCTGCCCCTTTGCAAACTGTCCGTCTTGTTTTAGAGACCCCGTCTCCAGGGAGGGACAGCTGGCCAGGACCAGGACCAGGACCAGGATAAGTGTTTTCGACAGGGAGACAGAACCCGAGCATTTTCAGAAACTTTTGTTTTCAAAACATTGTATTTTCAGTGTGTCTGTGCACCACTGTCATGTAAACTGACCCCCACAATGCCACCAAACTTGAGCATTTTCACTTTAAAACATTGTGGGACCAGAGAAATGTGCTATCAGGCTTTATTCATTGTTTAATGCAAAGTATTTCTTCACATCTGGCAGAGCAATGAGGAGAAAGCAGCAGTCTCCTCCACGGGTAGCCTTCGCAGCATTTTGTTCAGCTCTTGTCAGTGTGGCCGCTTGTTAGTGTTAATGCTCATTAGCGTTAATTGGCAGGGATCTATTAATAAATGAGAAAAGAAAAGCTGGCTGTCAGATTGACAGTTGGAGGAGGTTATGGCTTTGGCTTTTGCGTATTTTGCTTCTTCCACAAGTGTCAAGAGACACTTTCGCACTTTTGCTGTCACTCAAATTGGAGTCACATCTGAATGTAATTCTCTGCACTCGTCAGCGGCAGCAGTGTCTTTGTAAGGATTCTGGTGTCATGTCATTATAATGTCGATGAGAATGTGGTGCAGAATGACAATGAATCTGAGGCCGGGACGTCTGCATGGTTTACATGGAAATGTGTAACTTAGCATGATCTGTTACCACCGTGTGTGCTTGTGTTTAATGTGTATGACAGCAGGCGTGAGAGCCATAAAGAAGCAATAAACCCAAAGCTGAAGTCACCAGGAGGGATTCATGCTGGGACTGAGGGACGAAGAGACAACACGTGAGAAGAAATGTCACCTCAGGTCTGGCACAGACAAGAAGTCCTGAAGCTGAAAACTCTCTGAAAAAGACATAAATCAGTAATACTGTGCACTGCAGGGACTTTCAGGTTTGAAACATAAAGCCACATAATTAATTGTGAAGGTTTGAATACACCAAGACGCTTCGTAGCATAAGAACATAGAATCAAACATATACTGTTCGATTTGCCTCAAATTTCTTTTGTTAATTTAGTGATATTTCACAGCTCCATGTTATGTCGAGTAATGCAGTAATATACAGTAATGCTGTAATGTTCACATAGTGTCAGTCCCCGTTCACACAGCAACAAAAGCAGAAAACTCTTGTTGCATTTTAGGTGTCCTTTTACATGACAGCAATGCTCCGAGTCACTGACAGCACAACATTTTGTGAATACCTGTCAAGGTGCAACTTTTAGAAAACATATGGTAACAGGGGTAAAATGAAACTTTTACTGCACGTGTACCACAACCACAGAAACTAGTAGTTCTGCACATGCTTAGTAGAGCCAACCAGACAAAGTTTCCTCTGCTGTGTCTTGACTCCCAATCCATATTCTCCTGGACTTGGTAGTTTTTTACACTCACCATAATAACAACTGAAGGAATATACAAGTTAAACATTTGATTTCTGTGGGACAACTGAACACATTGTATTCACTCATCTTCCTCCACAGCTGGGATTCCTCCCACTGCTCAAGTTGGGAAAAACAAAATGTTCAAGGACTTCCTAGTTGGTTGGGATGTCTCCTCAGCGCTCCACGTTGTAAAAAACATGGTTGAAGGTAAGGTTGGAACAGATAAGAAGTCAGTTTTGGAGACAAAGGAATAACACCTTCACCATAGCAACGCATACATTACGAGGAACTGACCAATGTGAGGGTGAGGTGGCGTATGCAAATGTATAAATATGAACCACACGTTGCAACGGGGCCCTTCTTCACTGTAGACCCAGCCGATATACTTGGGTCTGCAGAGAAGAACGGTCCGAGCTCGTATAATGTAATCTCTGATATATGGAATTTTGTAGCATTGTATAATCTGATATGCATTTTTGTAATCTCTTGTTTGTGTGATTATTAAATACATTATTGAAGAAAGTAACGCTCTCTTTCTGCCTCTCCCGGATCAAACGAACACGCAGGAATTCAGGGGAACACGGGTACGAATTACAACACAGCCCAGCTTGTTTGTCTGTTCACTAGAATGTCTGCGTTCTCCCATTGTTGACGTTTAGAGCCTGTCATTCGTTAGGCATGTGTGTGGCTTCATTACAAAACAATAGCCCCAACATTTGAAACACCGTCATGTGATCAGGGCCTTATTAGCATACTAGCTACACCACCAGCACTGTTTCACTGTCCGATTCTATTCAGCTGAATTGTTTCTTTGCTCTCTGGATATTTCTTCTTCTTGAAGCGCACGTGAACATGGAGACACTTGTTATAAAGGTAAACTAATATTTTTAAAAGTTTGTAACATATCAAAGCTGCTGCAGACACATGCTAATGCTAACATTACAGCAGTACATCATTTATAAGGAGGACTAAAATAGTTGAGGATTAATGATTCACTCCTTTAAACTGGAGCTGAATGAAATTGTAACAGAGTTGCTCTTGAATGGAGAATTATGCTGTCGAAGAGAGACAGTGGCTCAGCAACACTGAAAAAACTCATTAAAAAAAATCCCCACCCTGTAATGTTATGAAATATCTAAAGGATCTCGCTGAAGCACAACAGAACAAACAGGACAAACAGAAAACACTCGGGTGTCGTCAGGGTTAATGTGTGAACATCCTTCATGCAGGTTTCTGTGGGATTGTTGCAGCTTGTTTGGTGAAAGTGAATTTGATTCGAGCGCTGAGAATAAATGAAAAAGTAGAAAAGCTGTTTAGCTGCAGACTTGGTAACAGTGATGAGAAACCCGACTCCTTGAACGGACTCACAGGCTTTTGAGTCATTCATCCAAGTGAATCAGTTGTCTGAGTTATTTGAGTCATTTGAGACATTTAATTCAGTTGTGTATGTGCACCATTTCCACCCACTCCAGGACCTGGAGGCTCTGCTGAACTGCGACATGAACCACGGGGAAGCTTCATAGATAGATAGATAGATAATTACTTTATTCATCCCCGAAGGGAAATTGTTTTGTTGCAGCAATCTGGTACATACGAATATTATAAAATACAATAGAATAGAAATAAAAGTCAAAAATAAAAATATAAAAATATCTGGGTATAAGACATAAGTAAAACACAGAACGGAACATGGGCACTTAGAAATAAGCACGAGATAAAAGCAAGACAAATAAATAGTAAGGTGCAGTGGCAGAGCCATTAGAAGTAGGCATTATATCATAATAATAACAATAATACAGATAATAACAATGTGTATAATACTCATGTATAGTACAACTAATAATGGTAGCAATAAAATAAAATAACTATATATATATCAGTAATAATAATAATAGTAATAGTATACTTGCACATGTATAAATATATGTATATGTACACGCAATATGCCATATGAAATATGAAATATATGATATACTATAAGTATCAATGTCATTTAGTCCAGGTGGGTGATGATTGAGGCTCTGACACAGGTAGAAGAGTTAAAAAGTCTTATTGCCGTGGGGCGGAAGGATTTCCTGTAACGTAACTGTAACGTAATTTCCTGATTTCATGTAGTCAATAGTAAAATGCTGAAACACTTCTGAGGAAAATAAACAATAAGTACACACAAGATTTAGTGTCCCTGGTCTCCTTATTATACATTATGTGTGTTGTTTCTGAGGTTTATTTGAACCAGGAAATAAATTATATAAATTATTCCATCCATCGATCCATCCATTCATTGTCCGCCGCTTATCTGGGGCCGGATCACTCATCACCCTATCTCTAAGGGTACGCCCAGCCACCCTACGAAGGAAGCTCATTTCAGCCGCTTGTATCCGGGATCTCGTTCTTTCGGTCATGACCCATAGTTCATGACCATAGGTGAGGGTAGGAATGAAGATCGACCGGTAAATCGAGAGCTTCGCTTTTTGGCTCAGCTCCTTCTTCACCACGACGGACCGATACAACGTCCGCATAACTGCAGACGCTGCACCGATCCGCCTGTCGATCTCACGCTCCATCTTTCCCCCACTCGTGAACAAGACCCCAAGATACTTGAACTCCTCCACTTGGGACAAGGGTACTCCACCGACCTGGAGGGGGCAAGCCACCTTTTTCCGGTCAAGAACCATGGCCTCGGATTTAGAGGTGCTGATCTTCATCCCAGTTAATTCACACTCGGCTGTGAACCGTGTCAGTGCACGCTGAAGGTCCTGGTTCCATGGAGCCAGCAGAACCACGTCAGCTGCAAAAACAGAGATGAGATCCTGTGGTCCCCAAACCGGACCCCTCCTGCCCCTGGCTGTGCCTAGAAATTCTGTCCACGTTGGTAATGAACTGAATCGATGACAAATGACAGCCCTGCCGGAGGCCAACGTGCACTGGGAACAGGTCCGACTTACTGCTGGCAATGCAAACCAAACTCCTGCTCCGGGCGTACAGGGACTGGAGAACCCTTAACAAAGGGCCCCGGACTCCATAATCCCCACAGGACGTGTTGAAGGCTCGGCCGAACACCACCTCCACATCCACAAAACACATGTGATTGGGCGAACTCCCATGAACCCTTGAGCACCTGGTGGAGAGTATAGAGCTGGTTCAGTGTTCCACGACCAGGACGAAAACCGCATTGTTCCTCTTGGATCCGAGGTTCGACTAATGGCCGGATCCTCCTCTCCAGTACCCTGGAATAGACTTTCCAGGGGAGGCTGAGGAGTGTGATCCTCCTGTAGTTGGAACACACCCTCTGATCCCCCTTCTTAAAAAGAGGGACCACCACCCAGTCTTCCAGTCCTGAGGCACTGTCCCCGACTGCCACGCGATGCTGCAGAGACGAGTCAGCCACAACAGTCCCTGTACATCTAGAGACTTAAGGAACTCAGGGCACTGCATTGTCCATCTTCGTGCCTTCCGGGTTGTGGCGTGGCTCTCCGGAGTGGTTTGTCGGGGACACCCCGGGTCTGGGTAACCACCAGGTGCTGGAGTGGTGGCGTCTGGCCCTAGTGGCCTCGGGCCTCGGGGTTGTACTGCAGGCCCCTCCACAACAGTTCCAACCATGCCCAGTTGACAAACTACACGCACACACACTTCCACTCCTCATCGATTAGATTTGCTGCTGATTTTTCTTGCTTTCTGCTATTGTTCTTTCAATTATCAAAGTCATTGTCTTTGCTTTTGTTATCATTGTTGCTGGTTGTTTTTGCTTTTTTTGTCTACATGCCTACTCTTGTGAGAAAATCATGTTACTGTCTAGATAGAGCTGCTCAGGCTGGTTTAATCTAGAAAATCATGTTACTGTCTAGATAGAGCTGCTCAGGCTGGTTTAATCGAGAAAATCATGTTACTGTCTAGATAGAGCTGCTCAGGCTGGTTTAATCTAGACAATCATGTTACTGTCTAGATAGAGCTGCTCAGGTTGGTTTAGGGCCAATCCCAATTCTATTTTGTACCCCTACGCCTACCCCTTAGCCCTCCGCCTCCAAAACGAGGGAAAAGGCAATGGGATAAAAGTTTCAGCCCTTAGATTTGGGACACCCCTCTCCCTTTGCTCACCCCCGCCCCTCTCGCTCCGTCTCACAGTTTTGACGTCATAATACGGCGTCGTTATATCAGCAGAGCTGAGCCACGGATGTTTGTTGATTTTCCAGCAGGAGCATCGTAATGTCGTCCAAACTTCAACGTGTTGCAGTAGCTTGGCTGCTTTGTTTCGTTTTCCACCTTTCCACATCAAGGCGAAGAAATAGACGGAGACATGGATTACTTCAGTTTTTGCGCTGTATTTGGACTTCAGAAATATTTCCTCATTCACCATGCGAAAGCGGATTAGCTTCCTTGCTTGCTCGGGGGTCCCTGTTTTCAAAACACCCATATTAGAAGACTTTGGAACTATACAGTGTAATAATAAAATGTTATAAACACGGTCTCTACGAAACAAATACACATGGAAGCTACATACAGCAGCACTACTGCCGTTCTTACTAGTATAAAACACAACAGGTTTATATAACTTTAGAAGCGTATATATGTGAAATGCGAGTCCTTCGGTGCCATGTCCTCCTACCCCTCTGTTTAAAGTGTGCATCTGTAAACGCTTCGTTTCGAGGGGTGAATAGCCCTTCCCCTCACCCCTCCATCTCTGCACACTAGTGAAATGGGACACCCTTCAGACTCTCGTGAACGCGCATTTCAAAGGGGTAGGGGTAAGATGAAGGGCTAAGGGGGAGAATTGAGACGCAGCCTAAATCTCATAACAGTTGGAAAATATTTGGATCAGTGTGATAACTGTAAATAATATATGTAGCACTAACAAGGGAGTATGTTGTCCCCCACCCACTCTCTCTCTGTCTCTCTATCTGCTCTCTCTTTGAGCAACCCCCCCTGTAACACAATACAGTCATCCCTCACTATAGCACACTTCACCTTTTACGCCTTGCTGTTTCACGGATTTTTTTGTGTGCAATTTTACATGTTTTTTTTTTTTTAAGGCTTATGAACAGCAGTGTTCATAAGGTTGGCTAAGGGAGAACCTGCACGTTATATTCTGTGTCATGATTGGCTAAGGGAGAACCTGCACATTGTATTCTGTGTCCTGATTGGCTAAGGGACTGTAGACCCTTGTCAATCAATCTCCGTGCGGTGTCTCATGTACCTGAATGTGTTCGACTTGCTAAATATACATCTGTAGAAAAGGCCCCCTTGTGGCCGCTAGGCGTAAGACACTTTCTGTGACTCTCTCTCTCCCCTTCGGAATACGCCTCACTTCACCTGGACTCTCAGCCAATCACAAGTTGGCTTGGGCTTGCCGTACCCGGATAGCATTCAGTCCGAGACTGTTTACCCGTGGTGTACGGACGTGATACGGCATTCCTACTGTTCGGTGTTTTTGTGTGTGTCTTACAAGTAAGGATGAGTAGCTGTTGGTTGTTAGAATCATTGTTTAGGCTGAATTAGTTGTGTTTTCATCTGCTTAGCATTGCTACATATTAGCTCGGGCTTTCCCTGCCGAACTAGGTCTTGTGCAGTGATTTTCCTGTCTGTAAAGTTGTATGTTGCCATTCGGATGTTTTCCGTCGGTTTTGCCTCGTCGGCTGTCCGTTACAGGCTCTCTGTGTGTAGTTTGTAGCCCGTCGCGGTGATATCGGCGGTCAGTCTAGCTGATTGGCTACGGTGCCCGCCCTCCCGCATGTCCACTTGTTGTGCACGGACCTCCCGCATGTCCACTTGTCACGTGACCTCCCGGCACGGCTGGTTGTAGTTGTCTGTGTTACCAGTAGAGGGAGCTGTTGTATTGGAAATGATGTATCTTTCCCCATTTTCATGTTTAGAAGCTGTTAAGTCTTGTTTGTTGTTTATGCCAGTTTCGGCAATGTTTACAGATTACTGCAACTATCAGTTATATCAGACATTCTGCTAACTGTCTTTATTTCTGTTTCCCTGTTGCAGAACCACACACACACACACATACGTACACACGCGTGTCCACTCACGCAACTACGTCATCCTCCTGTAACTCCTGTAATGAGAACATCCCATCCCACAGTTGAGTGTCATTAAACCATCATCCACCGAGGGACTCTTGATTGATTCTGACCGATCACCCGCTGTGGGCTCTACATAGCGATCCAACACACCGTCAAATCAAGGAAGCCAGTCTCCTTCCTTACAACATCAATGTCTGACCGATAGCAGTGTGACTCTGAAGTGCTGTTTGTTTGCAAGTTTTGTTCCTGACAAAACCCACAATATCAACAAAACGTTCTGCACCGACAAAGGCACCTGCGGTCGCAGCCAAAAGGCAGAGGAATGTTTATGTTTTAAAATCTACGAAGCTTTGAACTTTAGAAGTGTTTAAACAAGAGAGAAATGTGACAAAATGTTCATTCCTGTCTGAGAAAAGTGTATAAAATGTGTGGTGAGGGGTTTTACAGCCTTAAAACATATAGAATACTTGTATAAAAAAAACGTTAACTTCTTCACAGATTTCGCTTATTGCGGGTTATTTTTAGAACGTAAATCAAAGCATTTTAGCCACAATATAAATAGAATGCAACAATACTCATACAATAGTACCTCGATTATCCAGACAGTGTGTTAAAAATCTAAATTTATATATTCTTTTTTCAATAGTACATGTACTATAACATGTTCAACAACTGTTTTATTCCTTTTAAACTTAACTGGATGCAAATGTGTTTCAAACAAACAAACAAACAAACAAAAACAACAACAACAAGATTTTGAAGAAATGGCCAAAACTATTTGAAACTTAAGAAAATCAACTAAAGTCTGTTTGCAGTTTTGATAGAAAGAAACTATTGTTTACACTGGATGAGCATTTTAAAGGTGGAATGTGTTCCATCTTCAGAAAGACGTGATTTGGTGGGAGAGAGTGGAAATGTTTTGGTCAGAAAAGTTGAAGCGCTGATCGAGTTCCATCAAACTGCTCACATCTTCTCACTGCCGCTTAATGAAAGACGCAAAGGACCCTGAGATATTATTTATTTAGTGATCCCACTTTTTTTTTTTTTGCCTTGCTCTGTTGTGTTTGTTGTTTGGTTGTGTTTAGCTTTCTTTTGTTATCAACCCACATGTCCAAAATGAACTGGAAAAAAAAGAAGTGTGCATAAAGCACACATGCACACGCACACACACACACACACACACACACACACACACACACACACACACACACACACACACAGTTATACAGGTGCCCACCAGCAAGTCTCCTGTTAAATGTCCTGCTTTGAAACATATTTTGGTGTTTTGAACATTTGGACTTTAAGCTTCATTTTAATTAGAGATTTCCTCCGAGAAGAGCTTAAATGAATCATTAGTCAGAAATCCATCAGCAGTGCCAGTTTTTTCTTCTAAAACTAAAATAAAACCCCAGGGATGATCCAGGCTGGCATTACCTGTGCAGTCGTTTCATTCTACTTCTCAGGTTTTTCTCTCTCTCCCCTGACTGACTGGGAGATGAGCCTTAATTGGAGGAATATTAGAAACTATTATTCCTAATTAAACATCACAGAACACACTGTCAGAGTTGGACTGGCTGAGTGATTTAAGACACGCGGAACCTCTGGCATCCAAACAAAGTCTATTAGCAGAGACGAGCGAGGGGCGAAGCAAACTGGCACCAAGACGAGAGGAACAAGAAAACTCTGCCAGGTGTGTGTGTGTGTGTGTGTGTGTGTGTGTGTGTGTGTGTGTGTGTGTGTGTGTGTGTGTGTGTGTGTGGCTCCAGGCAGTGATTTACAAAAGGCTGCTCAGTGAACTACATTCAGTTAAATGGTCCTGTAGCCAGCGGACCTGCTGTGTGACGTCTGCTGCATCAAACATTCAGGCCGTTCAGTCATTTGACACCAGCATCCTGCAGTAACTTAGGACAGATATCAAGATCTTGTCGACATAAAGAGTTCAGCGGCGACATGCAGCCACACCTGGACAATAATAAATGTTATATCATTTTAAGGAGCACTTACTGAAATACTTTTTACTCTACAGTGTTGTTGGATGTTACTTTAATACTTAAGCAGACACATTCTGATCCATTCATCACTTAAAAATACCTCAACTTGATTTTTCCTCCTCGTTAAACATCAGTTTTGTAGCATTCTCTCCATCGAGTGATTGTAAACTTGGTTTGGGATCCATCAGTCAGGACCACAACCAAATCAACATTCTCCTTCATGAAGGAAACCATCCATCCATCCATCCATCCATCCATCCATCCATCCATCCATCCATCCATCCTTCAGCGTATCAGCACTCCAATTAGCCTTTAATCTTTAGCTAATCAAGACAAAAGACATTTAGCACAGGAGGAACAGGCAAACTCACGATGCTAACGAGGATAGAATCCAGGACCTGAACCAGGACCTGAACCAGGACCTGCATGGCCCCTCTAAATGCTATAATGAACCCAATGTTGTTTAATAGTTTTGAGTGGAGTTTATTTCTCTACTCTTCAGGTGTCGATCAGGTTTAAACGTCTTCCAGTGTTTCAAAATAAATTGTTTCTAATAAACTGTGTTTCTGCTGTTGGAGGGAAAATCACTGTTGATTAAAATATGTTTCGGTGCTTTTCTTTTATTGGGTCACTGAAGGCTTTTGTCTTGTAAATAGGACCAACACACACACACACACACACACACACACAATATAGAGGGAGTCACCCCGACCGGCTTTACCAACCCACTGAGAGGACGAGGTGTTTTAAGATGTCCGTGGAGTAAAAGTAGGTCACACACACACACACACACACACACACACACACACACACACACACACACACACACACACACACACACACACACACACAAATACTTGGCAGTTTGTATGTGAGGCTAGGCTGTTTTCCATGGATATTTAAAGATTTTTGAATCTCAAAACTGAAGCTTCACAATTCCATTTAACACATCTTACCAGTGGCGGTTGGCCAATAGAGGACACCAAAAATATTTTTTATTAAATATATTGATAAACCATAAGAATGTCTAATATATTTATGCCAACAACTGAACAATGGGCTTTGACCTGTATGAGCTTCATTTTCTACAGATAGTCTCCAAAAATGGAACAGTTTTCTGCATTTCTCTCTGGAGTGTGTGTGAGCAGCTAGGAGGAGGGCAGGGATTAGCAGTGGTCTCACCAATCGCTGATTAACACTATGAGCAACTGACGTAAATTAAACCAATCACCGACCTTTCATGTCTGAGACTTGGGGCACTTTTTAAATTGTCCCATCGCCAGACCTGCTCGGTGTTTGGCTTAAAGTCCGTACTGGTTTGTTCTCGCGTCAAGGATGTCGAGATGGAGACAACGACCAGTGAGTCCCAGATTATTATGTCCACCAAGGCGGTTATAAAATCATCCCATTTATTTTGTATGTTTGTCTTTGAAAAGATATCTCAAAAGCTAATGAGCAGATCTTCAGAAAAAATGGTCCACATGTGAATTCTGACCTCGTGACATTTTGGTGGTGATCTGCATCAAAATGTAAAAGAAATGTTCTAATATGCTGTATATTGTCTTATCTTGTGTTCTTTCAAGTTATGAAATATAATCACATGGTCATCAAATAAATGAATAAAGACAGTTCATTTGAATGTGGAATATGTGTCTTTTCCCTGTGTCTATGTCGACCCTTAGTGGAGGTCAGAAAATCTGATTTCTCTTGTTAACTCTGATTCTTTTTTCTAGTAATTTACTCATTTGAAAGAAGAAATGTGGCTGAACAGCTTCAGGTCAGGTTCAACTTTCTTCATTGTAGTTACTTTTAAATGGCACACATACAAAAACATGTTCAGAATTTTGCAAATGTGTCCAGATTTGTTCATTTTTACAGATGTTTAGATACAGTACGATCATGTTTATTAATGACTGGAAATCTAAGAGATTAAAAAAAGCACTTTTTTTTTTTTTTTAAAGCACAATCCTAAAATGCTTTAAAAGATGGATTGATGCATTCTACCAGGGGTTGCTTTAGATTCACTGAACTCAGACGAACTGTCATTTCCAGTAAACCAGCGCCAAAACACATTCATCTTCTAAAAGGGACTAATGAAGCTTCTGCTTCTGTTTGTTTACAGGAATGTAAATAAAAGTGTCTTAATAAGTGTCTCACGAACTGTTAAAAGTACAATTGTTTTCACCACTAGGGGGCTCTCTCAATCTCAAATAGACAAGATTGTTGTCGTGTGGTTTTTAAATGGACTGTATTTAAATAACATAAACATTGACTGAAAGAACAATAAATGACCTTTCCTGAGAGCTTTACCACCAGCTGCCACTATATCTGACTATGCATGTGTGCGTGTATGTATATTCAGTATTTTGCTGAGGAACTAGTTGAAATAATTCAGTGGTGTAACTCCGCCCACCTGCCCCGGTGAACCACACCCTTTACACATCTCAAAAACCTACGAACTTGACCGGACTGGTGGATTACAATCCCCCGTAATCCACATTATGGCTGAATACGAATAAAATACAAACATATAGTGCATCATGACATGAAGGAAATATCACAAATTGGGGAAATTGAGTAAAATTGATCTGCAATGAGGAAAACAAACACCTCCGCAAAACTGCTCAGCAACAGGAAACTGCTGTTTGATTGATGGTGTTTTTTCTGTTCTTTACCAGCGTCTAATAAAAGTTTCACAAGCCTTCTGCTTCACATCTCCTGATGCCTTGCCAAAAGGTCCCCCATCCATCCATCCATCCATCCATCCATCCATCCATCCATCCATCCATCCATCCATC
>NC_137664.1:24955144-25020144 GCF_963422515.1 Blennius ocellaris | reverse complement strand
ATATCGTCCCTCACCCTGAGAATGAACCGGATTTGACCCCTGTCCAGGAAGCTGGGACGTGTTGCTGCATGTTCTCCCTGAGCATGCACGCTGGTCCTCCTAGCCTCTACTGATTCCTTCTCAAAATCCCAAAACTTGCATTTATTCATTGTTGAGTCTGTATGGTGAGAGATGTGATTGTGTTTGTCTTGTGATGGACCCATCCAGAAGAGAGGAGCTTGGGAGCAGTGTTTCCCAGTTGAGACTGGGCAGGGACCCTCTGGGCTCTACGCTGGACATCACATCAGGGCCTGGGCTCTTGCTTGTTGTTGCAATTACGTTTCAATTGGAACGATATTAAGAACATCGACATACCTGGGAAAATGACTCATGGAGTCATTTTGAGGTTCCTGCTCTGTTTGCTGGTGTGCTGTGGGGATTTGGCTTCACTTTTGTCTTTGGTCAGATCAGAGAAGAGGGTCTTCAATCTGCCCTGAGCGTGAACTGGGGGGCTCCAATGAATAACGGTGGGGAACCACAGAAACTGAGCACACTAAATCTGTCGTCCTCAAATGTAATTGCTATTTGACAGTTGACATCAGAGAAACTTTGTCAGTAAAGAATGATGAAAGGTTGTATATGTACTTGCAATAATTGAGGATGTTTTGTAAAATATATTTTTGCACCGCTAAACACTCAAAAAGTCAAACAATAAAGCACTTTGCTCTGGCGTGATGTTGGATCCAGGTCATGTGTGCCATTGAGGAGCTTTTTGTCTGACGGCGTCACAGTAGATTTCATTCAGGACGGAATCAGAACCAACTCAAAGAAATAAAGTCACATGTGAGGTTTCTGGAGATCAGCTTTACTTCCTTTTAGACTGTGGGTGTAATGAACACTGCTGCCCCCAGGGGGCAGAAGCAGCACTTCAGGTTTCTACCAGAGGGCAGAAGAAGACTTCCTTTGATGGATGAAGAGCGGAGCTCTGCTGCAGTCATGCAATTTGCAGCCGCCGTTGCAACGCGCCCAGTGAGATCAGGTGTGTTTATTCTGCAGACCTTTTCATCTCTTCCCCCTGCTGCCCACCTGCGTCGCACCTGACGTCAACAGACTGTCGGAACAAACACAGAAACGCACAGTCGAACACACATGACCTGCCTCATGGCCGTACAGTGCTCCGCTCACTGTCTCCCTCCCATTGGAATTCTTTTTACAGCAGTTATTGTTTCAAAGAGACGTTCATGACTGCTACAATCCCCCCCCCCCCCCCCCCCCCCCCACACACACACACACACAATTTTTGTCCCCATATGATCGCCATTTGGCAGAGTGAAAGCATCGTCTGTTGCTGTTTGTTGGAGCGAGCAACCTCACAACCCCAAACGAGTTTGGTCCTGTAGGATTGAGCTTGTTGATCTCTGAGTTCTAATGAACCCTACTAGTGACTGTGAGGAACTGCACAAACAAAGGAGAAACTGGTTTATTGTGGACGGATTATGAAAGACGTTCATCTCGGTAAACCTCAGAAAGATCAGTCCAAGTGTTTCGCCACAGCCACATTGTAAACGAACTTCAAGTCGACCCATGCTTCCACCATAGAGAGAACACTTCTCTGGTTTTGTCTTGTTTGGATCAAATGTCTTCCACAACATCTGATCCAAGCTATTTCATCTGATTCTAGATACCTATTACTGGAACCAATCAGAGGTGCAGAGTTCAGGACAATAAGATTTTGAACTGTCAGCTTGGTTTACACAGATATCATTCCATTTATTCACAGTGCTTTTATTGTCATAGTTTAAAACTCATTGCAGGATTAGAAAGGAAATGGTGAGTAATTACTTGTCATTGTTGGTGTATTTATTACCTGTACGGTCAGACAACCACCAGGCTCAGAGGAGGAGGAACCTGCAGACCAGGCTAAGAGGAGGAGAAACCTGCAGAACCAGGCTCAGAGGAGGAGAACCCTGCAGAACCAGGTGCACAGGAGGGGACTTCCTGCAGGACCAGAGTCAGAGGAAGTGACTCTTCCACTGTTCCAGTTGGAGTTTAGAAGAAGGGAAAAGAAGACGATAGAAACAGATTGTCATAACAAATTGCAGATTTTGAGGAGGGACACAAAGTTTCGTGAAGCTCAAGGGCAACACAAGCTAAACGCAACTAACAGATTCCCTGACAATCCTCTCACTGCAACTTTTCAGTTCCTGACTCTGCACTGTGTGTGTGTGTGTGTGTGTGTGTGTGTGTGTGTGTGTGTGTGTGTGTGTGTGTGTGTGTGTGTGTGTGTGTGTGTGTGTGTGTGGTGTGTGTGTGTGTGTGTGTGTGTGTGTGTGTAAATGCCCGGGGGCCCCAAGTTGTTGGGATCTAAAATAAGCATTTTTTTTCTGGTCTGAAGCGGCCACCTGTGGTCAGCACTGGGCGTGTGCAACAAGTATAACAAGTGCAACATGTGCAACATGTTGGTTGGCCTCGGCATGTGTTTCCACTGAGGGGCTTCAGGAGGTTTCATGCCCTCCAGCACTTCGCTCTCTCTGGGATGGAGGTTACTGGTCATCCATATGTCCAGATGTTCGTCAAATGAAGCTGCTCCACATGCTGACTTCAAAACCAAAAGCAGTGTCAGAAAAGACGTCCAGAATAAATCACCAATGAGGTGGAAGCGAGTTAAAACAAACAAAAGGTGTGTCTGGGACAGTTCTGATTGCTTCCACTGCCAGATGAACATCTGGACAGAGGAGATGAAACCAGCTTCAGATGAACGATGGCACTTCAGGTGGTAGATACGGGGACACTGGAAGGAGTCTATGGAATACTGTACAAATGTGAAAAAGTTTGTGTTTTTTATGGTGCGTTTGTTCGTGAAAATAATTCTATAATGAGAGACATTTCATCATCTGCTCTCCACCAATTCTGTCCATGGACATTATTGTAAAATTGCTTCATATTTCTTGAATATTTGATTTTAAAAAATTTTTAAATCAACTTGTTTATCCAGCAGCGTTGGCTTTGTTACTTTTGGTTTGACCACATCTGGTTTACTTCCTGTTACGCGTCGATATGCTTCATAGTGTCCTTCAACAATGTGTCCAGATCACATTTCAGTTTGTGCTCCTTCCAATCATTCTGTGGTGAAGACAAGCAAACAAACATGGGTGAGGTCAGTCTCATGAAAAATACTAAACTCACACTGGAATATCATTATCGTTATTAATCTTGATCACAAGCAAAATACAAATCTGCAGTTTCTTTATGTGACCAAACTTTAGAGATAAGGTTTATTGACTGTTTGATCGAATGTGATCACAAAGTGAAAATACTCGGCTGGATCATCAGCTTGACTTCACCTAATTCATAATTTCCCCTCACCTTCAAGCACAAATTTTACCGGGGTTAAATTCTTCAACGGTCATTAGAGACGAGAAACTTCCCTTTACTCCATCCATTGATCCAGGTCAGGGCTGAACTCATAATGTGTAAAATATTTAGAAGAAATGTCAAATTTTTTTTCTTCACCCAAAATGCATATAATTATTTCATTATTAGGGAAGGTCCCTTTGGTAATTCGTCGTCGCCGTCAATTGCCTCAAATTTGACCTCCTAAACGCACTCAAAAACTCACCAAATTTGGCACACTCGTCAAAACTGGTGAAAAATTTGATAAAATTTAAAAAAATCCCCAAAAAGTCAAAAAATTCTTACCTAGTCCGGTTTCGTTTTTATTAGCCGTCACAGCTCCCCACCCCAAAATCGTCTTTCTGCATTCTTCCATCAAAAAACATGGGGAGAGGGAAAAATCTCCTCCAAAACCAACGATATGAAACACCCCGAACTACTCTTAACTGTTTGCAAACCGTGACTCTCAGCCACAAACCGAGCGCATCGTCACGGCCACGAGACCCTGCTAAACAAGAGGATGTAACATATGTGGGGAAAACTCCAAAACAAGTCCCCAGAATGACGAGTTAAAGCAAGAGAGTAAAATTGTTTTCGTCCGAGATATTTCAATTGAATCCTAATGGCAAAAATTGGGCATTGGCGCCAAACAGCGCCCCCTGGTGTCCAAAGTTTACCTCTGACTGCTTCCAAACCCACACAGTCTGAAAGAGGACAAAAATTCATACAAAAGTATGGCATTTTTATCCACATACTCCCCCGATAAGTATGGATTCAGAGCAGTTGTTTCCAAAATATTGGAATTAAAATCATTCAGCTCTCACTCTAACTCTGACAGTTAAGGAGCCAAAGTGACACCGTGATTGCGCAACCCGGTTCCGGGGCACAAGGGGGGAGGGGCAGGGGGAGTATCATGTCGGTGGATGTTTCTGAAAAACCTTTATTGTTCCATAAGTGGAACAATAAATAAATTTCACTCCAGAATTGAAGTAAAACCAGATTCCGGATCGGGAGTACCACACTGAAATTTTCAGGTGGATCCGCTAGCTTGCAGCTTAGCATGCCCGTTAGCATGCTAGCAAACATTGTCTGATTGAGCTGAAATTTGGTTGGTGGCCTAATGCAGGCACTGCGGTCACGAATCACTAGCTAATTAGCTGGCTTCAACACCGTTTTTTCCAAATAAAAGAATTAAATTTTTTTTTACTTAAAAAATTATAATTAACCGGTCTAGAGGATCATGCCCACCCCGACGGGCAGTCTTTTGCGAGGTCCCATCCAATGCTGCTTGCAGCTTTAATTACCATAGAAATTCAGTTTCTGTTTTGCGGTTCAAAAGATTCCAGAAGATTTGCTGCAGCATGAAGAACAATGTTGATCTGAGTTTAAAACCACATTCATGACATTTAAAGAAAAGCAGAACAGTTTTCAAAAATCTTTTCCACAATTAACTGGATAGTCCTCCATGGCCTCTGCTTCCTCTCCCCCATCTCACTCCACTCTCACCCCCCCCCCCCCCCCCACCGGCCTTCCCCACCCTCATCCTCACGGTCTGCCGACGTCAGCTCAGTGGTGAACCAGACCACAGCGGCTGCAGAGCTCTTTGATCCAACACTCTCATATGGTGTTCATATTACACACACACACGCACACACACACACACACACACACACACACACACACACACACACACACACACACACACACACACACACACACACACACACACACACACACACACACACACACACACGGCTTGTAGTCTGTAATTTAGTGTGTGGTTTGATACACTTCTGTAGAAGAGATGAACGAAACTGTCAGGTGGACAAAAGCTCAACAAAGTATATACTTCAGCGTCTGGTGATTCATGACAACCACTTGATCAGACAAAATAAAATACAGTTATGTATTAAACCAGCATTATCACAAAATCAAGATTAATTAGAATTATTCTTCTATAAAAATATAGATTTATAACATAGAATGTGATTTGCCTTATATTGGAATAGAGGCGTGTTTGCATCATAAAACATCAATCAGTGACACTTGCATGTCAGGAATTGTGAGGATGGACCCATGTGCAGACTCCCAAGTTTCCATAAAAACAGAGTTTATTTAGGTAATAGTCCAGGGAACACAGGAAAACGCAGCGGAAACCGAAGCGACAAGATGAGCCAACTGAGGCTGATATCTGAAAAAACTGTGATATTTCTGTGTTTGGGCTGCACATTTACACATAAATGCAGCTGCGACTCACCACAAACGATGATTCCCGAAGTCGCTGGCCACAGTGGAAATCTGGATAAAATCTGTGTCTCTGTTTGCATCTAAATGTGAATGGGCAGATATTTACATCACAATTCGTGACGTCTTGTTTTTTCCCAGGATTCTGATTGGCTATCATGGCTTCATGCTTCTTGCTACACTGCCCCCTACAGGTTTGGCTGCTCATAGTAGCTCTGATTCAGCTGTATATGTGGGTCAATGTAAATGAAGATTTTTTCTTTTTAACATAGAGGGGGAAATATCCATTTTTCTTTAAAAACTGGGTACATGTAAACATGGCCTGACATACACCGGGCAGGCAGGAGACCACAGGTGCCACACATTAGTAATGAGCAGGGGAAGAAAATTCTAGGATAATTGAAAGCGTGAGGTGAGACACAGGGGCAGGTAGACTTAGACCAGACAGACCCTTTACCTATTATGTAATTAATTTAACTTTATTCATGTTGTGATGTTATCGTTTTGTTGTAATTATCTCTGCCTCTTCACTGTATATACTCTGGGCATATACAGTGAAGAGGCAGAGAAGCTTGGCCTCCAAGTGAGCTGGACGAAATGTATGTTGGTGAAGGGCCGGATCCACCTCCCCTACAGCTTGGTAATGACCTTGTAGAGCCTGTCAAGAACTTTGTGTATCTGGGGTCCATAGTGACTAACAATGGGGACCTATAACCAGAGATTATCCGCGGAAGAGCCCTGGCTGCATCAGCTCTGCAGTCTCTCTGGAAACCTCTCTGGCTGCACCAGACCATCTCACACAAGACGAAGCTCTGGACTTACAACTCTGCAGTACTCTCCATCCTACCTTATGGCTCAGAGACTTGGCCGTTAAACAAGACTCTGGCCACAAGAATCAATGGCTTTGACAGCAGAGCTCTCAGAACCATAGAGAACATCAGGCGGTCCTCGTGGGTTTCCAACAAAGTGCTGAGAGCCAGCACGTGCCAGCCCAGGGCCTGGCCGCGCAATGTCGCACCCGCTGGCTCGGCCATGTCCTGCGCCTTCCTCCTGACCATCCGACAAGAGCCATTCTCCAGTTTGACCCAGGGACCGCAGATTGGAGATGACCACGAGGCAAAACCCACACCTGATGGCTCGACGTCATTACAGGCGACCTCCAACAACATGGAGTATCAGTGGAGAATGCAGAGCAGCTGGCACAAGACTGTCAGCTCTGGAAAGAACTGGTTCATCTGGTAGGGATGAAGCCTACCCCCCACAGGAGCCCGAAGTATATCATCATATCACTAAATGTGCTGTCGACTTTTTTCCATCATCAAATGTATGTTGTATAAAGTTGTCCACAAGATATTAACTTATTAATTAAAAATGTGACTTTAAAAATCCAATAGTCTTAAAATATTTCAGTTAATATCGTAAAAACATTTTAATAAGTTATTACCTACGGAACACCCGAAGGGACATGGAGGGGGAAAAAAAGAAGAGAAAAAAAGAAATATCTCGGGATCTCGCAATAACTTTTGAGCGATCTCGCAAAACTATATTGTTATATATGCACATCGTGTATGTGATCGACTAAGTCTGTCCTTTCAGAGACACCGTACAACCCACTGTTGTTGAGAAACTAAAGCTAATGGAGGACACACACTCATACGACAGTTTTATTGAGTTTTATTTTGAAATCGGCCTAAAATATCAAGACATTCAAGCAGTGCTTAGCGAAAGGACATGCTTTTGCAAGATCTCGAAAAAGTTATTGCGAGATCCCGAGATAGTTTTGCGAGATCCCAGGAAAGTTTTGCGAGATCTCAAGATAGGTTTTTTTTTTCCTCTTCTTTTTTTTTTTTTCATGCCCCTTCGGGGGCATCGTAATTACCTTATAGAAGTAACAATATAACTAATTTATCAATTACTCTGTATAATGTCAGTATACATCTATACATTTTGTGTTTTTGCTGAAAATCCAGAACATCACAAATGTACCACATGGACAAAAGGAAGATAAACATGAATTAATTTGTGAAAGGCTGATTGAAAGAGAAGCCAATTATTCAAAACTGCATCACTACAAATAAACTTCTTGGAGAAGAAAGATTTTCACAGTCGTTTCATTGTCAGGCCCTTGAAAGAGCTGAAATAGAGCATGATTGTTTGTACAGAGCTTAAACTTCAGCTGCGCTTCTCCGTAACGCTCCTCATTCTGCAAACCTCAGTGTATCAGACGCTGCAGACACATTTGTAAATGGTAGAAACAATCCAACATTTCGCAGCCAGCACATTGAGGTGAGGAACTTCTTTATTTGTGTGGCGGGTGTCACCTTCCTGTAAGAGTCTAATAAACAGTTTTCCACTCAGGTGAACAGTGCGGACCATTGTGCTCTGACAACTTAACAACAACAACAACAGGATAATGGGGGGAAATAAATAATTCCCTGGTAGAGATCAAATTATCGGCTCTGTCGTACTTCCCCCTTCCCTCTTCTGGAGTCGCTCCCTCTTTCTTTCTCACCCTCCCCCCTCATCAGAGGTGAAAATATACCCAAAGGGAGTTAATTCCTTCTCTCCTCCTCCGTCTTCGCACCTTGCTCACCCCCGAAAGGTGTGCCGCAGCTCGCTGACTCGCAGCGGGAAATGATAACAAGTGTTGAGAAAATTTTATCGCCTGTTCAAACTGTTTATTTTCAGACCACGGTGCTCACAAGCTTTGTTGAAGGAAATTTAGAGGGTTTGGTTGTCATGCGCCTCAGCTGTCACTGAGGGTGTACAATTAAATCAGACAGAAATAAATACCTCCGCTCAAAACTGCACAGAGCTTTAAGATTTCCACAAGCACTACTGTGTTGCTGAAATCCACTTCAGGACATGGAGATCCTCTGTTCAGCAGTGTTTGTTCACCGAGAGATCAACTGAACCACAAAATACTTGATCGTCACTTCATCGTTTCAAAGGCTCTTTAAAGGAGTCATCACCTGCTATTCCCTCGTATTCACTCTCCCTTAAAATGTCTTCACATCAATTCTTAACATTTTGTTAGGAACAAAACTCAAACAAGGAGCTCCTTCTGACCATTTTTCATACTGCAACTTTCTCTCTTGAGAGTTTGACTATTACTGATGTTAGCCGCGTGCTGATTAACTGCGGGAACTGTCACTCATGGATAGCGATAGCACAGCGGTCCTTTGCTCAACATCCACGCCGCAGAACAACGCTCTCCAGAGATTTTAAATGAAATACAGGGTCAACTGAAAATCATGTGAGGTTTAATGTTTATACTAGTCACGTTAGTGGCGGCTAACCACTAGATAGTGTGTTGAAGAAAATCTTCCATTTGATAACCGAGAGTGAGGCTGTGGACATTCCTAGTCACTGCTTAGAGCAATTCGCCTTCCAATTGGATTAGGTTGCAACTTTAAAATAAAGCTAACCCCTAATCAAGGCTAACCGTGGCTATCGATTAAATTTAACTGGTGGTTTGTGATATCAGCTTCCTGTGAAAACGATAATCAAAATCTCCCGTTTTGGGGTGTGCCACCTTGTGGCCAAGTCTGGTTTGATAAAAGGCCCACACAAAAATACTTAGTTTCAATTGAGGTCCAACACTAATATATATGTTTTACCAAGGACACTTCCAGAGAGATGACTCCTTTAAAGCTTTGTCTGTATTTGCTCAAACATTCAGTATCAGAGGTTTTCATTGTCTCCCACTGACATTGCAGCATTATTTAATTAATATTCATGAATGATGAATTGTTAAGATTTCAGGAGCAGTTATTTCTTCTATAACCAGACCAATGAGGATTCAATGCAGGGATCACTAAATGCCAAAATGTTTTACCGGACACTGGTCCAGTAATCCTGCAGTTTTTACTGGACCGAAGTAAAGGTTGATGAAAATATTTAACTACTCCCCAACTTATTGTTTATTTGCAAAACTATGAAGAATAAGATAGGCTTAGGGTAATATAAAGTTTATTAACATCACATACTATCAAAACAGATGTGAAACCTAATGTGAAAAAAGAACAAAAGAAATCACAATAAACACCAAACACTTCAGCAATAAACAACATATCTGACAAGAATTCACAAATGATGCTGAGTTATGTGACGTGACGTCACCATTCAAAATGGTGGTGCCCATCGATAGTGTAACTGTCACGGCTGGGAGCCGGTGTGTGGAGCTTGAACCCAAAAGCAGACCTCAGAACGGAGAATTGGTGCAAATGTCAGTTTTATTGTGCAGACAGGACACGGGGAGCTAGAACGGTGACGGGACCCGGGGAACTCTCGGACTTCTTGGAACCGGGATGGGACCCGGGGAACTCGCGGGCTTCTTGGAACCGGGACGGGGACCCGGGGAACTCGCGGGCTTCTTGGAACCGGGACGGGGACCCGGGGAACTCGCGGGCTTCTTGGAACCGGGACGGGGACCCGGGGAACTCGCGGGCTTCTTGGAACCGGGACGGGGACCCGGGGAACTCGCGGGCTTCTTGGAACCGGGACGGGACCCGGGGAACTCGCGGGCTTCTTGGAACCGGGACGGGACCCGGGGAACTCGCGGGCTTCTTGGAACCGGGACGGGGACCTGGGGAACTCGCGGGCTTCTTGGAACCGGGACGGGACCCGGGGACTCACAGGCTTCTTGGACAGGGACGGGGACCTGGGGAACTCGCGGGCTTCTTGGAACCGGGACGGGGACCTGGGGAACTCGCGGGCTTCTTGGAACCGGGACGGGACCCGGGGACTCACAGGCTTCTTGGACAGGGACGGGGACCCGGGGACTCTCCTCTCGGACTTCTTGGACAGGAACGGGGACCCGGACTCTCGGGCATCTCGGAACGACCCAGGGACTCTCGGGCATCATGAGACCGTTGAAACGGACCTGGGGACTCTGGGGCATCTCGGAACGCACCTGGGGACTCTCGGGCTTCTTGGACAGGAACGGGGACCCGGGGACTCTCCTCTCGGGCTTCTTGGACAAGAACCAGGGACTCTCGGGCATCTTGAGACCGTTGAAACGGACCCGGGGACTCTGGGGCATCTAGGACAGGAACGGGGACCCGGGGACTCTCCTCTCGGGCTTCTTGGACAGGAACCAGGGACTCTCGGGCATCTTGAGACCGTTGAAACGGACCCGGGGACTCTGGGGCATCTAGGACAGGAACGGGGACCCGGGGACTCTCCTCTCGGGCTTCTTGGACAGGAACCAGGGACTCTTGGGCATCTTGAGACCGTTGAAAGGGACCCGGGGACTCTGGGGCATCTAGGACAGGAACGGGGACCCGGGGACTCTCGTCACGGGCTTCTTGGAACGGGACCCGGGGACTCTCCGCACGGGCTTCTTGGAACGGGGACCCACCCCGGGGAGGACACTCACTCCCCGGGGAGGACAACACAGACTCATCTGCGACAGCAGTCAACAGGAGACTCACATCACGGACTGGAGACCAAACAATCCTCTGGCCCCGAACCCACCTCACTGCAGGGCTTAAGAGCTTGGAGCAATCAATTGCTTGATTGCCTGCAGGAGCGTCAATCAGGGCGGGTCCGGAGCTGGAGTGAGGTGTGGATTGTCACAGTAACAGTTCGTATGTGGTGTTCATGTTGTTAAGTGTTCTTGATATTCTGGATTCCGATGGTTAGAGGAGTCAGTGAATGCATCCTGTGGGGCAGGAGGGAGGGGGCGAGTATGGTGGGGAGCCGGCGAGGGAGAGAGAGCTAACAAGTTAGCAAAGAGCTAACTCGCTAGCAGGTACCTGCTAAAATACTGCATTTTCCCTGTACTGTTTGCGGTGTGGTCATGGCCGACGGTGACCAGGTAATAAAGCTGGTGAATGAGCCACCTTATCCTTCATACAACATTACAATTAAAAAGACTGGGACGTGGTTCTTGGCTTTTTCAGAGTGATAAATGAACAATTCAGACATGAGACCAGTTTTAAGAGGATATTTACCAGACCAAGGGCATTTATATTGGTCATGACCAACTGTCGCGATCAACATTTTGCAATTACTGTCAATGCAACTTTAATATATCTCCTTGCTATTCAGGCTAAAAGCTTGTTTAGGTATCATGTTTGTTGCACTGATTCATTATGTCAATACTTCTGTCTTCCAGAAGCTTTTTCATAGCCATAGGGGGCAGTGTTGAGATTAGAAGCAGGTAAAGAAAGGTGGGGTCTGACACCTCCAGGTGTTGACCAGCCTCACAGACCACCGGCGTGGACAATCCCATGATGCCTCTCTTCTCAGCATCGACCTCAACGTGACGTCTCGTCCTCACCATGGTGGCTGTAATTTCCTTCTTCTGCTCTTTACAGGACTCGTGCTATTTCATCAGTGCATTGTGTTCTGGTGAATTGAAACCAATTAAATCCAATCCAATGTATAACTTACGAAGAACGTTAGCTAAAGCCAAAGTTTGCTCAATGCACGGCCAGATCGACTTGTGTTTTCACCAGCGACTTTAGCATCAAGTAACCGGCTCCCACAAACTTCTGTATCTCCAGCAGAGGAGAAAAATGTGACAGTAACATATTACTTCATCAGTGACACTGATGGCGCTGGTGTCTGAGTGTGAAAAGTCAATGATTATAACCTGTGCAAAGCTGGAGATTAATTAATTCTAAACACTGTGTTTTATGTACTTTAAGCTTCTTTCTTTAGTTGTTTGGTTGGTTGTGATACATTTCTTAGGTGGGGCTCTGCATCATGACACCCCCAACCCCCCCCCACCCACCCCGCACAATGAAACATTACAGTTCTTTGAAACAGCTAATAATAGAGACACTTAATACGACTCTTTTATTAACATACTTGTAAACAAATGCAAGCAGATGCTTCATTAAGTCCCATTTAGAAAATAAATGTGTTTTGGGGCTGGTTTACTTCAAATAATAGTCTGAGTTGTGGGTCTCATCAACAACGATGAGGAGACCGCCTACAGGGACGAGGACAACAATCTCCGCCTGAATGTGGAGAAGACGAAGGAGATTGTTGTGGACTTCAGACGACGACACTCCCAGCATGCTCCACTGACCATCGACGGTGCTGCAGTGGAGCAGGTAAGCAGCACCAAGTTCCTGGGAGTGCACATCTCTGAAGACCTGTCCTGGAGCAACAACACAGCATCACTGGCCAAGAAAGCCCCCCAGCGCCTGGACTTCCTCCGCAAACTAAGGAGAGCCAGAGCCCCTCCCCCATCATGCACACCTTCTACAGAGGCACCATGGAGAGCCAGAGCCCCTCCCCCATCATGCAGACCTTCTACAGAGGCACCATGGAGAGCCAGAGCCCCGACCCCCATCTTGCACACCTTTTACAGAGGCACCATGGAGAGCAAGAGCCCCTCCCCCATCATGCACACCTTCTACAGAGGCACCATGGAGAGCAAGAGCTCCTCCCCCATCATGCACACCTTCTACAGAGGCACCATGGAGAGCCAGAGCCCCTCCCCCATCATGCACACCTTCTACAGAGGCACCATGGAGAGCCAGAGCCCCGACCCCCATCTTGCACACCTTTTACAGAGGCACCATGGAGAGCAAGAGCCCCTCCCCCATCATGCACTTTCTACAGAGGCACCATGGAGAGCAAGAGCCCCTCCCCCATCATGCACACCTTCTACAGAGGTACCATGGAGAGCAAGAGCCCCTCCCCCATCATGCACACCTTCTACAGAGGCACCATGGAGAGCAAGAGCCCCTCCCCCATCATGCACACCTTCTACAGAGGCACCATGGAGAGCAAGAGCCCCTCCCCCATCATGCACACCTTCTACAGAGGCACCATGGAGAGCAAGAGCCCCTCCCCCATCATGCACTTTCTACAGAGGCACCATGGAGAGCAAGAGCCCCTCCCCCATCATGCACTTTCTACAGAGGCACCATGGAGAGCAAGAGCCCCTCCCCCATCATGCACACCTTCTACAGAGGTACCATGGAGAGCAAGAGCCCCTCCCCCATCATGCACACCTTCTACAGAGGCACCATGGAGAGCAAGAGCCCCTCCCCCATCATGCACACCTTCTACAGAGGCACCATGGAGAGCAAGAGCCCCTCCCCCATCATGCACACTTTCTACAGAGGCACCATGGAGAGCAAGAGCCCCTCCCCCATCATGCACACCTTCTACAGAGGCACCATGGAGAGCAAGAGCCCCTCCCCCATCATGCACACCTTCTACAGAGGCACCATGGAGAGCAAGAGCCCCTCCCCCATCATGCACCTTCTACAGAGGCACCATGGAGAGCAAGAGCCCCTCCCCCATCATGCACACCTTCTACAGAGGCACCATGGAGAGCCAGAGCCCCTCCCCCATCATGCACACCTTCTACAGAGGCACCATGGAGAGCAAGAGCCCCTCCCCCATCATGCACACCTTCTACAGAGGCACCATGGAGAGCAAGAGCCCCTCCCCCATCATGCACACCTTCTACAGAGGCACCATGGAGAGCCTCCTCTCCAGCTGCATCACCGTGTGGTACGGCGTCTGCACCGTATCCTGCCACAAGACTCTGCAGCGCATCGTGAGGGCAGCCGAGAGGATCATTGGTGTCTCTCTCCCCCCCTGCGGGACATATACAACACCCGCCTCACCCGCAGAGCCATCAGGATGGCAGGTGACCCCCCCCCCCCTCCCACAGCCTCTTCAGCCTGCTGCCGTCGGGGAGGACACTTCAGAGTCTCCGAGCCAAAACCAGCAGCTCAAAGACAGTTTCTGCCACCAGGCAGTCAGGAGACTCACCTCCCTCCCTCTCTGCCCCCCCTCCCCCCTCTGCCTCTGCCCCCTGCCACAGCCACCCTGACACCCCCCCTCCCCTCCGGCACCTGACATTATGCCCCCCCCCCCCCCACTGAACGAACATTCTACCTCAGTTGTACATGCCACTTTACTATACTGTTTATATGTTTATAAGGTGTATAGATTTTAGATGTATAGATTTTTAAGTCTTATAATTGTTCCTAATATATTATTACGCTGTGCACTGTGGGTCTGAGAGGACCGGAATTTCATCTGGGCTGTATGCCATGCATTCGGCACATTTGACAAATAAAGCTGACTTTGACTTTGACTTTGAGTTCATGGAAAACAAAAGACATATAAGGTATATTTCCAAACAACACATCAATTCATCTTTCAAACCATTTTAGAATTCGAAACTTCATAATGTTTTTTGTCTTTATATACAACTATGATTGCATTTAGCCTCTGAATTAGGACAAATCCATGGAATAGCGAAAAATACAAGAATCTTCAGCAGATAACTTGAATTTTTGGATTAAGTGATAAAATGTGCTCACGAGTAATGGAGCTAAAAATCTGCTAAAAATCAGACAATATTTCCACTGTTCTATTTGCATCAAGATATATTTTGTTTGTCATTAATCAGTGTCAAGCAAACCCAAAACTTTCTCAAACAACAAGCAAACGTAACCCTGTTGGCCGTGAGCTGCATGTCAGACTCTTTGAACAAATGTTACCCAGCTGCAGCACTAACAAATCACAACACCTGCAATCCATTCGATGGCCTAAAACTACAAGTTTGTTCCTGCAAAGGGACGGCCGTCAGGATCTAGAGTTCTTTACAGTAACAATTAATCACACTAAATGAATGAACTGCCAACATTCTCTAGTGATCACTGTTAGTTTTACTGGAAAAAGAGTTAAGAATAACTACAGTACCTCTCCTGTGTCAGCCTTCATCGAGCCATCACACAGACATCTGGAACCATCCTCCCATCACCTGGATTTTTATTAATTCCACAGAGCGGTGAACTCCTTGTTGTTTGGACTTCTGGTTCATTCACATTGGAAGTCGTTCTGCTCCAAATCCCAGTGGGTTCATCCATTCATGCAAATTCCTCCACGAGGCTGCTCAGTGAGTTATTAGTCTATCTTCACTTGTTAATGGCCCGAGGGTCCTTATATTAATGGCGCATGGGGATCAGGGTGTGGGTTCGTCATTGATCAAACAGCTGAATCCTGAGTTTCCTACCAGTTGAGACGAACCACCCTCGTCAAGAGTGCAGCAGGACCTGAAGGAACCACTCGGATAATGACATGTCTTCCAAGACTTCCAAACCAGGTTAAGTTGATCTGATGTAATCATTTCCAGGGTTTTTACTTTTGAAGGGATGCCACCTGGTTGCAGTATTGGGAGTAAAGGCTGATTCATACTCTGTAAGGACAAGAAAGTTCGGCACTCCAGGGTCTTACTGAAAAAATTACATCATTTTCTTTGGCTAGAGGTAGCTGGAAAAAATGTTGTTCAACTGTGCCAACCATCCCGGCTGAAGTCTCTCATTGCCATACTACTGAAACTTCAAACTTGGAAGATTTTGTTTTACTTGAAAAAGAAGATTTTGTTTTTATTGTTATTATTGTATTAGGTCCCTAACTGTTTTTAATGTTTTTGATTTGAGAAACAGAGCATTTGTTTGTTACCCAGCCAAATAGATAATTCTAATGGATTCTTTCTGTATAATACATAATATTTTTATATGAAGACTCAGAGGTGGCGTGAAGTGACACTAACATCACTTTAGTGACATTAACATCACTGTAGTGTCACCAACATCACTGTCGTGGCACCAACATCACTGTCGTGGCACTATCATCACTGTAGTGTCACTAACATCACTGTAGTGTCACCAACATTACTGTCGTGTCACCAACATCACTGTAGTGTCACCAACATCACTGTCGTGGCACTATCATCACTGTAGTGTCACTATCATCACTGTAGTGTCACTAACATCACTGTAGTGTCACCAACATCACTGTAGTGTCACCAACATCACTGTCGTGTCACCAACATCACTGTCGTGGCACTATCATCACTGTAGTGTCACCAACATCACTGTCGTGGCACTATCATCACTGTAGTGTCACTATCATCACTGTAGTGTCACCAACATCACTGTCGTGGCACTATCATCACTGTAGTGTCACCAACATCACTGTCGTGGCACTATCATCACTGTAGTGTCACTATCATCACTGTAGTGTCACTAACATCACTGTACTGTCACCAACATCACTGTAGTGTCACCAACATCACTGTCGTGTCACCAACATCACTGTAGTGTCACCAACATCACTGTCGTGGCACCAACATCACTGTAGTGTCACCAACATCACTGTAGTGTCACCAACATCACTGTAGTGTCACCAACATCACTGTCATGTCACTAACATCACTGTAGTGTCACCAACATCACTGTAGTGTCACCAACATCACTGTTGTGTCACTAACATCACTGTAGTGGCACCAACATCACTGTAGTGTCACCAACATCACTTTAGTGACACGGACATAGTTTTAGTGACAGTAACATCACTGTAGTGTCACTCACATCACTGTAATGTCACTCACATCACTGTAGTGTCACCAACATCACTGTAGTGGCACCAACATCACTGTAGTGTCACCAACATCACTGTAGTGGCACCAACATCACTGTAGTGTCACCAACATCACTGTAGTGGCACCAACATCACTGTAGTGTCTCCAACATCACTGTAGTGACAGTAGCATCACTGTAATGACAGTAACATCACTGTAGTGTCACTAACATCACTGTAATGACAGTAACATCACTGTAGTGACACTAACATCACTGTAGTGTCACCAACATCACTGTAGTGACAGTAACATCACTGTAATGACAGTAACATCACTGTAGTGACACTAACATCACTGTAGTGTCACCAACATCACTGTAGTGACAGTAACATCACTGTAATGACAGTAACATCACTGTAATGACACTAACATCACTGTAGTGTCACCAACATCACTGTAGTGACAGTAACATCACTGTAATGACACTAACATCACTGTAGTGTCACCAACATCACTGTAGTGACAGTAACATCACTGTAGTGTCACCAACATCACTGTAATGACACTAACATCACTGTAGTGTCACCAACATCACTGTAGTGACAGTAACATCACTGTATGACAGTAACATCACTGTAATGACACTAACATCACTGTAGTGTCACCAACATCACTGTAGTGACAGTAACATCACTGTAATGACAGTAACATCACTGTAGTGTCACCAACATCACTGTAGTGACAGTAACATCACTGTAGTGTCACCAACATCACTGTAGTGACAGTAACATCACTGTAGTGACAGTAACATCACTGTAGTGTCACCAACATCACTGTAGTGACAGTAACATCACTGTAGTGTCACCAACATCACTGTAATGACAGTAACATCACTGTAGTGACAGTAACATCACTGTAGTGTCACCAAGATCACTGTAGTGACAGTAACATCACTGTAATGACACCAACATCACTGTAGTGTCACCAACATCACTGTAATGACAGTAACATCACTGTAGTGACAGTAACATCACTGTAGTGGCACTAACATCACTGTAATGACAGTAACATCACTGTAGTGACAGTAACATCACTGTAATGACACCAACATCACTGTAATGACACCAACATCACTGTAGTGACAGTAACATCACTGTAATGACACCAACATCACTGTAGTGTCACCAACATCACTGTAGTGACAGTAACATCACTGTAGTGGCACTAACATCACTGTAATGACAGTAACATCACTGTAGTGGCACTAACATCACTGTATTGACAGTAACATCACTGTAGTGACACTAACATTACTGTAGTGGCACCAACATCCCTGTAGTGACAGTAACATCACTGTAATGACAGTAACATCACTGTAGTGGCACTAACATCACTGTAATGACAGTAACATCACTGTAGTGGCACTAACATCACTGTAATGACAGTAACATCACTGTAGTGTCACCAACATCACTGTAGTGACAGTAACATCACTGTAGTGACAGTAACATCACTGTAGTGTCACCAACATCACTGTAGTGACAGTAACATCACTGTAGTGTCACCAACATCACTGTAGTGACAGTAACATCACTGTAATGACACCAACATCACTGTAGTGTCACCAACATCACTGTAGTGACAGTAACATCACTGTAGTGACAGTAACATCGCTGTAGTGTCACCAACATCACTGTAGTGACAGTAACATCACTGTAGTGTCACCAACATCACTGTAGTGACAGTAACATCACTGTAATGACACCAACATCACTGTAGTGTCACCAACATCACTGTAGTGACAGTAACATCACTGTAGTGACAGTAACATCGCTGTAGTGTCACCAACATCACTGTAGTGACAGTAACATCACTGTAGTGTCACCAACATCACTGTAATGACAGTAACATCACTGTAGTGGCACTAACATCACTGTATTGACAGTAACATCACTGTAGTGACAGTAACATCACTGTAATGACACCAACATCACTGTAATGACAGTAACATCACTGCAGTGACAGTAACATCACTGTAGTGACAGTAACATCACTGTAGTGTCACCAACATCACTGTAATGACAGTAACATCACTGCAGTGACAGTAACATCACTGTAGTGACAGTAACATCACTGTAGTGTCACCAACATCACTGTAGTGGCACCAACATCACTGTAGTGACAGTAACATCACTGTAGTGACACTAACATCACTGTAGTGACAGTAACATCACTGTAGTGTCACTAACATCACTGTAGTGACAGTAACATCACTGTAGTGTCACTAACATCACTGTATTGACAGTAACATCACTGTAGTGACACTAACATCACTGTAGTGACAGTAACATCACTGTAGTGACAGTAACATCACTGTAGTGGCACCAACATCACTGTAGTGACAGTAACATCACTGTAGTGACACCAACATCACTGTAGTGACAGTAACATCACTGTAGTGGCACCAACATCACTGTAATGACAGTAACATCACTGTTGTGACAGTAACATCACTGTAGTGTCACCAACATCACTGTAGTGACAGTAACATCACTGTAGTGGCACCAACATCACTGTAATGACAGTAACATCACTGTAGTGACAGTAACATCACTGTAGTGTCACCAAGATCACTGTAGTGACAGTAACATCACTGTAATGACACCAACATCACTGTAGTGTCACCAACATCACTGTAATGACAGTAACATCACTGTAGTGACAGTAACATCACTGTAGTGGCACTAACATCACTGTAATGACAGTAACATCACTGTAGTGACAGTAACATCACTGTAATGACACCAACATCACTGTAATGACACCAACATCACTGTAGTGACAGTAACATCACTGTAATGACACCAACATCACTGTAGTGTCACCAACATCACTGTAGTGACAGTAACATCACTGTAGTGGCACTAACATCACTGTAATGACAGTAACATCACTGTAGTGGCACTAACATCACTGTATTGACAGTAACATCACTGTAGTGACACTAACATCACTGTAGTGGCACCAACATCCCTGTAGTGACAGTAACATCACTGTAATGACAGTAACATCACTGTAGTGGCACTAACATCACTGTAATGACAGTAACATCACTGTAGTGGCACTAACATCACTGTAATGACAGTAACATCACTGTAGTGTCACCAACATCACTGTAGTGACAGTAACATCACTGTAGTGACAGTAACATCACTGTAGTGTCACCAACATCACTGTAGTGACAGTAACATCACTGTAGTGTCACCAACATCACTGTAGTGACAGTAACATCACTGTAATGACACCAACATCACTGTAGTGTCACCAACATCACTGTAGTGACAGTAACATCACTGTAGTGACAGTAACATCGCTGTAGTGTCACCAACATCACTGTAGTGACAGTAACATCACTGTAGTGTCACCAACATCACTGTAGTGACAGTAACATCACTGTAATGACACCAACATCACTGTAGTGACAGTAACATCACTGTAATGACACCAACATCACTGTAGTGACAGTAACATCACTGTAATGACACCAACATCACTGTAGTGACAGTAACATCACTGTAATGACACCAACATCACTGTAGTGTCACCAACATCACTGTAGTGACAGTAACATCACTGTAGTGTCACCAACATCACTGTAGTGGCACCAACATCACTGTAGTGACAGTAACATCACTGTAGTGACACTAACATCACTGTAGTGACAGTAACATCACTGTAGTGTCACTAACATCACTGTATTGACAGTAACATCACTGTAGTGACACTAACATCACTGTAGTGACAGTAACATCACTGTAGTGACAGTAACATCACTGTAGTGGCACCAACATCACTGTAGTGACAGTAACATCACTGTAGTGACACCAACATCACTGTAGTGACAGTAACATCACTGTAGTGGCACCAACATCACTGTAATGACACTAACATCACTGTAATGACACCAACATCACTGTAATGACAGTAACATCACTGCAGTGACAGTAACATCACTGTAGTGACAGTAACATCACTGTAGTGTCACCAACATCACTGTAATGACAGTAACATCACTGCAGTGACAGTAACATCACTGTAGTGACAGTAACATCACTGTAGTGTCACCAACATCACTGTAGTGGCACCAACATCACTGTAGTGACAGTAACATCACTGTAGTGACACTAACATCACTGTAGTGACAGTAACATCACTGTAGTGTCACTAACATCACTGTATTGACAGTAACATCACTGTAGTGACACTAACATCACTGTAGTGACAGTAACATCACTGTAGTGACAGTAACATCACTGTAGTGGCACCAACATCACTGTAGTGACAGTAACATCACTGTAGTGACACCAACATCACTGTAGTGACAGTAACATCACTGTAGTGACAGTAACATCACTGTAGTGACAGTAACATCACTGTAGTGGCACCAACATCACTGTAGTGACAGTAACATCACTGTAGTGACACCAACATCACTGTAGTGACAGTAACATCACTGTAGTGGCACCAACATCACTGTAATGACAGTAACATCACTGTTGTGACAGTAACATCACTGTAGTGTCACCAACATCACTGTAGTGACAGTAACATCACTGTAGTGTCACCAACATCACTTTTTCACCATATGTTGTTAAAGTAACAATGTTTATTTTACTTGTTTTTACAATTTTTAACATTCAAAATGCGAGTGTTTTTAATTTCATTTTTTTATTCTTCAAAAAAGTGCAATAACAAGAGTAAAGTGCAGAACTCCAACAAAAAGTGCAACAACTAACATTTCTGCTTGTAATGGCTTGATCTGGACTTTTTCTACACCGCCCTCTTACTCCACATTACGTTCCAAGTAAGGTCCTGAAAAGAGCAGTGTCCAGAATGAAACCCCCTTCTCATTTGTCTGTGAGGGAAAGAAAGGGTCCGACTGTCGTTCGCACAGTTCCAGCTGCAACTCGGCGGGTTGCTCACTGACAGCGACAGAGAAGGGGGCCGTGAAAAGCGCAACTCGGGGCTGCATGGCGTAGAAGTCTTGGAAGCGTTCAGTGAACTGCTGCAGCAGAGTTTCTATGTTGGCTCTGTACTTTGGGAATGTTTTCTCACATTCGGGGACATCTCTGTGCATCTCTTCGCAGGAGGGAAAGTGTGACAGATTTGGAGACGCAGATGAGAAACGGTCTCTGAACAGTGTCAGTTTGTGCCAAAAGGCGCTCATGTGTACATGCTGGTCCGACACAGTTTGGCATCTCGCCTGCAGCTGTATGTTAAGCTGATTTAAATGTGAGGTGGTGTCGGAAAGAAAGGCCATTTTGCAAAAATACAGGGAGTTCAGTGTGCAGCGCAAAAAACTTCTCCAGACACTTTCCACGGCTCATCCATTGGCTGTCGGTGTGCATCTGTAAATCCCCATAGGCGGCATTCACCTTCCAAAAAACGCAATTAATTTTCTGTGATTGAGAGCCCTGTTACCCCCTCGAATAAGATTAGTAACTTTGGTCACTAAATCCATGACGTGGCTAAAGTTAATTGTCTTCACACAGAGGGCCTCCTGTAAATTCAGAATTCAGAATTGTCTTTATTGTCATTGTAACAGGTACAACGAAATTGCATAGACGTCAATGGTTCTTGTGAAAATGAGGAGCTGGCTATTATCCGTCACATCTGTACTCTCATCCGGTGTCCTTTAGCTTTTCCTCAACATGCCTTTCTATGTTGAAATGTCATCTCCAAAAGATTGAGCCATCTCTGTTGCACAGTTCTTCACCATCTCGCCGTCCGACAGGGGTTTCTTTGCTCGAGCTCAAGTGTAACAGCATGAGACGCCTTGAGAGCTGACTCCAGTACAGTGGTGGTTTTGGTGAAAAGGCTTTGCTGTCGGTGAATTTTCCCTTTGAGGTCAGCGGCGATAGCGGCGATAGCGGCGATAGCGGCGATAGCGGCGATAGCGGCGATAGCGGCGATAGCGGCGATAGCGGCGATAGCGGCTCCGGTTTATTTTTCATATTTGTCTCTGTTCATGGTGTTGTAGTGGCAGCTTACATTGAAATCTTTCAAGGCTGATTTTGTTTCGAGACACACTAAACACATTGGTTTGCCTTTGAACTCTATGAAGAGGTAATCTGTTTCCCATCTTGCCTGAAAGATGCGGTTTTCCTGGTCAAGGTTTTGTTTTGGCGCCGACATCTCTGTTGCTCAAATGAATTGATAAGCTACTTCCTATGTCCAATGAGGAAGAGAGCAGCCACTTGCTTAGCTGAAGGCCTCTGGCGCTTCTCGCGGTTGGAAGCAAAATTACACCTGTGGCAGAGGCCAGCGAAGCCAATGATTAAAATTTAGTTGTTAATCAGAAATGAATTCGCGGGCCACACCAAGCGATGCTGAGGGCCGCGTGCGTACCGTGGGCTGCCAGTTGCCCATCCCTGATTTAAACATTCCCCACCAAACAACCAACAGGATTTAAATGTTGTTTTTTGGGGCTAAATCTGGTCTGTCTGTCATATTTCCGATTTAGCATAGTTAACATAGTTGTGGAGAATGGGTTGTTATTCGATCATCATTGGACAGTCTAACAAAAACCCAATTTCAATAGACTGATGAGATGTAGCCTAAAATAAAACGTGTGAATAAGTCGGGTGTATGGTGGGCGTAAGCATGTGAGGTTCAATACAGGCTGCACAGTTAGTAAATGTTTTTCTTTGCAACAAAGGCATTTAACTTTTGAAGCCTACAATGTGAAAGTCACACTTTGACAACTTTTGATGTTGTGAATACAACGATGAAGAGAAATTAATGTTTTATCAGCACTTTCATGTCAATTATCTCATTCAAAGTTCAAAATCTACAGCTTGAACTGATGACTGTCCTTCTATTATATCCTATCTACATAATGAACATATGATGATTTAATTGTCCCAGCTTGACTGTGGTTAGCACTCTCACCTCACAGCGGGAAGGTCGAGGGTTCAAATCCAGCCAGGTCCTTTCTGTGTGTGCGTGGGTTTCCTCCCACAGTCCAAAAAGGTGTGTGTGTGTGTGTGTGTGTGTGTGTGTGTGTGTGTGTGTGTGTGTGTGTGTGTGTGTGTGTGTGTGTGTGTGTGTGTGTGTGTGTGTGTGTGTGTGTGTGTGTGTGTGTGTGTCATGTGCTTGACTGAGGAGCTGAACAGGATAAGTAGTGTAGAAGTTAAATGACTGAAATAGATGTTGAATCACTTTTTCAGGTGTCAGTCTGAGCAGTTTATTGGTATGTTGGTGAAGGCTGATTCTCTCTGTGGTGGATTCTAAGTTTCATTACTAGAAAGTATTTTGGATTTGGTCAAACTGCACTGCACTGTGGAACTATGGACCTTGTTTTATTTGTGCTGTTTGACATTCAAAGTCATGTACAATATTCAGTGTGTGTGCTTGTGTGTAAAGTTTAAGGATAAACTGATTAAACCTGACTTTTATGGCACTTCCTGTACGATGTTTATATCAGTGGTCACCGACCTTGTTGAACCTGAGAGTTACTCCAGTCATACAAACAGCTACCAGCTTCACACTCCTCTGAAATAACCCTCAGCTCAGTATACCTTTTATTTATATATTATCATTCATGATTCTCATCTATCTGAAGACCCTGATCACATTGCTGATTGTTTTTTCAGCTGCAATAAATTACATTTCGGCTATTTGGAATGCCTGGTCATATTACTGTGATTATTTCGGTGAAAGTAACGCAAAGGCAATACAAAAGTAGAGTAAAATGTTACAATTCAGAGATAGTAATATTGTTATGTAAATGAATACTTTCAAATCAGTGTAACTAATAATATATAAGAAATTACATTTTGGAAGTCACTTTCCCAACGCTGCCAGTTTGTACACCTGTTGTTGATTAACCGACATGGAGTGGTGACGGTTCCTCCAGGTCAGCTGGAATTGGATAAGGGCACAAAGTCTTGCAAGACATCAGTCAGCTTTGAGATTTTGAGAGTCCTCCTACCTGGACAGAAGAGCATATACAGAAGAAATGTTCCACCAGATGTTTTTTCTCACTTTTGAAAAAGTGTGCATGACAAAAAACTGGAAAAAAAAGGAGTAAATTGGGAAGAAAAAGACAATAAAATCAATGGGAAGATGGGGAAAAAAAAGTTACTAGCCAGAGAAGGTAAAGGCAGAAAAGAGAGATTGAAAGGAAGCTGAAAGGAGTGAGAGAGAAGAAAATAGAAAGGTGAACCTCTGGTAAAGGGTGTCATTTCCTTCAGCGTAGAGCAGAGTCAGGCGTGCTGACACCTGCTTCCTCCCTCCTCCCCACCTGACACAAACTCACACACCTTCCACAAGTCTTAATTGACTGTGTGGCCTTTTAATGATGGCGCTTTGTTCTCTGCTGGAACATGAAGTGTGAGAGGAGACATACGTGTGCCTCCAAACACAAAAGAAAAGGTGTGTGTACATTTACGTCTGAGTGAGTCCCGGTTTAATACGACAACAGGGATGCATTTTAACAACTCTAATAATAAAAGACGGCAGCGCTAATAAGTTTGTAATAAAGAATACCTGCACGGTGATTTCTCTGTTGTTTCAAGCAATTAAGTTCATCTAAATGATCACACATCCATTTTTATGCATTATAATTGATATCAGCAGTGACACCGACCTTTGACCCACAACAGAAGACGCTGGAGGTAAAGCCTTCCATGCTGCACTGTCCCACCTCGATCAACAGGGGCACAAACTAAGTAACAACAACAACACAACACAATCATGCCAACACTAACAAGCCTAATATAACCCCAAATAAAGACATTTGAAACACCGTTAACCCAACTCCTATAATGCATTGCAGTGATCAGCTCCGTGACGCTATAATATGTTTCGGCAGGCAAGTGTTACTCTTGGAGGGCAGAGCTGTCTGTGGTGCTGAAACCACTCCTGCAGAGCATCTGCATCCCAAACTCACATGAAAGTAGGGACAATGTTCTGAGCTTTGCTTTGCTGAAGGTCTGGTAGCTCAGGTGTTCATCTCCCATCTTTTAAAGGCTACTGTTTTTCCTCAAAAGAAAGTTGTGAAAATGTCTTTATTGTCTCGAGCGCTGTCATCCTGCCTGTTAACATGCCAACTAGCCAGAGAGCGTAGCCGCGCTGTATCAATTCACTAATGCACTGTGAACGTATGTATAGCATCTCCCATAAGAACCCACTGTGACACCCACACTTGAAATGCCCTAAAATCTTCCTGATCCCACTTTATGCTTGAACTTTACACATTAAGTCCCTAAGTGAAATCTTCTTAACATCCTGTTGTGGTTGTCACGTGACAGTCATGTGACTGTGGCAGGACGTGACTTCCTGAAAATGGTGGTGTCGCTTGCTAACAAAAGTGAAGGAGCTAGCTAATTTTCACAAGCTTTTTTTTTTTTTTTTTTAATACTTAAAGGTGAGTTTGAACCCATTTAACATGTATAATGCTTTAATAGGGAGTTCTGCATTACAGTTGACCTATTCTGACCACATTTTTTGAGCTAATTAATATCAAACAATTTAAGAAAATATGGCTGTGTCTTATGCGTCACATCAGGGTTTTAGCTTGAAAATAGTCATAAACACTTGATGTGACTTGATGTAAGTAAGTAAAGTAAGTAAAACTTTATTTATATAGCGCCTTTCTCAGACCAAGGTCACAAAGCGCTTCACATTTTCAGTAAAAATCATAAAACAGGAATAAAAATGCAAATACAGATTTAAAAAGCCAAGACAACACATTGATATACATAACATCCCTAAAAGAACTAAGCGAAAGCCTGAAGAAATAAATAGGTCTTTAGTTGACCCTTGAAGGAATCAACAGACTTAAGAGAACGCAGAGAGAGCGGGAGATCGTTCCAAAGCTTGGGAGGACCTGTCTCCTCTGGTCTTGAACAGAGTACGTGGAACCATCAGGAGGTTCTGATCCACAGACCTCAGAGCCCTGGCTGGGGCGTAAGGCTGGATCAGGTCTCTGATATAAGAAGGAGCCTGACCGTGCAAAGCTCTAAAGGTTAAAATCAGAATTTTGAAATTGGTCCTGTAGGACACCGGCAGCCAATGAAGAGCTTTAAGGACGGGGGTGATGTGCGTCCTCCTGTTTGTGCGGATCAGGATTCTCGCTGCAGAGTTCTGCACTAACTGCAGGCGAGACAACTCCTTCTTATTCAGACATGAAAACAAACTGTTACAATAGTCTAAACGCCAAGACACGAAAGCATGAATAATCACCTCCAAATCATTTTGTGAGACCATTTTCCTGACTTTGGAGATTCTCCTCAGCTGGAAAAAGCAGTTCCTAGTCAGCTGTTTACAGTGTTGCACCAGCGACATGTCTTTGTCAAGAAAAACATCCAGGTTTCTTAGGCTCAGTTTAACAGACTGGCCTAAGTCACCTAAGTGCTGGGTTATCCCTGGAATTAAATCGTCAGGGGCTATAACCAATGTTTCTGTTTTGTCTGTATTTAATTGCAGAGTGTTTTCACTCAGCCATTGCTTGATTCCAGCTAAGCAATGGACCAAGGAATCAAGCCTGTGGAGCTCAGTTGGCTTAAAAGTGCAGTAGAGCTGGATATCATCGGCAAAGATGTGGTAAGATACATCACAAAACCTCTGGATGATTTTCCCTAACGGAAGCAAATACAACAAAAACAATACAGGACCTAAAACAGAACCTTGAGGGACTCCACATAACACGTCTGCTGATTTAGACCTTATCTGGTTTGCTGTCACACTGAAGCTGCGGCCAGAAAGGTAAGATGTGAACCACTGAAGAACTGACCCTGACAGTCCTACTTCGTCCCTCAGTCTTCTCAGCAGGATCTGGTGGTCGACAGTGTCAAAGGCTGAGGACAGATCCAGGAGAACAAGAACAGTGCACTTTCCGGAGTCAGCGGACATCATGATGTCGCTGGACACTTTCAGTAGGCCCGTCTCCGTAGAGTGATGTTTACGAAAGCCAGACTGAAATGTCTCGTGCATGTTATGTAGATCCAGGAATACTGACAGCTGTTCCGAGACCACCTTCTCAAGGATCTTGGACAAAAAAGGGAGCTTGGAAATAGACCTGAAATTACTGAGCTCAGCCGGGTTTAAGCCTGCCTTCTTAAGTAATGGCTCTACTATGGCGTGTTTAAAAGGATTGGGAAACACGCCTGAAGAAAGCGAGAGGTTCCCCATTTTGATGACCCAGGGGCCAATTACCTCAAAAACTTTACAAAAAAGCCTGGATGGGAGGACGTCAGATGAGCAAGAGGATGGCTTCATTTTTGTCACCAATGTTGAGATGTCAGCAAGAGACACAGACTTAAAGGAAGACCACAGGCTAGGGGCCGGCTCAGTGACAGCAGGGGGACCCCTCAAAACGGGAGGGATTTTCTCCTTGATCAACTTAATTTTCTCAGTGAAAAATCTCAAGAAGGAATTACTGTCTGCTTCACAAAATACAGGGGTAATTGGAGTATCCGGACAAACAAGTGAATTTATAGTGTCAAACAGCACTTTGGAATTTTTCTTATTTAGTGAAACCAGTTTTAGGATATAGTCCGATCTGGCATTCTCCATCATTTCATTGAGTGAGGCCACAAGATCTTTCAGATGAAGTCTGTACGTATTTGTTATCGTCTGGTGCCTTCCGGGTTTGGACATGGCTCTCCGGGGTGGTTTGTCGGGGCCTCCCCGAGTCCGGGGGGCTGCCGGGTGCCGGAGTAGCAGGGTCTGGCCCTGGTGGCCTATAAGATCATTGTAAAAAAAATATATGTAGCACTAATAAGGGTATTGTATGTATCTCCCCACCCAGTCTATCTCTGTCTTGTGTGGACACCGTCCTGTGGACACCCTCCGGCCGCTGCTTTGCTTTTACCGACGGCTCTGCTGCTTTTTTGCTTTTTTATTGTGGAGACTTGATGAAAACGTTAAGCGCGAAACTCTCTGTCTTTCCTCTCCTCTCCTCTCCTCTATCCTCTCACCCCAACCGGTCCGCAGAATGCCGCCACCTCTGAGTCTGGTTTCTGCAAAGGTTTCTCCTTGTTGGGGGAGTTTTTCCTTTCCACCGTCACAATTAAACCTGTTGCTCGTGTGGATGTGTTGGGCTTTTCTATTTTATGTAAAAACACATAGGAATGATTGTACTGTATTTAAATATGCTTTTTTTAATAATAATTTTAAAAAAAAAGGATATGACCAGCAACGACAGAGCAGCAGTGTGCATTCAGGAGAGGGAGTGGCCTTCATGAGAGGGTTTGGCCTTCAGAAGAGGGCATAGCCTTCATCTTAGGGCGGGGCCTTCAGGAGAGGGTGTGGCTTTCAGGAGAAGGTGTGGCCTTCAGGAGAGGGCGTTGCCTTCAGGAGAGGGTGTGGTATTCACCTTTCATGTTCATTCACGTTTCTTCTGACTCTCGGAACACTGAGTAAACCTCTTCCTGAGGACCTCAGAGGTCTGGAGGTTTTACACGTCAATCTGAGGTTATTTAGGCCGAGACATTTAAAGCTTTATAGACCCGAAGGAAGATTTTGAAGTCCATCCTTTGACAAACAGTCAGCCAAGTAATGTGCTCCACCCTCTGTGTTGGTGAGGAATCTGGCTGTAGCCTTGTGACAGTTACCTTTAACTATACATGTTAGGAAGGGTGGGCTACTGGGAAGCAGTTGGAGTCCAACAACAAACTATATAAAAGTAACAAGATGGACAAAGGTATATTCTATTGATGCTCTGGAAGCAGCCAGATGAAAGAACGACTGCTTGAGCTCAGTCGTTCACCAGCTTCAAAATATTGTGTCAGTCATGACAGTTCAAAAGTGTCAGCACATGATTTTACTGTTCTAGGTTTTAGCCAATAGAAAGGATCTGTGTGGGTGTGTGTGTGTGTGTGTGTGTGTGTGTGTGTGTGTGTCTGTGTGCACGTGCATGCGTGCGTGCCTGCCTGCATGCGTGCATGCGAGCACAGGCTTCAGCAGATTGAAAAGGATCTGTCTTACATTAACTGGTTCAGACTGAGCCCTACTCTCCACTGATACTCACAACCTGCCGCACAGCCACATCTGGCTGTTCAAAGGCTCCCAAATGTGTATGTGTGTGTGTGTGTGTGTGTGTGTGTGTGTGTGTGTGTGTGTGTGTGTGTGTGTGTGTGTGTGTGTGTGTGTGTGTGTGTGTGTGTGTGTGTGTGTGTGTGTGTGTGTGTGTATGTGGAGATATTTTCCCAGCAGCTGCCTGCAATCTCTCCAAAATGCTTCAGTGTCTTTCCCTCTCTCTCTCACACCGATTCCCATCAACACACATTATTAAAACCATTAGTTGCTGTGGAACAAGGTTTTTTTCCTTTGCCTTAGAGCTGTATGTTCGTGTGTGTTGGGATTTATGGTTGGTAATTAGCATTAATAATTACTGTAAGTAATGGATTACTGAAAGTAATTGATTACTGAAAGTAATTTGGGAAAAATTTGAATTACTAATGAAGTAAACAGTTAGTTACTCATCAGCAACTCCTAGAGTAATTGAGTAATTACTCAAAAGTTAATAAATTATCAAAATAATTTATTAATGAAGAATTATTAATTTGAATTAATTGGTTATTTATCAAACAATAATTGAATCGGGGCACCACCAGCTAAACTGGAAATAGCGAATACCAAATTTCAGTCTCGTTTGTCAAAAGGTTATTTAAGTAAGTTAATATTTCTATGTAAATATAACAATCTCAAATAACAAGGAAGGTGTGAGATTCGAGCACAGACTGTTACAAACCAGTGAATTGTCAACAATAAATACACAATAATTATCAAGAATCGATCAATTCAGTTAAAATGCGTTTATTAACAAAATGTATTTATTAAAAAAAATATTTCAGAAATTATTTATTAAAACAACACAATTAAGTAATAAACATCAAACACCGAGATCTAATCTATTAAACAGCAAACACTATGTACAAAGAAAGAGGGTGTGTGTGTGTGTGTGTGTGTGTGTGTGTGTGTGTGTGTGTGTGTGTGTGTGTGTGTGTGTGTGTGTGTGTGTGTGTGTGTGTGTGTGTGTGTGTGGAAGCCTGAGTGGGGATGTAATGACAACAATTGGTCCACCAGGTGGCGGCGGACCTTGGAGGGTCAGTGTGAGTGGGTGCAATGACCTCGATTGGACACCAGGTGGCGGCAGGCGTCTGGTTCGAGGCAGTAACCGGAACGACCACTAGGGGCACGGCGGCGCGCGGAGGGAGAATGCAATGACTCGACGTGTCCACCAGGTGGCGACCTCTTGAGAGATTGCAATAACCCACGCGGCCACCAGAGGCGCTCGGCGCACTCTTTCTGGACGGCTGAACGTCACTGTGCTCGTGCACGGCTCGTGAGCCTGCTTGGAGCGCGCCTGGGGACTCATGGACGAGAATTCCCAGGTAATGTGAACTACACACGGTCACATGAGCGGAGGACAGCTGTTGCTGAGCTGCGCGATCGTTTAGTGAGGAGAGGAGAAGAGAGAGGGGGGGGAGAGCAGTGGACAGTGTTTGTCTAACTGCACAGTCCCGCCGTGTGTGTAACTGTGCAGTTTGTCCACAAGTCCAGATATGAGAATGTGCAGGATCTAGACAGAGAGAGGGAGAGAGAGAGAGAGAGAGAGAGAGAGGGAGAGAGAGCTGCACATGCGGGAGGTTCGCGTGGATGTAAATCCAACGCGCAGACACAGATTGGTTGGAAACAGGGATCGGCGTCCCTGACTTCAACACAATAATAAACACACAGCAATATTACAGTCACGTTATTCTCATTGCCTGCCCAGACTCTAAGCCTTACTCAGTTGGACGAGGGTGAACGTGCTGCGGCCGGGGAAAGTCCGTTGATTTCCCGGCTGCGGGCTGGTTTCTCTGTCGTCCCAGGGAAACAACTGAACTGGTCTGTGGACAAGGAAAAGTCCACAGGATGATCCCAGGATGATCAAGCTTCTTGTGAGGAGGGGAAGAAGAAGCGGCTTCAGGTCTGCATGTGCTGTTGCAGCACACACTCAGGATCCAGTGAAGAAGAAAAGGGAAAAAGGAAAAACAAAAGTAATTCCACGGTGGTTCTTGGCTCGTCCAGCGAGGTGAAGAAGCTCCGGGGCCCGGTCAGGGTTAACACATGCGGTACTTTTTCTCCATGCGAAGAGGTGCGTCCATCTCGACGCACTTTCGACTTGGAAGAGGCAGAAATTACCTTCACGGGTGTTTTTATCCCTTCCGGGTTTCCGCTGGGCTCTGGGCCATGTGGACCAATCCTGAAGGAGGGCCCGCCCCGGAGTTTCCGGCTGGTGAGGGAGCTCTCAGGCTCCCCTGCTGTTAGCCTCCAGTGTTGCACCTTGAAAAGGGGGAGGACCCGGGGGGAGGGTCACATGACCAATGGCGAACTTTTACAGTTCTGAGCATGTGGTCTCTTTGTTCTCAAAACGTGGCCCCCCCTCCCCCCTTCCATGAGGTTGAGTGGCCCAACAGTGTGTGTGTGTGTGTGTGTGTGTGTGTGTGTGTGTGTGTGTGTGTGTGTGTGTGTGTGTGTGTGTGTGTGTGTGCGTGTGTGTGTGTGCGTGCGTGTGTGTGTGCGCGTGCGTGCGTGTGTGTGTGTGTGTGTTGTCCTTGCCACTGTAGGAATTTCTTGCCTCATGAGGATCACTAGGAACCATTTGTGTTGTGTTTGGCTATCAATAATTATTAATAGTGATCGAAGGCAGTTATTAATTATGTTTTTGAAAATTTAATCTGATGTGTATCAGAACCTCGGAGCTCCACATGTCGTAACAGGAAATGATAGCCAATTCAGTTATATCAGTCTCATAAGATATACTAAACAGTTAATCAGGAATTTGAATTAATAGTTAAATTAATTACAATTACCAGGATTAACAGTAAAGCTTGAAGGATTTTGGAGTTCTTGACACAGAAGAGGTCGACATTTCATTCACCTTTGTGCTCATTAATAAAACAGCAAGTAAAATGGGGCCCCCATGGATCGCGGGGCCCTACGCACAGCGCGTGTTCTGCGTGTAGGGAGGGGCGGGCCTCGGTGTGCTACAAAAACACAGCACCAACTTGTGGCCTGAATGCAAACAACAGCACTTCTAAAATGCAATTTATTCCAAAATGCGAATTTCTTTCTCAAATGAATGTGTAATAAAATAGGATTTGATGATTTTCTGTTGAATGTAGAAAAGTCGTGCTCAATCAGAAATCAAGTTACTATGAAATCCATGACACATCATCTTTCATACAAATAGTCTGTTGTTTAAAACATGCATCCAAACCTCAGACATCCTTTTAATTGACCATGCATGAAACACTTTACTTCAGCAGCGCAGTCCACCGTCACTGCTTTCCTCCTGATTCATAGAGCACAAACATTTACCCAAATGAAAGTGAGCGACACTGATAGTCAATAAAAAAAAACCTAAATGTAATTAATGAGAATTATTCCAGTGTGGGAACTAACAGTGAGGAGGGGGATTGAGGATCAACAAGAGATTACACTGCAATCTGCTCAATGAGAACACCCACATGTATAGATATACACACACATATTCTGATTAGAATTTGGAAGATGAGCTTTCCAACAGTAAATGACCTTTTGTTTAAATATCAACACACAGAAGGTGCTCGGGCTGGCGGCTGCCAAAAAATCACACTGCTTTCATCAAGATGTGTGTTCATTATCAGGGAGATGAGCTAAAGAGACTGTCCAATAGTGGAGCTGGCAGCCAAACCCAGACCAAACAAGAGCAAGTCATTACACAACACAGCCCATTTAATACTGCTGACACTTTGAGAAAGGAATGAAGGAAGCAAAAGTGGCTATAAATGTTGTTTATAAAATGTTTATATATGCAGTAGCCCCCCCCCCCCCCCCCCCCCCCCCCCCCAAAAAAAAAAGATGTCCTATAGTAAAAAAAAACTGTCCGAATCCAATGTAAGGCCACTATTATGCATCAGTACTTAATCCACACCAACATAACAGCTCATCAACAACCACTACACATCAAGACACCACTGTACAGCTTCACCATCACATCATCTCCCAGTGTTTCCAACAGGAGGGGAAGGGGGAGGCGAGTCTCGCGCACTACTGTCATGAGATGCGTGCTTGTCTGTCTGTGTGCACGATTGTAAGGGAAACACCACTTTACAATCAAGAACAGGATCAAAGCACCAATCTAATCCAGAGAAAGTAAAAAAAATCTATCCCTCACCATCACTTGTAGATTAAATCCATCCTGCTGTAAAATGCTGCACAAAGCCTTTGTTGGTCTGAGTTTAGCTCCTGGTGTCGGTCTGGTGTCGGTCTTCTTCTACTCACAATTTACATTTCTTCTGGAAACTTGAAAAAGACCCTGAAGAAGGTCTGCTATTGTATCATCTTGCTGTTAAATTAGCCGCCATCACTCCAGATTAGCAGATAATAGAGCGTCATCACCACCTGCCCATGGGCCAATCATCAAGCTCATTCCAATGACGACACCAAGACCAGCACTAGAAACTCTGCTGGCCCTCAGGTGGTCTGTCAATAACACATCAAAATGTGATTGGCTGATGATACTGTCACTCAACATTGTAACCCAATAGCAGGTCCAGCTTCCATCAGAGGGTAGCAATGCAGTTACTGCTGGTCCCCAGCAGGGGGGAGGAGCTGTGATGTGTTTAGAGGACATAGGAGATTTGAGCTCCACAAAATATAACCAGTCTTTTCTGGATAAAGTTGCTAAAGTCACTAATTGATTCCAGACATAGCTTTCAGAATATTTTTTAATTATTTAAAAAAAAAAAATGACTTGACCTTGACTGCACACCATTGTATACATGTATTATTTAAACTCAATTAGAAGGCAGGCAGAGTTGAAGAAATAAATTCATTAAAAACGAGAAAAAAGTTATTTTCAGTTTTCAAGTGGATTCAGTTTTGTATTTTTTTCCACAATTACACATTACTGTATGTATTGGATGGACTTTGTTTTTTTGTTTTTTGGGGGGATTTTATACACTTTGGCTGTTCAGCAACATATATATTGCGTGTGATTTAAGTGTGTAATTGTAAATAAATGCTCGAGTGAATCAACTTAAAAATGAACCCCACAGTACCTGGAGGCCTGCAGAACAGTAAAAGAACAAGACAGTTATAATGACAGTTGTATGTATTTGGATTCAATATAAGAACAGAAGAAGGAACTGGGGTGTCTTGACTGCACCATGAAGCCTCTGTGGGCTTCACCGTTCTAATGTAGACATCTATTTCAAAAAGTATTTTTAAAATAAATCAATAAATGAGTAAACTTGGAGCTCCTTCCCTTTGCAGGTCTCTGTGGCCCACTTTTCCCTTCAAGTGCCCACAAGATTTAAACTTGCAAATGTATTTGCGTCCATTGGAGTGTTTGTTTTCTTTAATCTTGGAACTGAGCAGGAAGAGAAGTAAAGACCAGGTTCATGAAACACTGCTCACTGCTCTATCAAGTGACTGTCCACAAATGACCAGTTTTAATCATTTATCCTTGATTCAGTCAGAACGCTGTTCCATTGTGAGAGTTCATAAACTGGTGTTGAAAGTTGAAGTTATTTAAGTACAAAGCCTTGTGCTGATTAATGCTAAATGTATACCATGAGCTTGTTTTGTGTAAAATTATAGTGATGATTCACTGTAAATGCACAAATAAAAGAAAACTGCAAAACTTAAAGCCTTGTAATAAAAGTGATCACGTAGTTTTTCCCATAGAGTAACATAAAGGACAGTTTCAGGTTTTGTATTTTCGTACATTCCTAGTTCATGGTAAATGGATATGGATTTGACTGCTTCTGCAGTTTCTGGAAAGTATTTGAATGTCTTGATTTTATTTCTTGTAAGTCCCAGAGTGATGTGGCTGAAGCCCAAAGTCAACAAATAAAGAAATATATTCTTTCTGTGAAAGAAGGAATATGCAGTAATAGGTATATCCTATCGAAAAGGACATAAAATGGCCCAATTAGAGAAACAAATGTTCTTTGTTCATCTTTAACATTTGGCTTGTCAACAGTTGATATTATCACATCCAGGTATTCAAGTAAAACAGACTTCTGTTTGCTTTTATGATGATTTTGGTGTTATGAAATGTGTGTGTGTGTGTGTGTGTGTGTGTGTGTGTGTGTGTGTGTGTGTGTGTGTGTGTGCGCGTGTGTGCGTGTGCGTGTGTGTGCGTCTGTGCGTGTGTGCGTGCGTGCGTGTGTGCGCGTGTGTGCGTGTGTGCGTGTGTGTGTGCGTGTGTGTGTGTGTGTGTGCGTGTGTGCGTGTGTGTGTGCGTGTGTGCGTGTGTGTGTGTGTGTGTGCGTGTGTGCGTGTGTGCGTGTGTGTGTGCGTGTGTGCGTGTGTGCTTAGCTCAGGCTAAGAAATGCACTGATTATATTGAGTGAAGTTCTTCAGCCTGAATTTTGCAACTGAAGTGGTTCTGGTCTTTTTATAGAACATGTGAGAGCGCGCACACACACACACACACACACACACACACACTCACACACACACACACACACACACACACACACACACACACACACACACACACACACACACACACACACCACAGAGAGCAGTGGCTTGGTTGCATGTGGTGGCAAAATGAAACAGCCTTTCTTCATCTGTGAGTTTGTGACCGGAATTTTCTGTAAACCAACAAATCCACAGTTCATCTTGCTCTCCATCTGCCTTCCTCTCTCTTTTCTTTTCCTCTATTTTTACTCTCTCTCTCACTCTCTCTCTCTCTCTCTCTTTCTCTCTCTCTCCTTCCTCCCACCTGCTGTAAGGTCACTTTTTCCTTTGCTCACCCTCGACCAGAATATCTCTCAACTTTTCTCTCCCTCCTTTCTGTTTGCTGACTTAGCACTTTTGCTTTCCTTTAAAACCCCTCTCACTCACACACACACACACACACACACACACACACACACACACACACACACACACACACACACACACACATTGCACTTAAGCACAATAGTTATATTCAAATGTGCTCCCACACGGCTGCTGGGATTCGTCCACGTCCAGTCAGCAGAAGTTGGACTTGAACACAGCAACCTACATTTGAGGTTAATAAATCAAGAGAAGGTAAAAATAATCAAACTGTTATTGTTTTCCCTCTTTAAAGATCATTTTCACTGTGCGAGTGCGTCACGTGCTTGACCGGGGAGCTGAACAGGATTAGTAGTATAGAAGTTGGATGAATGAAATACACACTGAATCACTTTTTCAGGTGTCAATCTGAACAGTTTTTTCCTGATTGAAGTGGCACTGATGATGTGTTTGACCAGGTGGAACATATATTTTCTATCCCGCTCATGTGGTGTCATTTTAAATGTTGTTTTGAGAAAACAGAAAATGTGCTTAGAGTTTTGGAGAATTGAGAAGAGGTTTTGCTGTATGTGTCAATCAGTTTAAATAATTGTGCTATTCATGTCATTTTAGTTTGTCAGCTATTGGAAAACAACCTGTAAGCCCATCCAGATACTCCTCTGTGTGCTACCTTTACACCAGCAAGTTGTCCTGTAAAATCACTACATGAAAATATTGCCCCCATTGTGAGACAAATAAAGGATTGTCTTGTCTTGTCTTGTCTTGTCTTGTCTTGTCTTGTCTTAATGCATTATTAGAAGAGTGTCACAGAAGATGGATGGATGGGTGATGGATGATGAATGGATGGATAGATGGATGGATGGATGGATGGATGGATGATGGATGGATGGATGGATGGATGGATGGATGATGGATGGATGGATGGATGGATGATGGATGGATGGATGGATGGATGGATGGATGGATGGATGATGGATGGATGGATGGATGATGGATGGATGGATGGATGGATGGATGGATGGATGGATGGATGATGGATGGATGGATGGATGATGGATGGATGGATGGATGGATGGATGGATGGCTGGATGGATGGATGGATGGATGATGGATGGATGGATGGATGATGGATGGATGGATGGATGGATGGATGGCTGGATGGATGATGGATGGATGGATGGATGGATGATGGATGGATGGATGGATGGATGGACACATGTGGGTGTTGATCTGACTTCATTGTCATTCAACCAACACAAAAAGGGAAGACCAACATAAAGTTTACAGAAACTTATCAACGAAATTCATCATTTGTGGATGAACTCAGTTCCAATCAGGTCAGTTTCCATCCTGAACAACTCTAAGTTGATACATGTTTACACGTTGTCATGATTTGACTCGTGGCTTGATTGCACCGCAATATCTACACATATTCCCACCTTCCTACGAGCTCAGGTACAAATAAAGACACTTTGACCATGACGCTGCATGAATGCATGTAGAGACTGATTTAATTTATGTTTGTAAAGCAAGACCTTTTTTTTAAAACACAAAGAAAAGTTGCAAAGTTTCTACAAAGTCTTGAATTCTTCTTCAGCGATTTACAATTCAGTTAACAGGTTTTGGCCTTTATGCTATTTAATAAGATGAGGTTGTTTTGTTTTTTTAATTCATGTTTTAAAGAACTTTGTAACATTTTGTAAAAGTAGATTGTCATTATTTCCATAGTTCCTCTCTGAGTGCAATTGTCTTATTTATTCAATGTAACTATTCCATGGAGGCTGTTTTTCTCTGATTTGTTGTTACTGTATGTTTCCAACTTCATATAGAGGACAATTCATCCGGCGCTCGACCAGGGAACAACTTCACTTCATAAACAGAACAAGGTGGCCGAAACTTAACCCCAGCAGCCACACACACACACACGCACACAAACACTAAATACATACTGGAGACACCTGTGTAAACCACTGCTACCATCTGCTTTTCACCCACCGCCTTTTCCCAAAAATAACAGGGCCGGGGATATGGCGCATGCATGCACACACACACACACACACACACACACACACACACACACACACACACACACACACACACACACACACACACACACGCAACAAAATGTGTGCTGGGCTGCATATGCACACACACACACACACACACACACACACACACACACACACACACACACACACACACACACACACACACACACACACACACACACACACACACACACACACACACACACGCAACAAAATGTGTGCTGGGCTGCATATGCACACACACACACACACACACACACACACACACACACACACACACACACACACACACACACACACACACACACACACACACACACACACACACACGCAACAAAATGTGTGCTGGGCATTCATTCTGACTCCACATCAGCACGACTCAAACACACACATGCGGTTTATGCCGTTCAAGTGTCTTGGTCCTTAGGATGTAGGTAGCAATGAGAGGGCTCCCACTACGTACTCCATCCTCACAAAGGGGTTAAACGTGAACATTCATACACACTCAAACACACACACAAACACACTTTCTTGAACACACCCTCTCATCCAGACTTGCTCAGGGTTGATGTAACCCCTGCAGAGTTTCTCAAAATGAAAAGAAGCTCAGTTCCTCTGCAGGTATAGCAGTGATCCAGTGAGTGGGGCTCAGCCTCGGTGACGGGGAAAGGGAAGCTCATGAGGGTTCCACAAAGGCAGAGCACATTGTTCAACCTACAAACTCAGGCTTGCTGCACATCCCACAAATGCATGTTCATTATGAATGTGGAACATTTGAAACAACTCCTAAACAGTTTTTACAGCCAAACAGCCTTGACAAGGAAGTAGTCTGCACACAAACTATTACTCTGGAACTATTTTAGGAAACTTGTGACCTACTTAAAGGCACTGCATGTGTACGCACGCATGCACGCACGCACGCACGCACGCACGCACGCCCGCACGCACGCACGCATGCACACACACACACACACACACACACACATGATGGCTGCTGTTTAAGGCTCTTGACTTTTGAGAGCATCTTCAGTTCATTATCTACGGTGGCCCTGAAGTGCAAACCACAACAACAAATCACTGAACACAACAACAAATTGAAAAACACAACAACAAATTGAAAAACACAACTGCAAATTGAAAAACACAACACAAATGAAAAAACACAACTGCAAATTGAAAAACACAACACAAATGAAAAAACACAACTGCAAATTGAAAAACACAACAACAAATTGAAAAACACAACTGCAAATCAAAAAACACAACACAAATTATCTCTAAAATATCTCTTTCTGCCAACTGGTTCCTACCTTTTCCGTTTAAGTTAATGTGTTGTGTTTTTTCACTTGTGTTGTGTTTTTTCATTTGCAGTTGTGTTTTTTGATTTGCAGTTGTGTTTTTTCATTTGCAGTTGTGTTCTTTCATTTGTGTTGTGTTTTTTCATTTGTGTTGTGTTTTTTCATTTGCAGTTGTGTTTTTCAATTTGCAGTTGTGTTCTTTCATTTGTGTTGTGTTTTTTCATTTGTGTTGTGTTTTTCAATTTGCAGTTGTGTTTTTTCATTTGTGTTGTGTTTTTTGATTTGCAGTTGTGTTTTTCAATTTGTTGTTGTGTTTAGTGATTTGTTGTTGTGGTTTGCACTTCAGGGCCACCGTAATTATCTTGCTCAAGAGCACTTCAAACCGGGTGAGTTTGTGGATTGAATCCCCAACCAGGAGATTGTAAGATGATCTGTTTGACAATTTGAGCAACAGCCCCAAAATACGTGTTGATCATGTATCAATCATGTTCTCTATGAGTGGGTGTGAGAATATCAATGTGGTGTCGCAGTTAAACCTTCATAGGATTTCATTAATGGGTCAAATACTACATCTTTTTTGAGATCAACTTTTTATTGTGTTTTGTTACATGAGATACGTAGAATGGCCACCAAGGAATCCACAGTCAGGAACAACAAGGTAAACAAAACCGAGAACTATGAACACAGCACCGTTGCCTTGGAAAATTAAATTAGACAAAAACTGAAATAACAGAACAGAAAGTAATACAAAATATCAAGTGCTTGTACACAAAGCAGAGCAAGACAAAATACATTTTTTGACAAACACGCCAAATCAAAACCTATGGCAGGTTTCCACATAAGAATAGTGGGCAGACTTTGTGCATTTTTTTGTATTATCCAAATATATTATCAGAGTTACTGCTCGGTAAGACAATGTGGGTTTGGAAGAGATGAAGCGAGGGCATTCCAAACCTCCAGAAGATGCCCGTACCTCATGAATTATAGCCAGGGATTTTTCTATCAGGACAATATCCCTGAGAAGATTCATCCATTCTTTAACCAACAGAGACTCCGGACAAAACCAGGAATGTCTACAAATGTTGCTTCTTGGCAGCCGTTAAACCTACAAAAATGATTTTTAAGAGCTTAGCTGGTGTTAACTCTAAGGGCAGAGTCATTCTTAAATAGTAACATCATCATGTTGCAGAGCTCCTTAATGTCCCTCTACCAGAACAAGTTTTTAAACTCTCCTTCCCATAATGGTGTCACTTCTGCACAGAGAATAAACCAAAACAAGATCATACGTTATGGCTTGTGGTAGAGTACAACCCAAAAGCTGACGGGGAGATGGACTGCAGTGAGTAAAAGATTATTTATTAGATTAACAGGTGGATCCACAGGAGCGGTTTGAGGACGAGCAGGGTTCAGGAAGCTGCAGTCAAGAGGTGGAGGTACAAAACAGTGTGGAGAAGGAAAAACACGAGTTAGCACATACGAAGTCCAAAAAGGCCCAAAAGCTTGTTTCCAAACAAGATTTTCAGGCCAAGCATAATACCACGGGATAAACGGATGACATGGCGACGAGAGTAGAGTGATCCAGAGGATTTATGGAGGAGGTGACGATGATGACTGAGGTGTGCAGCCCAGCTCCAGTGCAGGGCATGTTGACTCCGCCCACCACACTGACACACCAGGGGAGGGGGACACAGGAAAAGGAAAACAGAAAAAGCACGCAGAAGTCGGTGACGCCATCTCCATTCTTTTCCTCTCATTTCAACCTGCAGTTTCCAAAATCCTTCACACCAAAGTCCAGTTGTTTACAAAACTTCAACTTCAACCTGTTGATGTTTCCTGACTAACATCATCTTGGGAAACCTGCCCTAAGGGATTGTGGGATATCAAAGATGGCGTGGCAGCAGCTCCAGCCAGTATATCAACATTTGACCAATTCTTGGTGAAACAAATCCAGAGTTTGTCAAAGAAAGAGTCTTGAAGCCACGAGAAAAGTCTGGAATGTAGTGAAACTGATGGCTGAGGGCTTTTCCTCACAGAATCGAGATGTGGACAGATCCAGTGGACAAATGGGATCTTGCATCAAGAATCTTCAGGAGTTTCCGTCGCTCTGATGTCAACAAACCAGGAATGTTCCGAGCAATTCCATTTTTTTTTTTTTTTTATAATTAAAAAGTGATTCTGAAATCTGTGTCTGGAATCAATTAGTGACTTTAGCAACTTTATCCAGAAAACGACTGGTTATATTTTGTGGAGCTCAAATCTCCTATGTCCTCTAAACACATCACAGCTCCTTCCCCCTGCTGGGGACCAGCAGTAACTGCATTGCTACCCTCTGATGGAAGCTGGACCTGCTATTGGGTTACAATGTTGAGTGACAGTATCATCAGCCAATCACATTTTGATGTGTTATTGACAGACCGCCTGAGGGCCAGCAGAGTTTCTAGTGCTGGTCTTGGTGTCGTCATTGAAATGAGCTTGATGATTGGCCCATGGGCAGGTGGTGATGACGCTCTATTATCTGCTAATCTGGAGTGATGGTGGCTAATTTAACAGCAAGATTGGATGATACGATAGCAGACCTGCTTTGGAGATCTTTTTTCAATTGTGAGTAGAAGAAGAAGAACACAGACATCAGAAATGGACGAGCTGGGTAGTGGTTCTCCCTCCCTATGCATGGTTGGATTGGTGGAGGATGAGATCTCGTAGTGGCCTGGTGGGGGCCTGGAGAGTGGGGGGCATCCCCCTCCCCCCAAGTAAATGTATGTGTGTGTGTGTATGTGTATGTGTATGTGTATGTGTATGTGTATGTGTATGTGTATGTGTATGTGTATGTGCATGTGTATGTGTGTACGTATGCTGGTGTGTGTGTGTGTGTGTGTGTGTGTGTGTGTGTGTGTGTGTGTGTGTGTGTGTGTGTGTGTGTGTGTGTGTGTGTGTGTGAGGGTTGGGATTAGGGGATGGGGCCGTGGGGGGCGAGGGGGTTGGTACTGGGGCCCCTGGGGGTTGGAGGGTGGCTGTCCTCCGGGTGGCCCTGGCTGGGATCTTCTCTGTCCTGCCGGTTTGGGAGGGGGGGTGGTGGGGGGGATGGCCCCTGGGGATGAGGCGGGCTCCGCTGCTGGGATCAGGGGGGCTCCCTGCCCGCGTGGCCTGGGGGCCCTGCTCTGGCTGGTCCCGGCTTGGCGGCTTGGATCGGGGCCTGGGGCTCTGCGCCCTTTATCCTTCTCTTGTGGGCCCCTCTTGCCTGAGGGGGGTCCTCTCTGCACTCTCTGTCTGGTGCCTTCTGGGTTGGGGCGTGGCTCTCCGGGGGGGTTTGTCGGGGTCTCCGCAGGGCCGGGGGGCTGCTAGGTGCCAGAGTGGCAGCGTCTGGCCCTGGTGGCCTTGGGCGCCGGGCTGGTACTGTGGGCCCCCCCACAACAGTTCCAACCACACCCAGTGGACAAACCACACACACACACACACACACACACACACACACACACACACACACACACTTCCAGTCCTCATCGATGAGATTTGCTGCTGATTTTTCTTGTTTTCTGCTATTGTTCTGTCAATTATCAAAATCATGTTTTTGTTCTTTGTTTTGTGTCGTTTCGTTTTTGCTTTTGTTATCATTGTTGTTTTGCTTTTTGCTTTTTTTTTTTGCCTACCTGTTAATTTATACTCAGAAAATCATGTTCCTGTCTAGATAGAACTGCTCAGGCTGGTTTAATCTAGAAAATCATGTTACTGTCTAGATAGAACTGCTCAGGCTGGTTTAATCTAGAAAATCATGTTACTGTCTAGATAGAACTGCTCAGGCTGGTTTAATCTAGAAAATCATGTTACTGTCTAGATAGAGCTGCTCAGGCTGGTTTAATCTAGAAAATCATGTTACTGTCTAGATAGAGCTGCTCAGGCTGGTTTAATCTAGAAAGTCATGTTACTGTCTAGATAGAGCTGCTCAGGTTGGTTTAATCTAGAAAATCATGTTACTGTCTAGATAGAGCTGCTCAGGCTGGTTTAATCTAGAAAATCATGTTACTGTCTAGATAGAACTACTCAGGCTGGTTTAATCGCATAACAGTTGGAAAATATTTGGATCAGTATGATTACTGTTAAAGGTAATTGTTCGTTTTTTGATTGTAAAGTGGTGTTTCCTATACGATTGTGCACACAGACAGACAAGCATGCATACCCTCCCTCCCCTCCTCCCCTCCATGCTAACCTGTTGGAAACACTGGAAGATGATGTGATGGTGAAGCTGCACAGTGGAGTCTTGATGTGTTGTGGTTGTTGATCAGCTGTCATGTTGGTGTGGATTAAGTACTGATGCATAGTAGTGGCCTTACAAATTTTATTTAATGTGCGGCAGCAAGGCGGGTGGGGTGGAGGTGGGGGCTGCTGGACGGCCTGCTGGCCTGCTGGCCCTGACTGAAACACCAACAACTAAAACGGGCTACTACATTTTCCCCCGTGGATTCTGGGAGAGGAACAAAAGACATTGGATTTGTCTCTGAGTTGAAGGATAATTTAGGATCATTCAGACTTTTACAACAGAGCTCAAGGTTACGCCTGCATTTTGTATGAGCAGCCACCGGAAGTCATGAAAATAATGAATCTTCATCTTCATGATCGAATACAGTCACTGTTCTACTTGTTTGATCATATTTCTAAAATAAAACCAATCAGGTGGACTTGATGGGAGTAAGAAGTGATTTTTGGAGTCAATGGAACAAAACACACCAGTGTTTATATGTAGACGAGACGAGACAAGACGAGATAAGATAAGATAAGGACAGAACAAGACAGGACAGGATAAAAAAAAGTTTTTTTTCGAGATGCTATCCAGCTGCAGTTTGCAAGATGAACCAAACAAGAAAATACAGCAGCAACCAGTGATGCAGGCAACACCTTAATTAGTAACGCGTTACTCTCATATGATCACTGTTTTCAGTAACTAGTAATCTAAAGCATTACTATTTCAAACCAGTAATCAGATTAAAGTTACTTGTCCAAGTCACTGTGTTACTATTGTAGTGTCCCGCAGGACGAGTTTCTTGTCTGCAAAGCCGCTTTATTATTAAACTGAACCTACCGCTTCCATTCTCCTCCGCTGAGAAAGACACAAGCAGTGCATGCAGACACTGCATGACCTTATCCACTCCTTATCCACTCTCAGCCAATCACAAGCCAACTCGCTCTAACTGCAACACAAAAGTGGGACCAACCGTTGTCATCAATAAACCTTAACATTGCAATAACCCCCCCCCCCCACCACCCTTTAAAACCAATCAATCAATCAATCAATCAAAAAATCTATCAATCAAAGACTTTATTTGTCCAGGAGGGGGGGCAAATGAAGCCTCGGAGAGCAGGCAGTGCAAATAAATAGATAAATAGTGCAACAACAGACTACAACTACATCTCTGGGTAAATAAATACCAGTAATAGTAAAAATGTGATAATAAACCACAAGTCAGATATAAATACAACAAAGAATGAAGGTCAAAGGTTAAACATGTATCAGCAGGTGCAGGAGGCAGGGATCAGCAGAGTTTTAGTATTTTTTTATGTTGAGACAATGGAGGGTGTTGTAGGCAAGAGCAGAAAGTAACAAAAACGTACACTTATTACTTGTATGCAAGTTACTTTTTCAAGGAGTAACTCGTAATCAGCAATCGGATTCCTTTTTAAGGTAGCTGTGGCAACACTGGCGTACTCACAGGCTGAGAAATGAGGCGCTCTGCGTCACACACCTGGACCTGGCCGTGCAACCACACACTGGAAGCCTGCTCGTTTTTGTCAGTGTTGTCCGAGGAGCAGCTGGCAGAGAGGAGACATTACACACATCAGTCTGCCACAGCACAAGCTTTTCACTCTGGCTTTCTACAACATTTCGGGAAACTAACAAAGATATCTTTGAGAAAATAACAAAGATGAAAAAAAATGTAAAATAAAGAAAAAATAGCCTGAGGTCTCGACATGGTTCACAGAGTCAGAGCCTGCATGACTCCATCCAGTTTTTCCGTTGTTTCTGTATAAATGGACATCGTTTTCAAAACATTGCTGTGTAAATGTGAGACTTTTCTGCAAGGAAAATGGAATAACGATAAGTTTCCACTTGAAACACCATCACTAATCTTCCAACTGTACTGCTCCAGAAGAATTCATTCTTTTGCTCTGCATGTTTATTGATGCAAAACACAGTGAGTGTGCTTTATATGCAACACATTGCCCATTATTGTGCTACAATTATTATTGTTGAGAACTAACAGCAGCCAAAAATTGAGCAGAACATTGACAATAAATTCAACCACCATCAATGTGAGTCACTATTCCATCAATGGTGGTAATGTTGTGGCTGATCGATGTGTTTTCGGTTCATGTACCCGTTAATGATGAGACTCCACCTCTTCTTGTCGGTGGAGTACGGAGTGGGAGTGGCCCCGCAGTTACTGATCACATCTGCCGGGATCAATGAAAACAAGTGTTTAAAAAACAAACAAAGAAACATAAAACACTACTGAGTGACCAACATGTGAGAAAAGGAGCAAATAATTACCATCAGTAGCTTCTGTAAGTTAGCTTTAAAAACTAAACTTTAACCAGTAAGTTTTAACAAATCAGCTTCAACATGTCAGCTCTTTGTCATCAACCTTTCTTTTTGTCTCCTCTTCTTCAAGGTTGTATTAATGCCTGTGATCCATCTACAAATCTCTTACTCTTAATGTAGTACATTACATTTAATATCTGTCGATTCTCTTTTGCACCACAATCACCAGGTGTTGTCCAGGTCTGTACTGAGGGGCGTCTCATATTCTCAAGCCCGATTTACATAGAAAATAAGAAGGGGTGGGGGGTGGTCTGTTTATAAGATAGCAGTGACAGCGTTTCACTACAAAAACCAGCAACAGCTTCCCCCTGGCCCAGCAGGTTACATTGTTGTCTATCGTGTAAAAATGGAACACTTTTCTTCAATAGATAAGGTTTCATCACTTGGCCTGCTCGAGCCTGATGTGCAACAACCACAACAAATGTTATAAAATATAATGTAATGAAATCTGAAACGTTACAGTTGGTCAATAATGTAACAACAAAACTGAACCTGAATTATAATAAAAAGAAAAAGTAATAACTGGTCAATAATGTAAGTGAGCCCTAAACTTCAAAACATTGCAATATTCCATCCTTGGGCAGGTGAAAATATTTCCCCCCGAACACTGTAATAATTTTATTGCATCATAAAGTGAGTCAAGGATTTCATGGATTGGACTTGCACTTGAACTGCTTCAATTTAAATAATGCTGAAAGAATGAGTTGTAAAAGCTTGGACTATTTTTTTAATATCGTGCATGGTATTTGTGTATGATTGCTGTTGCCCAAGTCATCTCTTCTGTTCTCTATGATCTGAAATCTTCTTCTCCAATCATCAGTACAAAATAATACATAGGCAAGAAACACATTAAGATCACATTTGATTCCTGGTTAAATCTTTTTTCCATCATTGAGCAGTTATTAGGGACCAAGTCCGACTGTATTTGTCATGTTTCTTATTATTGTTTTTTATTCCACTCCTGACGCCTCTTTAATCCCAGATTCAACCCACTAAACACTAAACACACTCAAATGTTCAGCACACTCATCAAGACCGGTCAAATGTAAGGAAATGTAAACATTAACCCCCAAGTGTGCTCTTCATTTTCATGTTGAGACGATGGGGGGTGTCGGCAGCTGCTGAAAGTAACTAGAAAATAAATAAAAATAAAATGACTTATTTACTTTTGACCTGTTTACTTAAAACAAGTAATCAGTAAAGTAACTATGTTACTTTTTATAAGAGTAGCTCGTAATCAGTAATTGGATTGCTTTTTCAAGGTAACTGTGGCAACACTGACGCAATACACTTCACATAAGTGTTTTGTGCACACAACACAACACAAAACACCACAACACAACACCACAACACAACACAACAACACAACACAACATAAAACAACACTTTCATTGCTGTGGCAATGCAGGATTTCCACAGGGCATATAAAAAGAATAAACATAAAGTTTAAGGCAGAAAGTGTTGCACTCCTTGTTCTTCACCTTGTCTGTGATGACTTTAACTCGTTGTTTTCAGTTTGGAAGGAAAAGGAAGAAATCAGGGAGTTACCAAAATGGTCAGCTGCCCAAACGAAGTTTAACAGTTGAATGTGAAAAACTATATGAAGACATACAGAAGGTTTTCTCTCCTGCAGCAGACACCGAGGCATGTTTTTATCAAAAGGAAGCCACAGCCGGGCACCCTGAAAGGTTCAGAAAAATTCAATAATTTTGCAGGGGCCCTCGTACGTTGAGGACATGGACCGAAGCCTCCATTCTCCAAGAGGCCACTGTTATTACTTCTACATTTTGTGGTTTATTGAGTCAGAGTTTGATTTTCTGTGGGTGAAAGAACTGAAAAATCCAATTCATTTATTTGTATTTATCTGTTGCAAGGTCAGAGGGAAGAGCCAGTGTCCATGTCCCTGCGCTCTGCAGCCGGGCAGCAGACACTCTCTCCTCAGTAAAGCCTGTTCAGTTGATTCATCTCCAAACACTCGCTGTTTGATCGGAGTGGCACACTGAGCATTAGCAGAATTAGACACTTTTAGCAGCATTCTCATCAGAAACAGTGCAGCATCTTGTTATCGCCTCTGAGGAGCTGCGGCCCATTCAAACCATAACAATCAGAAAAGGGACATTGGGACTTTTTCAAGTCATCTTAGATGTCGCACACAGAAACAACTGAAACAAGTTGTTTTGGAACTCATATGTGATCAAGTTAGTCATAACATTATGACCACTGATGGGAAAAGTGAATAACGAGGCTTCTCTCATCATCGTGGTATATCTTGGTGCTTGGAGGACAAACAGTTTGTCCTTGAAGCCGGTATTGTGTCCTTTGTTTTTGTTTCAGGTAAAGTCAATATTGTGTGGCTTTATTCTACATGCTTTATATATTCTTGTTGAAGACTGGTTTATGGTTACATTTCTGTAGTGGGTTTTCAGGTTCTCCTCCATGCTCCATCTTTTATTACTCATTAGGTGTTTTCACACGTGTCCAGCTCATCCCTCTTCATTGAATGTCAGCATTTAGTCCATCCACCAGTCTTTGTTGGTCCGTCAATGTTCCTCAGTTTGAGCCTTAACCCTTCTTTGTTGACTGTATTTTAGGCCAGCCCGGTCCGCTAACCAGAACCCAGAGGCCTAACCAGAGGATAGGCCTCCACCACAGACCTTCAGTGAAATTGGAGGATGGGGGGGGTTACGTTGTACTCTGCGGATTACTACTGTACTCTGTACTCTGGAGATGATGCGTAGCCACAACTTCTCTATGTTCTCCTTCTGGTGCTTCCTGGACTGGAGGCGTGGCTCTCTCTGGAGCCTCCCTGGGTCTGGGGGGGTCGCCGGGCACCTGGGTGGCGGTGTGCAGGCCTGGTGGCCTCAGGTCCCTGGCCTCAGTGTTGCTGCAGGCCCCTCACAACAGTTCTGACCACTCCCAATACACACACACACACACACACACACACAGATTCCCACTCCCTCATCAATGAGATATGCTGCTGCTGTTACTTGTTTTCTGCCATCAATTGTTTAACTGTCAAAAATACTTCTGTATTTGTTGTTGCTCGTTTGTCAAATGTATGGCCCTGCTTGAATAATGTTACTGTCTAGATAGAGCTGCCCAGGTTTGTTCAGTCGAACAACGGTTGAAAAATGTTTGGATTGGTATGAGAAACCCCTCCTTCCCTCAATCTTTTCTCTTCTCTCTCTCTCTTTGAGCAATCCCACCCGGTCGTGTATGGCAGCCATGGCAACTTCTAATAAAGGAGGAGACTCCAAGTCTCTTCCTATTGCAAGAGCAAAAACTGTTCTAACTCCGGAAGGCTCCCAATCACATCATATTGTTTTCCCAAGCTGCCGAAAAGGACAAGGGTGGAAAAAAAGAAAAAAAGAAAAGGATTTCCAGAGAAATCATGTTTCACAAAATACTGCCTTCCTCGAATAGTTTCCTCTGCATTAAAGCCTGTCAGATTGTTTTACTCTGAAATGCGTGAAACTTGTGTTTTTGTTTGCTTTATATTGAAGAATTTGACACAGTTTAGACTGAGCTGCAAACAAAAGTCCAATGTCTTTTTGTGCCACTGTCTGGGTTCTGCTACCAAAAACAAACTCCTACAACAACAAACAGAACAAAATACAAAACAAAAATCCTCTTCGTGCTTCATGTTTGAGTGTTTTCACAGAGAGGGCGCTTTCTGGACTCAGCTGGGAGACGAGGAGGACAGAAGAATGTTCTACAGTGTGGTACTACACACACACACACACACACACACACACACACACACACACACACACACACACACACACATACAGTGATCTGGGTGGAATCAAAGGGTATTAGCTGTGTGGTGTTCAGTTCCCCTGGTCTTTTCCCAGCATTCTCCACAGCTGTACGATTACACAGGTGTTTGGCAAAAACACACTGTGAGAGACCACAGAGGGGTTGTGGGTGTGTGTGTGTGTGTGTGTGTGTGTGTGTGTGTGTGTGTGTGTGTGTGTGTGTGTGTGTGTGTGTGTGTGTGTGTGTGTGCGCGCGCGTGCGTGCGTGCGTGCGTGCGTGCGTGCGTGTGTGTGTGTGTACAGTATTAGTTCCTCCTGGTGACTCAGTCCAGATATTTCCTGGACCACCATCATCAACGCCGCTTCTTCCTTCCCATCTTGCGTTCTTGTGTTTGTGGAAACATGACTGAATGACGGCGTACCGGACTGCGCTATCCAGCTAGCCCGGCTAACATGCTACCGGGCAGACAGAGCGCTCGTCGAGGGGGGAAAGACTCGCGGCGGGGGACTCTGTGTTTACGTCAGTGATGCCTGGTGCCGTGACGCTGCTGTGGTCTGTAAACATTGCTCATCACTGGTGGAGCTTATGGTTTTTAAATGCCGGCCATTCTACCTGCCGAGGGAATTTAGTGCCATACTGCTGGTGCCAATTTCCATCCCGCCTGGCTCCAACAACAACAGGAGTGAGGCACTGAATGAACTCCACCAGCACATCAGTGAGCAGCAGACAGCCCACCCACATGCTTTCCTCATCCTGGCTGGGGATTTTAACCACGCCAACCCCAAAAGCGTGTTTCCACAACTCCATGGACACATCAAGTTTCCAACAAGGGGAAACAATATCCTGGACAATGTCTACACTACACACAGAGGGGCCTACAAAGCCCTCCCCCTCCCCCACCTCGGAGCCTCAGACCACTCCACTGCCATGCTAATGCCAGCTCACAGGCCTCTGGTTAAAGTCATCAAACCAGTCAAAAAGCAGGTTCAGGTGTGGCCTGAGGGGTCGTCAGAGGCACTCTGGACTGGAGCATGTTCAGACAGGCAGCCACCTACAACAACACCACAGACCTCCAGGAGTACACAGACACCGTCACTTCCTACATGAGGAAGTGCATGGAAGACGTCACGCTCAAAAAAACCATCTCCATCCGGGCCAACCAGAAGCCATGGTTTACAGGAGAGGTCCACAGGCTCCTGAGGGCTCGGAACGCTGCCTGAGGCTAGCCCGGGCCAACCTGTCCCGTGGCATCAGGCTAGCCAAGAGACAGTACTCCAGGAGGATCGCCGACCACTTCAGTGACAGCAGAGACACCAGGAACCTGTGGCGGGGGATACAGACCATCACAGACTACAAGCCCTCTCCACAGACCTGTGACAACTCCTCCTCTCTGCCTGACCAGCTGAACGACTTCTTCGCTCGCTTTGAGGCAGACAACACCACCCCGGCACAGAAGACCCCCCCACCTCCTGGCGATCAGGTGCTGACGTTATCCCCGGACAGCGTGAGGCGATCCCTCAGAGGGACCAACGCACGCAAAGCCCCGGGTCCCGACAACATCCCTGGTCGTGTCCTGAGAGACTGTGCCGAGGAGCTCACAGATGTATTCACGGACATCTTCAACACCTCACTGAGCCAGGCTGTTGTCCCCACGTGCCTCAAAGCCCCCACCATCATCCCGGCCCCCCACCTGCCACAATGACTACCGCCCGGTCGCACTCACCCCCATCATCATGAAGTGCTTCGAGCGGCTAGTCATGCAGCATATCAAGTCTGCCCTCCCCCCCACCCTGGACCCTTTCCAGTTTGCATATCGGTCCAACCGCTCGACCGATGATGCCATCTCCACTGCCCTCCACTCAGCCCCCACCCACCTGGAGACCAGAGGCTCCTATGTCATAATGCTGTTCATTGACTTCAGCTCAGCATTCAACACCATCACCCCTCAGCAGCTCACCCACAAACTGAGTCAGCGGGGGCTCAACACCTCCCTGTGGAACTGGCTGTGGACTTCCTGACGGGGAGACCACAGGCAGTTTGAGTCGGCAGCAACACCTCCAGCACCATCATGCTCAACACAGGGGCCCCCCAGGGGTGTGTGCTGAGCCCCCTCCTCTTCACTCTGCTGACCCACGACTGCTCACCATCATTCAGCTCCAACCTCTTCATCAAGTTTGCGGACGACACAACTGTGGTGGGTCTCATCAACAATGATGAGGAGACCGCCTACAGGGACGAGGTGAGGCACCTGGCCATGTGGTGCAAGGACAACAATCTCCACCTGAATGTGGAGAAGCCGAAGGAGATTGTTGTGGACTTCAGACGACGACACTCCCAGCATGCTCCACTGACCATCGACGGTGCTGCAGTGGAGCAGGTAAGCAGCACCAAGTTCCTGGGAGTGCACATCTCTGAAGACCTGTCCTGGAGCAACAACACAGCATCACTGGCCAAGAAAGCACACCAGTGCCTGTACTTCCTCCGCAAGCTAAGGAGAGCAAGAGCCCCTCCCCCATCATGCACACCTTCTACAGAGGCACCATGGAGAGCCAGAGCCCCTCCCCCATCATGCACACCTTCTACAGAGGCACTATGGAGAGCAAGAGCCCCTCCCCCATCATGCACACCTTCTACAGAGGCACCATGGAGAGCCAGAGCCCCTCCCCCATCATGCACACCTTCTACAGAGGCACTATGGAGAGCAAGAGCCCCTCCCCCATCATGCACACCTTCTACAGAGGCACCATGGAGAGCCAGAGCCCCTCCCCCATCATGCACACCTTCTACAGAGGCACCATGGAGAGCCAGAGCCCCTCCCCCATCATGCAGACCTTCTACAGAGGCACCATGGAGAGCCAGAGCCCCTCCCCCATCATGCTCACCTTCTACAGAGGCACCATGGAGAGCCTCCTCTCCAGCTGCATCACCGTGTGGTACGGCGCCTGCACCGTATCCTGCCACAAGACTCTGCAGCGCATCGTGAGGGCAGCCGAGAGGATCATTGGTGTCCCCCCCCCCCCCCCCCCCCCCCCACTGCAGGACATATACAACACCCGCCTCGCCCGCAGAGCCATCAGGATGGCAGGTGACCCCCCCCACAGCCTCTTCAGCCTGCTGCCGTCGGGGAGGAGACTTCAGAGTCTCCGAGCCAAAACCAGCAGCTCAAAGACTCAACTCCCTCCCTGCTCTGACCCCCTCCCCCCTCTGCCTCTGCCCCCTGCCACAGCCACCCTTACACCCCCCCTCCCCTCCGCCATCTGACATCATGCCCACCCCCCCCCCCCCCCCCCACTGAATGAACATTCTACCTCAAAAGAGACATTGTACATGCCACTTTACTGTTTATATGTTTATAAGGTGTATAGATTTTAGATGTATAGATTTTTAAGTCTTTATATTGTTCTCCTAATATATTATTAAGCTTTGCACTGTGGGTCTGAGAGGACCGGAATTTCATCTGGGCTGTATGTCATGCATATCAGCACATTTGACAAATAAAGCTGACTTTGACTTTGACTTTGATCTTACTCTCAGTCTTCATTCATATCAAGATTATTCTTTGGAACACCATCAGCTGGAGAGTTACACTCTGGAGAACTCTGATTTCATGAATGAGCTGAGCAGGTCCTATCCTGTCAAGGGTTGTTCACACGAGAATGCTGTTTCAAGTAAGTGGACTGTTTTTGGTCGATCATCCACATGGAGCCCAAAAGCTCTCTTTTTTTTTGTAATTTTAGCACAGGTCCAAGAGTGGCAAAATTCTAAAACCCCAGTTTAGCTTTGAGGTGTGGATGGGAATGAAGGCACACATCTGCAGAAAACGATTATGTAATTGCTCCCTCTCCCCCCACCGCTGTCTGCGATGTCACTTTGGCCACATCCACACGAGCCAAAACCATCCTTCTTCTCCCCAGTGTCACTAGCAACATGGCTCAAGGCAGGTAGTACACATGCCAGGCCTTTAGGGGTGCTGCTGTGACTCAACAAGCACACGAAACACAGAAGAAGCCATGGAGCACATAGAATTTAGAAGTAGATTCCTGCTCATAAACTTGTATATAAATCTAGTTCTATAGGTCTATGGCCGCACTCCTCCTGCTGCTAGCGTCAGTAGCTTCTGCAGCGCCACCAGAGCTCGTAGTCCCTGATTGTTGTGGTTATTAGGTGACATCGTGGATCGCCGTGGGGGAGAAGGGGGCAGCTACCTCATAATTTTTCCACAGATTATGGTCTTTGCCATTCATGCCTCACAGCCGAGCTGGGATTTTAGCATTTCCCCACTCTGGGACCCATGTAAAAAAAACAAAAAATGTTTTCAGGCTTCTAAAACGCTGCCTCTTGTGGATGATCAGTCAAAAACGGTGCAAAGCAGCGTTCTTGCCCTTAATGACAGAAGTGGGACCAAGTCCTTTTTTTGCAAGTCAAAGTCGAGTCCAAGTCTTTGTGCTCGAGTCATTGTGGAAAGTAAATTAAACTTGTGACCGAACTGCATTCCCTTAGGCATCGTGTCGAGCTGTGTTCACAGTGACGTGTGGACAGAATTGTTTTTGAGAACGCAGAAGAAAATAGAACTTTTTGGTTGGAGTGAACAGGGCCCGAGTCCCTCTCTGACTACCCGTGGAGGAAAGCTCCACTTTTTAATCATCTGTCCAAGTAGTTCAGACAATTTACTGTGTTTGATGTTGACCACTCTGCCTTTGTTCCAATGGCAATGGGAAACCAACTTCAGTAGAAAAAAAACATCTCAGTATTACTGTAATCAGATTACAAAATGTATTTTAGGGTTAAATCATGTCTGTATTCACTCCGTTGCACGTGAATAAACAAATGCGAGAATCTTTGAAATCGGTGAAGCAGAGTTCACTGAGCGTTGGATTGTTGCGCCACGAAGGCCTCGTTCACACTGCGGGGAGATGCAACCCAATTCTGATGTTCTACTCACAAGTGAGTCATATCCGACCTGTTTTGTGGCCGTGTAAAAGCTTTAATTCTGATTTTCTTTCACACCAGACCCCCACCTCGATGGTATTTTTCGACCAATTTGAATATGTTTCAACATGCAAAACCATCTGTGTCATTGACATGTGACTCTCGTCAATGATCAGCACCCTCGTCATTTTGACGCTCGTATTCAAGACCTGCAGTGTGACCGGAGGTTATTAGCAACGTGAGCTGGTTTAGACTGTCAGACTGGTTAGTTTTATCCTGATGACGATGTGTAGCTGACATAGTATTTCAGAATGGAATTGAATTGTTTCTTTTGTTATTTGTCCAGTTCTTTTTGAGTTTCAGCAAGAGAGGCAACACAGGCTCAGCTTGGAAGATTAGGCTTAAGATCCTTCTACTGGATAAAGGTAAGTCAGTGCTGGTTCAGGGCCATTTTCAAAAGTAGCTGGTATAGGTTGAGATTTTACCTTATCCTGATATTCTTTCCTGCACCAAGATTCTGACATTTCAGACCTCACCATTACATATCCTTGATATTCTGTCTCTGTCTTCTCCTCTTCCATCTTTCTATTCTCTAATGGCTGTTTTAATGCTTGTTTTATAAATGAAAGAGACATGATTTAAATTGCACAGCTGGAAAACAAAATTTTAAACTCTAGGTACCATAACTTGTCATTTGCATATTTATTTGCTGCAGAAAGTATCTGTTAATGATAAATAGTCTGAGACCTTTCATCGTTTTGAGCCTTCATACTTCAAACTGCCACTGTCCACGTGCACATCACACTTTTTAATTAGCATGTCCATTGTTATCCTACTTATTCTTTCCATTAATCTTTAATGTATTGCAGGTTCATTTTATATCAAATGTATTGAGTCATGGTGGTTTATGTTGCAGTAAGAAAAGCTGGTTTGATTCCACAGTGTTTTTGTGTGCAATTTGCATGTTCTCCCTGTGGGTGTGTGAGTGAACCTTTAGTTTTACCCAAAATATAAAGACGTGATTTAGGTTTGGGACCAACAAATGTTCACACCATCACACTCGCAGCAGAGATCCAGACTCACCAGACCAGCCCACATTCTTAACCCTTTCTTCTCCAGCTGAGTCCGTCTCTTGGTGGAATGCTTCTTCGATGACCTCCTGTAGACTTGTTGAAACCAGATGTAATTTAATGCCTTTCTGTCGTCTGTAGCCAGTCCAACCGTTCTCCTCTGACCTTTGACATCAACAGGACGACTTTATTCAGAGAGCTGCTGCTCACTGGATAGTTTCTCATCCTTCCCTAAAACAATGCAGATGGTTGAGTGTGAAAATCCCAGCAGATCAGCCAGCTGTTTTTGAAATACTGAGACTAGAGATCTGCAACCTTTATGACTGGAACAGCTATTTCTGCCACTTTTCAACAAATAAAACTTGACCGGAGTAGCGAAACATGCTTCCCCTCTAAAAGAAAGATAACACAGCTCATAAAGTTGCATAGCATATTTTGTAGTCTATAGTTGCACCTTTGTAAGTTGCATATGTCAAAAATAAAATAAACATAATGATCAGGAAAAAACAAAAGTAATGTTTGGTATGTACTGCTCCGTGTTTATATATAAGTTGCATCATAAAATCAATCAAATTACCTGCAAAATAACAACAAAAAAATGTAATTTATAGCCTGGAAAATATGACAAGCTAGTTTATTTATATCTATAGAAAAACTATATATAAGTTTCATGATCGGTATTATCTTAATCTGAGAGGTTAGATGGCTCTTTAGGTCATGATTGCTGCAGATCTCCAGTCTACATGATGAATTTGTCCAGTCTGAATCGTCTGACTTGATATTGAAATGTGTGGAAAGTCGTGAAAGAAAGAAGCAGTGTGGAGTGGTTTTGAAAGTATTTCCTTCTTCTGGACAGAAGTTCTGTCCTTTTATCAAAGTATGTCCTCAATAGTGCAATACTCTGCACATTGATGTCAATGTAATGGTTAAAAAAAAATACAAGCTGATCAAAGAGCATGGCACATCTGATCCTGGTTAAACAAAAAAGAAGTGGAGTTTACAATTTATAATGCCCTTTCAGAGTATAATGAAGTATTCTAATAAGAGATAAAAGTGGTTTCACTCTGCCATATGGGGTGGGGGGGGCATGTGGTCCCCCCCTCAGCCAGTGGCCTCCAAAACTTAAAGTCCCCCAACAGCCCAGACCATAATCCCCCAGGCCACGAAGTATTGTAATCCATGCCCTCCCCTATGGATGACCAGCAGCTTCTTGATGGTATACGCTGGATGACCATCCAAGGTGCATGATGTGAGAGGAGTGGGCGCTGGGACAACAGAAGACTGCAAAGTTCAGGTTTCAGGTGGCTGATATGGAATGTGGGGTGTATCCTTGTGGTTCTTGGGAATTGAAGTCTAACAGAACAGTCATTTAGAAACATTTGCAATGGGCAGGGTCAAAAGAGACTCACCCATTCACATCCAGAGGACAAACCACACACACACACACACACACACACACACACACACACACACACACACACACACACACACACACACACACACACACACACACACACACACACACACACACACACACACACACACACACACACACACACACACACACACACACACACACACACACGCACACACACACACTTCCACTCCTCATTGACGAGATTGTTCTGTTAATTATCAAAACCAAGTTGTTGTTTGCTTTTGTTGTTGTTGTGTTTGTTTGTTTGTTTTATTTATTTTTGTTCTATGTCCTTTTTGTTTTTGCTTTTGTTATAATTGTTGTCATTATTTAGGTCTTTTGCTCTGTTGTTGCTCAGGCTGGTTTAATCTCATGGCAGTTGGAAAATATTTAGATCACTGTGGTTAATGTATTATCAAAAAAAATAAATAAATGTATGTAGCACTAACAAGGGTATTGTATGTATTTTGTATTTTGTATTTTTTGTATTTATTTTGTTTCACCAAGTCTTTCTCTGTCTCTCCTCTCCTCTCCTCTCCTCTCCTCTCCTCTCCTCTCCTCTCCTCTCCTCTCCTCTCCTCTCCTCTCCTCTCCTCTCCTCTATCCTTTCATCCCAACCGGTCCGCAGAATTCCTCCACCTCTGACTCTGGTTTCTACAAAGTTTCTCCTTGTTGGGGGAGTTTTTCCTTTCCACAGTCGCAAACACACCTGCTGCTCATGTGGATATGTTGGGCTTTTCTATTTTCTATATAACAGCAAATTGGAATGACTGTAAAGTATTTAAAAATAATTAAAATAAAAAAAAAAAAAAAAAAAAAAAAAAAAAAAAAAAAAGAGAGACTCACCCGATTCCCAAGCAGCTTACAGATGGCCTGCCTGAACCTGGACCACAACAGATGACTGGATGAGCACTTTACTGTGGCTGTCTCACCCTCAAGGGTATGCTTGACGCTCTCCTCAATCTTCCAGGAACCAGCTCCACAAAACAAGTGGAGGATTGAATCATATCAGATGTTGGGAGAAGAGTTTAACAACTGTCAGCTGCAGGGTGTTCTGGTCCTGTGGCTCCCGAAGGACAAGTGCATGTCCTGCTCTGCTCATTTAACTAAAACTAGTGAAGACTTAAGCAGTCAGGAGATGATGGGAGATGTTCACCAACCACAGATCATCACAGAAACAACAGTGAAGATGCTATTGGACCCCAGGGCAACAGGAGAGCATACCTCCGTGGCCATACATGGGTACTACATTGAGCAAGTCCAGTCATACAAATACCAAGGTGTGCATATCAACAATGCCAGTACATACAAGTGGCAAGTGTCTGCGCCCAAATCAACCAGCGTCTGATGGTTTTCTCCGTTGCTGTTTAGTGTTATGTTGATTTTTTTACAGAGCAACAGTTGAGTCTGTGTTGTGATATGGCCTTACCAGCTGGTTTGGATATTTAACACTGAAGCCAAAAGGTCAGATGTTTAATCTACAACAGGGAAAGTAATCCGTAAGCACTATATAAAACACATGCATTATTAGTATTATTATTATTCCAGCACCGCCAACCCCAAGACCTGTTTGAACAAATGACCTCAGAAAGGCCGACAATATTTTACGAGACACCGCTCATGCACTGCACCGCTAAAACATTCTACTCAACTCAGGTAGAAGGTACAGGGTGCCACTATGTAAACACAACAGATATACCCATCCATTCCTTTATCAGTCAAACTCATTAATGAGCATATTACCCAGGAAAAATGGAAACAGTAGCCAGTAAGCCAGTAAGGTCATCCAGATAACCATGTGTGTAAAAGTATGAGGTGTGTTCTGTTCTGTATCATTTCTATACATTTCAATACTGTTTTTTCACATTGCACTTTTGGTCTTGACCAATGTGATAATGCATTGCACCTTTATTTCACTTATTTATTTATTTTTATTCTGGAAGTTTGTTATTTAAATGTTGTACGAGTGTTCCTGATGTCACAGTTCCTCTCTGCCAAGGACAGATTCCTGGAGAAGAAAGCATATGGATGGACTGTGGTGTCTGACAAGCTGCGCAGAGAGAGGATGGTCCCTACTTTAAGGTTGGAGGTGTCCATCTCCACCATGAACTGCTGCCCAGGATCTGGATCCATCACAACCACAAAATGGAGAAAGGAGACTTGTTTAACATAACATTCACATTTGTCAGCCTTAATAAGTAACTGCTGTTCTAAGGGTTTGCTTGGCACTGATCAAACATGTTGCATGTACGTTTCTAGTTAGGGGAGAAGATCACAATGTCATCTAAGTAAATTAATACATTGCCATTGAGCATGACATGAAGCCCATCTTCCTCTCATCACTTTCTCTTATCTATATCAAATATAAGCTTTGTAGAGGATCAGATTAGTGGTCATCCTGGCACTCTGCAACAGATCAAATATGAAGGAGATAAGTAGAATTGCACACATCTTCTTTACTGATGATGTTATTCAGTCCCTGGTAGTCAATGCAGGGACAGTGTCTTGTCTTGCCGCCCCTGCAGGAGATGCAGAGGGCGGAATGATGCCAGCAGCCAGGGAAGTCTCATTATAATCCCATGATTTTCTGGTTCTTGGGCTGACAGAGTCAGTAGAGGTGCCGGGAATCACCCTGAGCCTCATGACATGGGGCACAACACAAGTCAGTGTCCCTGCTGGCCGCAGTAGAGGTATAAACAATCCTGGAAGCAGTGTTCACATTCCTCGAGAGTGAGGCAAGTCCAACCCACCTGCATGGGTGCATCGGCAGCTTGGTGGGAAAACTCGTATTCCTTAGGTGTCCCGGTACAAGTGGGGAAATGCCAGCAGGTCTTAGTGCTGATGCACTGGGTGAAAGATTCCGCTGGTACCCAGAATGCACATTCACACATCCACTTCCTCTCCCACATGTCTCCTATCGATCCTGATCCTGATCTTGATCTTGATCCTGATCCTGATCCTGATCCTGATCCTGATCCTGATCCTGATCCTGATCCTGATCCCGATTCTGAGCCTGATCCTGATCCTGATCCCGATTCTGAGCCTGATCCTGAGCCTGATCAGGCCATCCAGCTGGTGTGGGGGACCATGGGAGCCAGCTTGTGCCTAACAGGATCCGTTGGTACGATAAGGAAGATGTTGATGAGTGCCTCCTGGTTCCAGCTGCTCTATGCCACTAGAATTTGGAATTCTGCCACATAATCCACGACAAGGTGTGACCCTTGTAGGAGATTCACCACACCTCAAGTGGCCTCTCGACCTGGTAAATCGATCTGGAATACTTCATGCAGAGTCTTGGTGAATGCATGAAAGGATTCAGGCACGGGGGAGTGGCGGTTCCACCCGGCGGTGGCTCAACTGGTCAGACAGAAGATGACAAAAGCACCTCGAGAACATTCAGTAGTGTACTGCTGAGCCTGCTCTTCAAAATGGAGTTTAAATTGGGTCAAGCAATCGCTGTCTTCGCTGGAGAAGTGGAACAGCCGGCCCAGATGTGGCAATGAGATTGTCTGGAGCGGGGACGGAGGTAGACACTGCAGAGGCCTTTATTCATCCCTGCATTATTGATCATTATGAACTCAGTGGAAAGCCAAATGTAGACTCTTGAACAGAGTTCCAGTTTAACAGGTTTTTAAATTTGAAGTCAAGCACAGGTGTCCTAAGGATGATCCAAAAACACAGGAGAAGCAAAACATCTGAAGAAACACAAGGAACCCAGGGTGTCTAGACACAAAGGTACTGAGATAATCTGGCACTGAGACAAGGAATACACAAGGAAAGGGAACAACACAGGTTACTTGTATTGAAACAACCAGACACACGGGAAGTCAGCAGGAAGGGAAAGCACAGAGGTGCTGACAAGAAAGGACAAAAACAAATAAGACACACAGACAATGACACAGATATATACCTGACATATGTTTGTGTGACTAAACCTGTGAAATCATGAAATAAACTAATGTAAAGACATGGAGGAATTGCACCTAAAAAGTGTGCAGTATTGCTATTCTTGGTCAGTATACAGGTGATGTTCCTGTGACCAGTTTACCACAGTTTACCTTGAAAAAGTAATCTTATTACTGATTACTAGTTATTCCTTTAAAAGTAACGTAGTTACCTTACTGATTACATGTTTTTAAAAGTAACTACATTAGTTTGGAACTAACTTTTTAGTTACTTTCAGCAGCTGCCAACAACACCCCTCACCGGTTCTGATGACTGCCTCCTGCTGATACACATTTAACCTTTGACCTTCATTCTTGATTGTATTTATACCTGACTCATCCTTTTATTACTTGTATTTATTTACCCGGTGATGTAGTTTTAGTTTGTTGTTGTACTATTTATCTATATATTTATTTATTTGCACAGCTTGCTCTATGTAACCTTTTAACATGGTCATATGAGAGTAACGCATTATTAATTAACGTGTTACCGGCATCACTGTCTGTGACGTAAACATGAGGTCATGTGTGTCTGGACAGATTGCGTGAATATAAATGATCTTAATGTGATCAAGAGTGTGGGTGGGTGTGTCCTGGTATTCTGACAAATCAGAAAGGAATTGGGGGTCTCCATAGAGAAAAGGTTGAAATGAATTGCTTTAATGAGGATTTTAGTCGGACGACATGGCTGGTAAATATGCACTTCATTACGTAAGAAGTTTTATCTGTCAAAGTTCATATATTGAGGCGGATGTGACAGGTGTTCTGTGTCAAACCATAACTGAACGTTCCTGCTCGGCTCCAAGGGTGAAACACAGACTAAACTCTGGTGATATGTTTTCCTCACTCCATTCACATGCTGATAGTGGAAGGGAAGCAAAGAGTCGACAGAATTGAAGACAAAAAAGCATAAAATTGAAAACGGACAACTTTGGAACACATTATACATGAAATGCACACGGCTCTTCAAAACAAACAAGAATCCCTGCAGATAACATGTCAACCTTTTTATCGAGTCTTTTGATTTAAATTTTTTTCTTTACAAATGTTTAGATTTGTGACTTAATCACATTGTTTCCACAAATGTTCGAACACACTTGTTCCATCTGAGAGCTTGAGTCGCCTACACTTGGCACTTCTGTCATTGTGGAGTTTAAAAAAAAGTTATTCACATGGTGTAGGTTAAAACCTATTGCATCTCTTGTTTGATTATTAAGAAATGTATTTCTGATATTCTTTGTTGGAAAAAAATGAAGATAGATCCACACAGCTGTGATGCTCACCGACGTTTAGTGTTACTCCAGCAGAGTAATGTTTCGGGTCTCAGCCCTTCATCAGACTGGATGAGACCTGAAACGTTACTCTGCTGGTGTACCGATGCACATCACTGAGCATCATGGCTGTGTGGATCTATCTTCATTTTTTTCTGTTAAGGTTTCTTGATCCAGCACGCTGGTTAAGAGCCGTGGATGTGCGTGGCTTTCTTCCAAACTTTTGGTATTCTTTGTTGGTCTCCTCTCTTATGTTCTTATGTTATAGTATTTAGTGGACACTGTCAGGTTTTACATTTGATGTACGATATCAATGGAACATATAGTTTTGTATACAATATATGTATTAGATAATTTCCATGTACTTCCGTCTATACATTTTTAATATGTTTGTGTTTGTGTGCTACTGAAACAAAACAATTTCCTGTAAAACATTAATTCAATTTCAAACTGTAATTCTATTCTATTCTATTCTATTCTATTGAGGTCGCAGTCCTCAGTTTCTTTTCATGATCAGTTTATCACAGATGTCTTCATCTGAGCCAAAGCTGTGACATGAGGCTGATGCTAAATTACAAGCACTTGACGCTGTACATTTGCTGGCTCAGCAGAGTTCCAGTGATCAAATCAAATGTTTCTTAGATGCAGGCTGACTTAGAACACAAGAAGTTGTCTCTCAGAGTCTTGTAGGAACCTTGAAGCCTTCAAGCTTTTTATTTGCCAGAACATTTATTAACATGTTTGAAAAGTATGTATTACAAAGAACCTTTGGTGAGATCTTTTCAACTTCATCCATCTATCTCCGACACTGCTTTGTCCAGTCTGGTCCGAGATGACATCAGGCCTCTAGAGAGAGAACACCTCAGACACTCACATGTCTCCAGTCTGCCACAGGGTAAACACATGTTGACAGACAAACAACCACTCACACTCACATTCACATGTTAGGGGCATTTTAGCCTCACCAACTGACCTCACATGCATGTTTTGGGACTGTGGGAGGAAACCCATGTGACACATGGTGAGAACATGCAAACGCCACACAGAAAGGCCGAGCCATACTTCAACCCATGACCTTCTGGCTGTACGAGAGCACTAACCACTGCGCCACCGTGCCGCACCAGTTGGAGGTCTTCGAGGGTAAAAATCCCTCCACAATAATCAACATGCACGGTGTTTCCATCAGCAGTGCAATACTGACATACTATCTAGTGGAGATACTATATCTGTATATATCATGTATATATATTCTATGCAAAGTATGTTGCTGCTACATGTTTTTGTTTTATTCTGGTTTTTTTATAATCCTGTGACCCACAGCTCCACAAAGTCCAGAAAAAAGTGTTCTGGGACAGTAAAAGCTTGTCCTGTCTTGTCTTGCCTTGCCTTGCCTTTGCTTGCCTTGCCTTGCCTTGCCTTGCCTTGTCTTTTCTTTGGTTTGAAGAATTGATTCACTTTGACACATTTAAACCTAATTTTGCCAAATTCAGTGCAAAGCCTCAGCTCTCCAACTGCCCCCAGTGGTCCGCAGTGTCCCGGACCGCAGGACAGGGATCAACTGCTTGCATGTAATCCATTGCCACCCGGACCTCCTCCTGGAAACTGGCTTTCTTCTTGGTCTCAGTGCCAGCAGGCCTTCTTCTGTGTACCTGTTATGAAGAGTGCAGCCACTGGAGGGCGAATCACACTAAAACATGGTTTCTATTAGAAACTTCTGCTGGTCATCTCCCTCATGAGGATGTCCTCAGTGCTCTGAAGATTAGAAATCCTGAGCGGACTTGATTTGGCCTGAGTTGACCCTGATCTATCATTCAGGACATTTTGACACAGGATGTTCTTTGCACATTACAAACTCATGATGTTGGGCCTT